>NC_139712.1:1972318-2109818 GCF_964188405.1 Protomyctophum parallelum
CTGTTGATACTCGATCTTCTCATTCCATAATATCTATGTATGTGCCTGTTGTATCTGTGTGTGAAGACTGCAAACTGAAAAGTTTACTTGGCTATAATTTCGACCCACTGACAGAGCCTGATTGGTTGAGCCTCAATTGGCTGAGGCAGAGGATGGAAATTGCACAGGTTTAAGGAGCTGGCCTCATTAGGCCCACTGGCAGAGCCTGACCAGAGCCTTTTGTGGTGGTTCTGGAGAACCGTGTGTCCGACCGACTCGATACCTGGCACTGCACTCCCTGTGTGGGTGTGGAACGCCTGTGTCGAATGTGAAGTCGGTGGGTCAAACGGTTCTCGAGTTACGTGCATTACAACCGTACACACACGTACGCACGCACGTACACACGCAGAGATATAGGGTTAGGGTTACCATATAGTAGATATTGGACTTTTCTGTTTGGATGTATGGGCTGTCAAGGCTAGAAAGTAGTTTTTTGGCACTCAGTAGGTGTTCCCGCATAACTTCCTGGTTTGATGATGATGTCACGTGGATACTACACACTATAGAGTGCTATGTCTATATAAAATGCTAACTGAGTTACATAAGTTGAGTCTATGCATATACGCGTGTAAGGTCATCGAGGCTATGGAGCGTCGCAGTCCCTTTTCATGACGACGTGATACCCAGAAGTGAATTCCCCGTTCATTTTCTCCATAGGCTTTTCAAAAAGTATTTATTTAAAGACGTTTACGCCGTGGACAATGCCAACTCAAGTTGTGACAAATCATGACAACAAATAAACATTTTGGGCCGAATAAATAATTACAAAGAAGAAAAAAGTGACAAAAGTACAAAAGTACAAAAGAACAAAAGTGTTGTAACCTGCCGTTTTCTTCTTCTTTCTAAATATTTGTTCGGCCCGAAAAATTGTGTTTGTTGTCATGATTTGTCACAACTCAAGTTGTCTTTGTAGGAGGCTTAAAAGGTCTTTAAATAAATACTTTTTGAAATGTCTATGAGGGAAATGAACGGGGAATCATTTCCTGGGCCCTGGTAGGGGGCGGGACTGGGATGCTCTATAGACCAATCAAGTAAGATTTGACCCAAAATAAATTGCAATAGTAATCGTTCAAGGTTTTTTCATCCAAATAACATAACATAACATAACATTCTGGATCATGGTAAATTCAGGGGTTGAATATTGGGGTACCATTGAAAACCTATATAAGGCAAAACATTCTAATTTGAATTATGTGACATGTAAAATTAGGGGTTATTCATGATTCTGTATCAATTGCAAGCATTAGTTTTGCATGAAAAATACTCCTTGGGCTAAAAATGGCCATAGCCGCGTCTTCACAAATGTGATGGGGTCATCACAAGGCAAGTGAACACAAGGCCTACAATATTACATTTTAGACCTGGTTGTGTGTGTGTGTGTGTGTGTGTGTGTGTGTGTGTGTGTGTAAATTATGTTTTCTACCTTCTCCACCCAGGTATAGTCCTAGACAGTGGCGAAGGAGTGACCCATAATGTTCCTATCTACGAGGGCTTTGCTCTGCCTCATGCCATCATACGGAACGACCTGGCTGGAGTAGACCTCACAGACTACCTCACGAAGATCCTGAGTGAGAGAGGATACAGCTTCACCACCACAGGTACGCACACACGCGCGCACACGCCGCACACACGCACATGCTAGGGCATTCACTAAAACATTGATTTATCAATGTCACCTCCGTGACGGAGAGGTTCATGTGCCCAGACTCCGTCTCCGGTCAGTGCGGGTTGTTGTTTATTTGCATGGCTCAGAAAATAAGTAACAAACTAACATGAGAACGTTATCGAGTTGTTGGAGGAGGAGGAGGAGGAGGAGGAGGAGGAGGAGGAGGAGGAGGAGGAGAAGGTTCACGTGGAAGGTAATACAGATTGTATTCTGATGATGTGCCAAACTGCTGCTGGCTGCTGTGATGATAATATATAGACCTATATGTTCTATATTGTCCTACCTGGATAACATCATCTTTTCATTTTGACATGAAATAATAATCCTGTACCGGTACCGTGTAGCGTTTGGTTTCATTAACGCGATCGTGACAAAATAGCCTACAGCTGCTGCTGCCCGCAGAGCATACATGGGCGGTAAAAATACCAAAGATTGGACAGTGCTACGCAACATGGAAGTAACACTGACTCGAAGCCGTTTATAAATCAGTCTGTGAACGGACGAGTCAACTTTTCACCGCCGTTTGGTCCCCGTCGTCCGTCCGCCCCCTGCAATCCACAATCACAATCAGAAGCGTTTTCAAAGAGACGAGTAGGATCATATAAAGGCTGCAGCCTGAAAGGCAAGCATTTGCATTCCAACGGGTGATTGAGCGTCGCGCTCTACACGCAACGGCCATCAGGTCTGGTGTTTGTCCTCTCTCTTTTCTCAGTGTTTTCAAAAGGGTTTTTAAACGACGCAAAACTTGGAATTCCCCTCTCGCGTACCAGTGGCACGTGTCGGTCCGCGGGACACGTGCCACTGTGTCATATTGGAGAGGCCACTGAATGCGCAGTGCTTTGTTTGACATGCTCCGTATTTGAGCGTGCGCACCTCCACCCGACCCTGTTAAGTACCCCCCCCCCCCACATCCCACTGGTCCTTGAGGGGGTTCCAGGTGGTCCCCACGCTAAATGATGGAGAGTTGTAACTCTTGAGAGTGTAAAATGAAACCAAATGGACGGGTCTGTCTGTCTGTCTGTCTCATTTTAGTGATTTTACGCTCTAAAGAGTTACATGTTTTGTACATACTGTACTGCCAACCGGGGGAAGAAATCACAGACTGAGGCTTTCATATTTGCTTTAGCCCTTACCCGTTGTGAGAAGGGCGCAGTACCCCCTTGTGGCCGCGGGGGGTACTGTGCCCTGGGTGCGTTTTCGCTTTTTTAATTCACTAATACATTTATTATTAATCATTAATGTGTCAAATCGATAAAAGGGCTAGGTTAAGACCTCCATATTATTATGGTCAATGCCTGTGTGAAAAGTGGGAGCGATTGGTGCAGGCGGTGAGGAGATATGGCGGTGTTTCTGACACACACACACACACACACACACACACACACACACACACACACACACACACACACACACACACACAGACAGACAGACAGACAGACACACACACACACACACATACAGACATTGACTGAATTATAGTATGATGATATGATATGAAATATCCCAGACTAGTAAGATATTATGGAACATGCTTCTGAACATGTGAGTTTGACCACTTCAAATGTTAAAGGCTCTTCTAATCTGAAAATAACAACCAAAAATAGTCGATAAGGGCATTGAGGGCTTGTATATCTGCAATTTCCGTTGGAATCCATGGAATCCAAATCAGTCACAGTGTGTGTGTGTGTGTGTGTGTGTGTGTGTGTGTGTGTGTGTGTGTGTGTGTGTGTGTGTGTGTGTGTGTGTGCGTGCGTGCGTGCGTGCGTGCGTGCGTGCGTGCGTGCATGTGTGTACAGCGGAGAGGGAGATCGTTAGGGACATCAAAGAGAAGCTGTGCTACGTGGCGTTGGACTTCGATGAAGAGATGAAGTCCGCCAACTCCACGGAACTGGAGAAGCCATATGAGCTTCCTGACGGACAGGTCATCACCATCGGCACCGAGAGGTTCAGATGCCCCGAGGTCCTGTTCAAGCCCTCCCTCATAGGTGACCCCTGACCCCTAGTCTTAATTGCATAGCCAGACAACAATTTCACAATCTCTGAATGCTATTCATAGAGTCTGTAACTGTACACCTTCCCGAAATCCCGAGTAAGGAAGCTGCCATCTCCGTTCAACGGAAATATATATATTAAAATATATTTTTAGATTGTATTTTTGCCAGGTGAAACCTGACTACTCATGAAATGCACTAATAGGCCAGTCAATCTAAGATTTGACCCAGTAATCGTCCAATGTCTTTTGATCCTTAGGGTCATCCAAATAACATACACTACTATATTATATAGTAGGCAGAAAGATCACATTTTAATTATGCTTTATAAGCATGTAATGTGTCAAACTAGGGAGTTTTCATGATTCTGAATCCTTTCCAAACATTAGTTTAGCACATAAAATTAATTAATTAATTAATTAATTAAACACTCCTTGGGCTAAAAACGGCCATAGCCACTTGCCCAAATGTGTCAGCACATTTGGGAAAGTGGCTATGGTCTAATTTAGCCCAATGAGTGTTTTTAGTGCAAAACTAATGCTTGGAATGTTGATTATTTATTTTGATTTATTTTGCCTTATAGGTTTTTAATGGGACTCCAAATTTCAACCCCTACATTTACCATGATCGAAAATGTATATAATACTCAATTTTAGGATAATAAAAAACCTTGAACTATTGCAATTTATTTTGGGTCAGGCCCTTTTTTAGCTTAGATTGGCTGGCCAATAACTACGGGTGTAAGCACACATGGGATTCCATGCATGGCCAAAAGACACTCGTTGCGGGCGTTTTTAGACAGCTGGTGGATGGAAATGAAGCTCCACCCAATTAAGCGGCAGAATGCCGCGACGGCCATATTCCCGGAGAAGCTTGCCCCCGCGGCATTCTCCCGCCTGGGTGGAGCTTCATTTCCATCCACCAGTTGTCTAAAAACCCGGAAGAGACGCCAGCCATGAGCAGCTATTAGCATCTTCGTGAAGCTCAGGTGTGCCTGCGCTGTCACTCACTCACTCACTCACTCACTCACTCACTCCGCTGTGTGCTGCCCCCTACAGGCAGTGAGTCAGCGGGCATCCACGAGGCCACCTATCGCAGCATCATGAAGTGTGACGTCGACATCCATAAGGACATGTACACCAACATCGTAATGTCTGGAGCCACCACCATGTTCCCGGGCATCGCCGATCGTATGCAGAAAGAGATGGTCGCCCTGGCACCCCACTCCATGAAGATTAAGGTATTAGACCCCTAACCCTATTACCCTCCAACATGAAGATACCTGTACATTAGACCACCCACCCATCCTAACACTAACCCTAACACCCTCCATGCGGTCTAGCTTATATTTTGGACTCAGGGGGGTGGACGCCTCTGCCTTGCACAGTCCCCAGTGAATATGCATCTTGCTACTCACTGGCATCCTGATTTTGTTTTTTAAATATCGGAATATATTGTATGGTTGCATTTTTACATATCGGAATGTATTGTATGCTTGCATTTTTACAAGCACGCCATCTGGTGGCCAAATCAATGAATTACAAAAGTTTTGAGAGACCACTTTTAGGCCAGTGCAGTATAGAGCATGCATTTTGCCTTTTTTAAACCTCTCCCATCCTAACCCAAAACCTAACCCTATAGCCTACACCATGAACATTAAGGTGTAGAACTCTGATATTACTGATCGTCTTCTGTCCTGCAGATGGTTGCGTCTCCAGAGCGTAAGTACTCGGTGTGGATCGGAGGTTCCATCCTGGCCTCTCTCTCCACCTTCCAGCCGATGTGGATCACCAAGCAGCAGTACGACGAGAATGGGCCCAGCGTTGTGTAAAATGATTGAAAATGGTTTCATTTGGCACTCTCAAGAGTAAAATCTATGTTAAACATCTGCATTACTTAATTTACAAGAAGTCTATACTATACGAATATCTATACGAATTGTTATTTTGATCAAGATATTCAACGTTTTTCGTCTGAGAGGCTAAATGTCATCAAATGGTGGTCCGTGGCTCAAATGCCCAATAAATAATGGGCCTTGAAATATGAAAAGGGTTGAAAACCACTGCTCTAAACTATTGCTTAAAGGGACACTTCACCCTTTTTGCAAAAAAATATATGTTAATGATGTTTAGAAGCTTTAGAACACTTTCCTGGAGATCTTTATGTGTGCAATATGTGGTTTTAGATATTTTAGATTGTAGCAGTGAGCCTGTTGTCTCTGATGTCATGGACACTGGGCTCACTTCCTTCCTGGACTACATGTTATCTCAGTAAGACAGCTCTCCCCCTATCCACAAGGAGGAGCAGTGCACCAAAGAATTATGGGAATTGTAGTCCAGGAAGGTAGTGAGACCAGTGTCCATGACATCAGAGACAACAGGCTCACTGCTACAATCTAAAATAACTAAAACCACATATTACACACATAAATACCCCCAGGAAAGTGATCTAAAGCTTCTAAACATCATTAACATATTATTTTTTTGCAAAAAGGGTTTAGTGTCCCTTTAACCATGCACGCCCCACAGTCCAAACACCCGTCCTTAACCCATCCCCCGTCACCACAGTCTCTACAGCTAAATTCCAACACCGCAACTTTCACACTCGCTCCTCGCGTCCTCCACTCGCTCCTCGGCTCCGCCCCCAGCGAGGAGGAGAGGAGGAGGAGAGGATTCAATGCGAGGACAGAGTGGTGGTCGAATTTTCCTCTAGAATCGGAATGTACTACGCTGTCATTTCAAAGCGACAGCACATTCCGCGATCACTAATGACGTGTATCAATTCAATTCAATTCAAAGGGCTTTATTGGCATGGGAAAACATACGTTTACATTGCCAAAGCAAAAGTGGTGGAACAATACAGTGTCACACAGCTGGATCACTGGAACTCCGAACAGAGCCGTATATGCAGTCTACAGAATAGCCAATTCATCATTTTGTGCATGTAACCGAGGGTCCGATGCCAATGTGTATGTATTGGTAACATGTGCAAGGCAAGGCTATTTATTCCTGAAATAGTGAATAAGCGCCCGGATGCGCACACGTATAAATACCCCCCCCCCCCTCCTCCTCCTCCGACAGTCAGTCCTCCTCCGCGGTCTTTGCAAATAACGGACACATAACTTTCACATAATAGGCTAGATAGGCTACTTTATCATTCTGAAGCTCTATTCATTCAGCGAAAATGTGTCTCTTCAACAAACAGTTGAACAGTGCGTGCATGTGTGTGTTGGCCGTTGGGTCAGCGACTTCAGCCAGTCAGCCGGCCGGCAGCTAGTGGATGGGGTGGGGGGGGGGGGGGGGTGCATAGTATCGGGTTTCAAGCAGTGTTTATGTGCCACATGTGGAGGAGGCGGACTTATGTCACTGGAGAAGGAAAAAAACAAATACACGTGATGCGGAAATCCGCTGCGAGGAGACAAAATACCCCACCGAGCCTGCACCTGATGTACACTCGCTCTATGCTCTATCGGAGAGCCCACTCGGCTCCTCCACTCGACTCCACTCTCCTCCACGATGGAGCACTTTAACAAATGGAACGTTAACCATGTCCGGGTCACGCTGGAATGACCCCGAGTGACCGAGTGGGAGTGAGCGAGTGTCCGAGATTTTGGGTATTGGAATTTAGCTTAGGACAAATAAAGAGGATAAGGCAAGGAGGTTTGCACATGCTCAGTGTAAACAGGAACTGTGAAGATGGAGTGTTCCAGCAGAGGTTGCTAGATAGAAAGCTCATACCTTGTGAAGTAAATAATGAGATACAGAACAGCTGAGAATTAAACAGCAGCCTTTTCAAATGTTTTATATCATCCACAGCACTTGAATGAACAGCATCCATGTTCCTTTGTCATTTCACAAAAATAAAAGTTTGTCACATGTACTAAAGAACATGGAAAATCCACAAAAAAAAATACAAAAACATTAACATTTAGTAAATGTACTTGTCCTTTATCTTTCAGTCTGTTATACACAAAAGCATTCCACAGTTTAAAATTAAAACAAAATCTACTTTGTACTATTCTCTTTTTTTTATATATGTATTATTTCAGTTCAGGGTCAGCAACTCTCATGCACCTGGTCTTCTAGCACCTCTGCTGGAACACTCATCATCGCAGTTCCTGTTTACACTGCGCATGCATGTGCAAACCTCCCGCAGGAGCCCTGGCCGCACCTCCGTGCACATTCCTCTTTAATGTTTCTAGCACAGTCTAAACCTATTCTAGCCACGGCCCCACATTTCTAAATCCACCATTTAACCACTTATAAACCCCATCTATACTTTGTTAAGAGGAGTTCCGCAGAGCTTTTTGCTTCCTTTATGATGAATTCCTGTTCTGTTCTTTAACTAAATATAAGTGTCTATTTGTACGTCTCTAAATGTTTTGATGAATTGAACATGGTGGACCCTGTTGTAAACAAGTGTTAATTGGGTCGTCCACTCACAGTTAACAGTCTTTGTATTGAGTTTGTGCTTGAAATGTACTGTAATTCTGCAAACTGTTAATAAATATTTCAAATCAATCAATCTATCAATCAATCTTTGTTCTATGACCCAGCTGTTTTCACAATACACAGTTATTAGACATATTGCTGAAAGCAGCTGTTATGTGAGAATTTTTGATGAATAAAGCTTGCACGTTGCCACGTGCACGGTGCCTTTTATTTCCATTGTATTGGAGACCACCCTAAAACATGATTATCAGGTATTATTATAATATAAGGAGGAAGAATTATTTTCAAAACAATATTTAACAAAAGTATTTGTTAAAATGTAGTTTTTATGGGGGCACGGTGGCAGTCGGTAGTGCTGTCGCCTCACAGCTAGAAGGTCCTGGGTTCGATTCCCGCTGGGGAAGCTGTGGGCGCTGGGGGGCATGTTCTCTCCCCTGCCTCATCAGTGCCCATACCCGAGGTGGGGTTAGCGAAAGAGCCTTTCTGTGTGGAGTTTGCATGTTCTCCCCGTGTCCCCTAGGGTAGGTACCCCCACAAAAAACATGCAGTAATCCTGGTCACTAAACTGCCTCCCCTGGCAAGCCGGGGCGCCAGATGGAGGGGAAAGGAACTGCAGGTTGGAATAACGTGTTCCTTCCACGCGCTACGTCCAACCAGGGAAACTCCCCCCTGTCAGGTGTAAAGGAGCAACCTGGACACTCATGCATGAAGGAAGCATGAGTTCAAGTCCATTGCTCTCCCCAGGTTGTTGGAGGGTGTGTAGAGCCCAGGATTACAATAGATAATTGACACAGGGGTGAAAAATGGGTTACACAATCGTGGGATAAAAATTATGAAAAGAAAATGTCGTTTTCATGTGGACCCGCCTACCAGTTAATTAAGTATGCCTGGTTTGGTGGGTGGTGATTGGTGACGATCCACCTGAACCGAAGCCGCACCCACAGCTGTTGTTGTATGATAAAGGGGGAGGGGATGATATTGTGATTATCATCAGTCATTATATCACACTTTCTTTCTGACTGTCAAGGTTTCAGCCTCCAGGAAGAAACCCTAAATATAAAGGAAATACATCATTGCACATAACAATATATTGTTATACATATAACAACCACACCAAGGGGTCTAATGAAGTACTGTCACCTCATAAACACATGAGAAACTGGAAAAAGTACAAAACTCACCTTTAACTAAACCTTACAGAATATCAACAGTCCAATGGCACCGTCTTGTAGCGGATTGGTGAAGTACAGGCTCTAATATATTGCTGGGTGAATTGTTTAAAATTGAAAATAGATGCCTCACTGCCTCACTGGCCGCCAAAGTGACGTCACTCATGCGACTCCATGTCTATCGCTGTCACTCAAGTGACTATATATTGGCCAATCACAGCGCGTCTTTTCCGGGACTTATGTTACGCACGCGGAAGCTTCCGCTCATGCCTTGATAGGAATCTCAGGAAAATTGTGTCTTAACGTTTATGTCTATAATTCTATATGGTGATTACTGTATGAATGCCCAGGATTTCACAATAAAAGCTCCACTCCAACTGCAGTAACACCTGCCAACCATAACAACAACTAAACCATAGTTCCATGTGACAGAGGGGACAAAGTTGAACAAAAGTAGGTTTTGTGAACTCTACAAATGACGCTAGTTTTGTGAATTAATTTAGGCCTAGTATTTAGACCCTGCATGTCTAGTAGTGTGAAGTAGTAGTATGTCATCAATGCTGCTATCTGTTTTCCTCTGTGTGTTAAGCATGCAGCACTGTTGTATCTGGTTGAACCGTAATGTAACCTTCTTCTGATCAGTGTTACGTTGTATTGCGCCTCTTGTGTAGATCAAAATTAAATAATTAGTGTGTGCGTGCGTGCGTGCATGCTGATTATTTTGGGAACACTTGGTACAGAATTCCTTCTGATGATGGTGATGATGATGATGATGATTGTCACTCATACATTTTACAGCTCAACTTAATTGTTCTCTAGCCCAACACTAGCCCAACGCCAATTACACTTTGAGGAGCAGTAGCTAGTGGCTTATTACAAATAATATCATGTCATAATGTGAACTGCACTGAACCATTGATTGTGCATTTGTAAGTGCTCTTGATAAAATGCTAAGATGAATGACCATAAGTTCATAATGCACAATTTCATGATACAACTGAATATATAGTATAATTCATGTAAGGTTTAAAAATGTAAAAAGATGATGTGACTTTCTGGGGTGGAATAAAAGTTCCATAAGGGGCAAGCTTATACCACTTTGAATTGTGATGGATAACGGTATTCAGTAAATCCACCTCTTCAGGATAGCCTTCCCCAGCTGAGGTCTGGTTAGGATGTGTCTCCCCCCCCCCCCCCCCTTTGTTTATCCTTTTATCTTTTTAACCCTGTACTGTTGCTGTATCTGTTATGTTTTGCTTTGTTTTTTTCTTCTTAATAAAGTATATTCCTAGTGTTCCTATAAGCGCATTGGGTATTTAGAAAAGCGCTATACAAATTTGAGCTATTATTATTATTATAGTTATTGGGCTTCATGACTCCTCCTGGCACTTTCCCCTTCATAATGTTGCATAAATTATGTTTGCATTTTTATAGTGTGCTAAATCAAATCAAAGAGGGGGAAAACCTGAAACAAACGATAACAACAATGCCACAACAATCCAGTTTGCTTGTTATCTTGACATTTATTGACACTAAGACATTTAGTTCTATTTGTATTCATGAATACAGTTAGTTTCATTAATTTATTAATAAGACATTGAATTGCATTTGTATACACATTACTACAGAGCCACAATAACCCAATCGACAAGCTCACAACGAGTCAGATTGTGAGCTTGTTTATTGTCAATGTTGGCTATTTCTGAATGAATTACGTCTGAAGATAAATATGATTTGATTGCAGCTCCACAGACGACATTCACTATTTCTTCTTCTCCTGAAATGAGACATAAACATGACGTTACTGCAAGTACATTTAGTCATAAGTGCTGTAATAAAGTACAATGTACTTCTACTATTTGAGAATGTCTATTTTGAGAATCATACAATCATACATTTACACTCCTGTACATGTCAGTTAGTCAGAGCTATTCGGAAAATAGATGCCGATCTCCAAGCTCACAACCGACTGTGAGCTTAAAGATCAAGAAGGCATCAGCAATAAAGTGGCCCTCTGGAGTGAGGGTGGAAATAAAAGTCCAGAAAGGCAACCAGGAACGCAACAGAAGGAATTTATAAATATTGTAGCCTTGGGTGAGCTTAAATACCCCACCCTAATTATCAGCTGATTGTCACGACAGTGTTTGGCATGTGGGAGTCGCACGGCCCCTTGAGTTTATCTGCCAGAACTAACTCCGCAAGCTATATGTATCATATCTACGAGCTCGCAACGTGGCGTGGATGGCTATAGCTTCACTACTTATTTGATTTTGAACTCATGGAATTTCTTAGATGTATTTGTTTGTTTCAAAATGTATACAATTATATGAAAAAAGCTTTATATATTCATAAAGAAATATACAGTATAGGAAAATAAAATTGAATTTCTACTCGAGTTGTGACCCATATACATTTGTCCGTGATCCACAAAAGGTTCCCGGCCTGCTGTTTTCCCGGTTCTACTGTTTTGGAAACAGTGGGTTGGGAAGTGCATGCTTGAGTCTAATGCATCGTAACAACGTACCACAATTTTGAGGCAATTTTACTGATGTTTTTAATACATTTACTATACTACTCCACTACAACTCAGAGGAAAATAAATATTATACTTTAACTCCACTAGGCCAACATTTAGAGTTTTTGTAGATTTGTATTACCGGTATTAAAAAATATAGGACCCACTTCAGCCCTGTATACATTGCGGCCATTTGAAAATAGCCAAACTACAAGCTCACAATGGGTCGCATCGTGAGCTTGTAGATCGGCTATTTTCAAAGGATTTGTATACATTTGAAAACCAGTGAAAAGACACATTTCTGCATGATGAATGCTTTCTACTTTTGGTCATTTGAACACATTAGCTGTGTAATCCAACGCTTCAGTGGAATAATGGAGATCTCTGTCACGTGGTCTTGTTGGTGGTTTATGATAGATAGATATTCAATGTATGAATGGTTCTAGGTTGCTAAACAACCGCAAATGAACCGGAAGTGAAGATGTTGCCTGCCGTCCGCCTCCACGTTATCAGATTTAGAAGAAATGCTTTCATCTCAGATTCTTTTCCCAGATTGTGTTTTTGGTTAACCCATGCAGGACGGGAAAATGTAGCTGTTGAAAAATAGCAGATGGGCCCAGGCCGTGGCGTAACGGTCTGGGCACCTGACTGGTAATCCAGTCGCAGTGTGCCGCGGGTTCGACTCCCGAGCCCGACACTGCCTTTACTGCATGTCATCCCCCCATCTCTCTCCAGTTTCCTGTCAGCCTACTGTCTGTCCCTTCAAAAATCAATAAAAAGGCGTAAGCCGCAAAAAAAATATCTTAAAAAAAAAAAAAATAATAAAATAAATAGCAGATGTACAAGCTCATAGCACAGCTACGAGCTTGTACATCTGCTATTTTATTTTAATCTTTAAAATGTGGCACAAATATTTGAATATATATTATTTCAGAGCGAACGATTTTAACTCAAATCTTTGCTTCCTGGGGTTCCTGGAACATATTTTTAGATGGGGGTAAATACAGATAATTCTGGGGGTCCTTAATGAAAATGTTTGAGAACCACTGACATAGAAACATTTAGAATACATTAGAATGAGTTCTCAGGTCTAAATAGGTTTACTAAAAGTTGTTGCAGTTACAAAATATATTTCCTCTGTGAAAGAAAAGCCACTCGTCCGTCACAACACAGCATTTATTTACATCCGGTTCATGCCCGGGTCCCTGTAGGTCTTCAAAATCAGGGTTTCACTCAAAAAACTGTGGCAAACAGCATGTAGTTAAGAGTTTGGAAGCGCTTGTTGGAAATTACTCAACGGTATACCACCTGTTTCTAAATGTTACATAATGCAGGAGGGGGCAGGACGTTGCGTTATTGAAAATGAGCACTTCCAAACTCTGACACACAATCATCACCTGCACAGAAAGTAGCTCATAACATGTCTACAGTGGATTATTATTAAACAAACACGTTGCAGATAGAAATAGACTAATTCAACGTTCCATACAGCTGCAATGTGAGTTTGACGTAGTTTAATACAATAACATTTTCTGTTTGGATGTATGGGCTGTCAAGGCCAGAAAGTTGTTCTTTATCCACTCATTAGGTGTTCCCGCACAACGTCTGGCCTGGGTACAATGATGTCACACACTATAGCCTCCATTATGCGGGGCGAAATTTATAACTGAACCGGTTTGACCCCGGTAGAAAAGGAGCCCTGTGAGTTGTCATCACTGGTTCATGGTTCACAGCATCTGAACAGAAGCAGCACAGCCCTTTTCCTGCTCGACTGCATTCTTTTAAAAAGTCACATATAGTTTAGACTAGAGTCCTTTGTGAGTAAATTAAGAGCTTCAGGTAACACAATCCTCTTTAATCCTCATAACAGCACCTCTAACCAACACCAAACAGGCATGGATTATTATTCCAACCACATAAAAGGTCTTATAATGGACGCACTTAATTATTTATCGGTAGTTTTGACAGCACTTTTATTTATTTATTATTATTATTTATCCGAATCGTAGTAATGTGTGCACATGCTCAGGGAAGTGAGCATTTGTTGTGGTATAGAAAGGACAACTTTCTTCAAATAGACATTTGAAGAAAAAAAGTTAAATGTATATGATGAAGTCTGGGGACCTTTCACCCAACTCTTCACGAATGTCGATGTGTTGAATATGCTTCGCAATGATAATGGAACGTTTAAAAAATAACGTTTTTGCTACTCACCAAAACATTTGAAAGCCTACGTTCCTTAGTGGGAGCACTCTGAGCCCCCCACCACACGTATAAACAGTACTTTTTGGCCAAGAAGGGATTTTGTTTCCACCGGGAAAAAATATACTTTTAGTTACTCAAAATGCGCCCTCTACCAATATTACCCAGAGAATTGCCTCATAGAGAATATTTTTCCTCCGGTGAAAATTGACCCTTTCTGGTAATAATACATTTTATTATTTACTATAGTCCTACTTGACCCCAGGATCACAGGATCTACTAAAACTTTCAATTCTCTTAATTCTCTGTATTTTCTTCCCTTTTTAACACAGTAGGAGACCCCGCCGGTCATCAAATGATTGTCTCAGGAACTAAGAGTGTGTGTGTGTTAAGTTATAGACCCACCTCTTCATCACTGCTGGCCTCTTCATCACTGCTGACCTCTTCATCACTGCTGACCTCTTCATCACTGCTGGCCTCTTCATCACTGCTGGAGGAAGAGGATGATGAAGATGACTCATGTCCGTCCTCGTGTTGTTTGTGTCCGTCCTTGTCCTTCTTCTTGTGTTCCTTGTCCTTGGATTGGACAGACAGACAGACAGACAGACAGTGTGCATTTTATCGACACAAACAAATATAATCTAATTTAGGGACTAGTGGAGAAGGGATCCAGTCATTTTATATAGTTTCTTGGTGTATGGATATTGTGCTCTGGAAATAGCAGATCTAAGCTCACAGCGTGTCACAAACTTAACGGTATATGAATTGCATTATGTATAGCACTTTTGGCAAGCCATCACGGACCGACTCATTGGAGGCAATGTAGGGTTCATGTAGTGTCTTGCCCAAGGACACATCGACATGTGGACAGGAGGAGCCGGGATTCAAACCGCCGACCCACGGACAACCTGCTCTACCTCCTGAGCCATAGCCGCTCTTGTGTGCATACACCACCCAGCCAACATGTACTTTTTAGTCAACTAAAACACCTGTAGTTTTAGTCGACTAACAATTTTCGATATTAAAAGGTATAGGGTAAGTGATTTTCTTTGGTAAAAATAAGTGTTAAAAAGCTCTATATTGTGTAAGTACTTATTGAGTGTTGGTTCTGTAACAGGTGTCTCCATATTTCTCCAGCTATGCATTTTCAGGTTGGGATACCAATTTTATCCAATCAGGATAGAGAAGGGTGCCTGTGTTTGGTCCGACGTATCAACAGTCCTACAGTCATGAGTCTGACGCCCTACCCTAAACCAAGGACTATCTAAAGAGGACGGGAAGCGGGCATGTACAACTTTCTGGTCTCAACCAAGGTATATGAAATGGAGGTAAAGTCACCGATGTCATTTTCGCTATCACGCAATTCCAGGAGGCAGATTGACGCACCATGGGAGCCAAACTGCACCCGAAAGTTCGGCAGAATGCACTGGAGTCAATGAGAACTCAGTGACCAGCTCATGAACAAACACTATTTCTGAGTGACTGAGATATTTTGTAAAGTAATCGCTTCTGGCAAATAACAGAAGACATAGGCTATAACACATTATGTCTGCTGTGTTGCTTTTCGATGTGTACGCTGTGTAATTTTATAGAGGTATCTAAAGGGCAAAAAGTATGTTTCTGAACGTGCCAAATATCGCGAGACTGTCCACCATTTCCTGTCTGGCAGCCAAATCTCGCGATACCCCGGAACAGAAACGATACCTGCTGCTGTTTAAATCCTCAAATAAAATGATGTATAGTGCACTCTGTGCACATTGAAAAGCAAGTGATTAGAAAACAAGCTGTGATATGTCTTCTTTTATATGCCTGAACCGATTATATGACAAAGGTCAATGGTTAATAAATAATGTTTGTTATGAGCTGGACCAGCTTGCTCCATTCACTGCTTTGTATCATGTAACTTCCGGTGCGATATTTGGCTCCCATGAAAGTGTCATGCAGGTGCATCACAGTCACATCACCATGTCACATGTTAGTTTTAACATGCCACACATGTCAGCCATGCGTTAGTTTTAACCTGCCGCAGAAGTCGGGCACCACCACAGCATGGGTTAGTTGTAACCAGCGACGCATGTCGGGAGCGACACTGTTGGCAAATTAATGCCGGTTGGTTGTTCCCAGCAAGCACGGTCGAGACCTGGAGGAATTAGTGACGTCTCGAGATCAAGTCAAACCGAGACTATAGTCAGATCTGGCCCAGAATATCACCCGATTTGAATTTCAACCAACATAAATTCTGGCCACTAACACTGACGTCCCTGGATGAATCAGAGAGAGTCTGATCGATGCCAGATCAACATAAGTCATATCAACTAGTCAGATCTGGTCCAGAAGAAGCCATATTATTTCAACTGGTGAAGACGTCCTGGACATGACGTAAAGATCATCCCCATATGGGCTGTGTGCCTAGTCCTGAAAGTTCTGAACGTCACCGGAGGACATAATCATAACGTCACCATTATGTCACTTGGCTTGCTGTGTTATTATGGCTAACCAACATAATGCAACCTGGCCGCGGTAGGGAAGGGCTACAGACTGAATCAATTCTGGCAGTATGAGTTTTTATTAATAAAAATATATACTTATCAAAACAAACCTCAGACTTGTCTTTGGACTTGTCCTTGCAGTCAGACTTGTCCTTGGACTTGTCACTCTGAAACAAAGCAAAGTATTCTGGAATTAAACACAAGAATGAAATCTCACGACTGAATATCTTTGACCAGGTCAAACTCCCAATCTTTTATCTGTGAAACAGGGTGTAAAAACATCTCCCCACACTAGCACTCTGTTTTCAAAACCAGTCACTTCTCAAACTATATCATTTCAAGCAACCCCATATCTCTGAGAGTACATTTGATTCAAATTCAAAAGCATCAAAAGTAGCAGATCTACAAGCTCGAAATGCATTGCTTCATGCTGCGTTTCGAGCTTGTAGATCTGCTACTTTGATGCTTTTGTGTGACACTGTAGTGTGATCAAGTACGTCCGACATTGGGTGATGAAGGCGTGTTCTCTCCTCTGCTTCATCAGTGCCCATACCCGAGGCGGGGTTGGCGAAAGGGCCTTTCTGTGTGGAGTTTGCATGTTCTCCCCGTGTCCCCTAGGGTAGATACCCTCACAAAAACATGCAGTAATCCTGGTCACTAAACTATCTCTGCCTGGCCAGCTGGGGCGCCTGATGGAGGGGACAGGCACCCCAGCTGGCCAGGCAGAGGTAGTTTAGTGACCAGGACTGGTCGGAATAACGTGTTCCTTCCACACGCTACGTCCGGCCGGGGAAATTCCCCCCTGTCAGGTGAAAAGAAGAAGCTTGGACTCCTCATGGATAGAAGGAAGCATGAGGTCAGTCGGCTGCCCCCCCCCCCCCCCCCTTCCCCTCCCCAGGTTGACAGAGGAAGTGTAGCGCCCAGGATTACATTAGATAATTGACACTGTGTGAAAAACTGGGTTGCAAAATCGTTAGAATATGGAGATAGGAGGTTTCTGCTCGACAGCATATGGTTCTGACCATGTCCTTTGACTTGTCCTTGTCTTTCTTCCCCAGACCAAATAAGGAGAACTTCTGGTCCAGACCCGAGGCATCGTCCTTCTTCACCTCGTCCTCCTTACCTACAGCTGGAGACATTATAATATAACGTATTACTGTAATTAAATCATTCCTACCTGCAGCTGGATACATTATTATATAACGTATTACTGTAATTAAATCATTTCTACCTACAGCTGGATAATTATAATATAACGTATTACTGTAATTAAATTATTCCTACCTACAGCTGGAGACATTATAATATAACGTATTACTGTAATTGAATCATTTCTACCTACAGCTGGATACATTATAATATAACGTATTACTGTAATTAAATCATTCCTACCTACAGCTGGAGACATTACAATATAACGTATTACTGTAATTAAATCATTCCTACCTACAGCTGGAGACATTATAATATAACGTATTACTGTAATTAAATCATTCCTACCTACAGCTGGAGACATTATAATATAACGTATTACTGTATTTAAATCATTCCTACCTACAGCTGGATACATTATAATAATAACGTATTACTGTAATTAAATCATTCCTACCTACAGCTGGATACATTATAATATAACGTATTACTGTAATTAAATCATTCCTACCTACAGCTGGATACATTATATAACGTATTGCTGTAATTAAATTATTCCTTATCCCTAAAACTTATCTTGAATTTTTTTAAACATTTTAAAATAGTTCAAATATCCGATCTACAAGTTCCCAATGTCTCAATGTAGATCGGCTAGTTGACTGTAGGCCTACTGATGCTGTTTTCACATTTCTGTCTGATGGTTTATCATAAAACTGTTTTAGAAGACATTTTGTAGAATCCACCTATAGGTCTTAATGGAATTAAAATAAAGGCTTACCTGAAATCTGCCATGATCCTTCCTGTTGCAACACCTGAGTGGATGTGACAAAACTACACGGCTGAGCATACACACCACGCACGCGCGCGTGTGTGTCAATCAATCAATCAATCAATCAATCAGACTTTATTGTCACAACACATTACAAGTAACATGGGTGAAATTTGGATTGTGCAGGCACTCATTGCAATTACGGGGATAGAGATAACAATCAGAGTTACACAGCTGCAGCCATATTTCGGCGCTGCTTATACTTCTCGTAGCATCATCATAAAAAGAAGAAGAAGAATGGGGGGTGGGGGGGGGGGAAGCATGAATGGGAGAGGGGTGTTGACAGAGAGGGAGGGGGGGGATGGAGACATCACATCACATTACAGTTGCATTGTGCAGGCACGGAAACTTGGGTGGGGGTGAGGGTTGGTTTTGGGTCTGAGGTGGCGGGTGGGGGGGGGGTTGGGTATGTGGGTGAAGGCGGTGTGTGTGTGTGGGTGTGTGTGTAAGGAGTTCATTGTCTGTGAGAGTTCATGTTTATGTTTGCGTATCCTGGGCTTCTCGTATCTGGGCCCCCGGGTCACGTTGTCTCAAAGTCCAGATAGTAGGAGGAATATCAGCCATGCTGTGCAGACTGTGACCTTGATTCCCAGGCGAGGCTCCTCAGTTGGCGGGGACGGGGGGGTCAAGCGGGGTGGGGGGGGGGCGCGTGCTTTCATTCCTGTCCGCAGTCTATCATCCTTGGGCCAAGTTTCCAGATTGTAGAGAGAAGAATGGTTTTTACTCTTCTCCTCTGTCGAATTTTGCTCGCAATAAAGCCCCTTGCATCGCGGCCTGGCGCTCCAGGCTCACCTCCAGCCTTTGTTCCAAGGCACTGAGCCGTTCTGAAAGTCTCTGCACGTTGGTATCCATCTTGCGAATCAACTCAGACATAGCCATGGAAATGTTCCCGACCACTTTGCAAAGATCATTCATTACGGTGAGCGGCATAGAGGGCCCGTCGCTGTCGACTGCTCCCCCCTTCGACATCCGAGCAATTTGACGAATTTTCCGGTAGATCAGGGCGCCGCCTATTCCAAAAATCAGCCCCTTCGTCACCATTAAGCCAATGATCCAGATATCTTCAGCGTCTACTACCGTAAGGACGGAGAGACAGAGTATATTCCAATTTTCCCGGTAAAGGTCTCTGACGTAACCCGCAGGGAAAGATCCAGGGGGACACGTGGGCTCCCCAGCACCGGAGTGTTTTTCCGAAAAGATTTTGTCGAAAGCGCTCAAAGACCAGCTAATTAGATCCATGTTTGTTCAGAGATCAGACAAGAGACAGTGCAGACAGTGCAGAAGGACACGCGGAGCAGGGAGTAGAGGTGGGAGAGAGGAGGAGAAAATGCGACCGCCTTCTTGAGAAGCTAGAGAAGAAGGAGTGTGTGTGTGTGTGTGTGTGTGTGTGCGTGCATGCGTGCGTGTGAACTGGTCAGGGTACTAAAGGGTAATTCGTCTCCAGCATGAGGTGCACACATCAGAAAAGGACAAAACCACTCCTTTTTTGTTGTCTGCATTCAAAAACGAGAAAACCCATTCTATTTCTCCTTTTTTGGTTTTTATGGAACAAATGAAAATGGAGAGAACAATTTAAAGCGAGATTCAAATGCATTATTTCCTTTCCCCTTTCAAAACGAGAAAACAAACCATTATCTCCTTTCCCCTTACAATACAAAAAAAAACGAGAAAACAAACCCTTTACTCCATTTCTACTTTGAAAAACAAATCAGAAAAACACTCAATTTCTCCTTTTCTTGTTATCGGGATCAAATGAAAATAGAGAAAGTTAGATTTACGAAAAACGAGAAAACAAACCATTATCTCCTTTCCCCTTACAATACAAAAAAAGGGACCATTTGTCATTTTCTCCTTTCTGACCGCAAAAGGAAAAAACGGATTTGATTGGTTATTCCAACTGGGGGGCTTGCTCCTGATTGGTTAATGCCTCCTCCTTCAAAATAACAGTTCCCCCATTTCCCTGTCATAGCCTACATATTACTAATATTTATATTTATTTAAATTAATGAATTAATGAATTCATTATTAAAATTAATTACATTATTTTGTATAAATACTTGATTAATTGTAATAACAAAATAAAACACTGGGCGTTTACATGTTTTATATGTAATTGAATGTCACCTCTAGGATATACTGTACTGTATACACAAGTAGAGACCCCTATCACCCTATTATTGTATTATAATATTGACACAGGTTTCAATAAAGGCCTATTATTATTATTATTATTACCTTTATTACCTTTATTATAATTATTATGGAAAAAGAGCAAGCCAAGTACAGTGACAAAGGTTTTACTAAGTATAGACGGTTTAAGTGGGTTTAAGTGGTTAAATCACATTGACAAATGTGTATTTTAAATGTAAAAGATATTAAAAATATATTATATATTTAACACTGATGATAGTGCTGTCAAACACGTACAAAGCTATCTGTGAAATGTATTAAAATGTTTAATCAGCAACATTTTCTACTGTATATCTCTCTCAGCTATACAGTGACATAGCCTAACTGATTCATATGGTATATTTCATAATTTAAGCTTTCCGTATAGGCAACAGCTGTAATGTTGGTGAGTTAAATTTGTTTAATTGCAACTGTACGTCGCAGTTTACTATGAAAACCTGCAAAACCTGTCAGTCCGTCCGTCAGTCACACTTCATGACACGCTCCTTATGGCCAATACAGAATTAATTCCATTCATCAAACCCTGTACACTCAAGACACTGCCCCTGCTGCCACCCTTCAATCTCCATATATGGAGTTGACCTGTTCTAACTTCTGCCTGTTCTGACATTCCATCTGACCTCATCAAACCCTATACACTCAAGACACACTCAATATATGGCCAGTACAGAATTCATTCCATATGTTGAACTTGATCTGACCCCCCCATGCCACAGCGCCAGTGCTCGCCCAGCAGTCTGCCGTCACCCAGGCGGATGCGTGGACGCAACCTCGCCCTAAGGGCATCTGGTGCAATCAGGTTGGATGTGGGCTGTCAATGTTGCAACTGTAGGCTACATTTAACATTTAATTCACTAGTAGGAATAAACACGCCATTGGGGAGGTTTAAGGAATTTATTGACAGTGAAGAAATGGAGGGATGAAGGAGGGATGAATGAATGCGGATGTGTAGGTTCCGGGGGGGTCGCCGACCCTGGAGTCTTTGGGGAGGAGGTCGAATGGCACTCGTCGTGTGGCGTTCGTCATAAGGCGTTCGTCTTACGGTGCGCATGGACGATATCCCCCCGCAGGAACCTGATAAGGAGAGGAGAGAGTTTTGTTTTAATCGTTTGATCCACTTTTGGCGAGGTGGATGTAGTAGCTCCTTTGGGGGGAGCGGGGAGAGGAGCTGCAATGGAGGTGAAGGGGTGGGGGTGGGTTGCGAGAAGCCTGTAGGGAGGCGGCTGGTGTGCGACGCAGCGAGGCAGGCGAAGCATGGAGGATTCTGGGTGGTACTGGGCAGGTATAAATGGGGGCAGGTAGATTGACGTGGAGGGAGGAGAGTGGCATGAAGGGCAGGGCCAATGCGCGTTTCTCCTCCTCCTGAACATCAGTTGTTCCAACTCCATTTCACTAGTAGGAATAAACACGCCATTGGGGAGGTTTAAGGAATTTATTGACAGTGAAGAAAGGGAGGGATGAAGGAGGGATGAATGAATGCGGATGTGTAGGTTCCGGGGGGGTCGCCGACCCTGGAGTCTTTGGGGAGGAGGTCGAATGGCACTCGTCGTGTGGCGTTCGTCATAAGGCGTTCGTCTTACGGTGCGCATGGACGATATCCCCAAAAAGGACAAACGGGCCGCGACTACTTATTGAGGGAAGCAGGGAGGTTCGTACGGGTGGAACTGGTAGGCTTGGGAGGCCCATCTGCCAAGCAGGTGGGCGGCGAGGTCTTGGGGGGCCTCGGCTGGCAGCGGTGGATGCTGCGCCGATGTGGGGGGAGTGCTGTGGAAGTTGTTACTAGGGGAGGTGGAGAGCGTGGCGAGGTCTAGGGAAGGGAGAGTTGTAGGGGTGGAGCGAGGTTGCCGTGGCTACTGAGGGTGACTAGAGGAGGCAGAGAGCGTGGCTAGGTCTAGGGAAAGGAGAGTTGTAGGGGTGTAGCGAGGTGGCCGTGGTTACTGAAAGTGACTAGAGGAGGCAGAGCGTGGCTAGGTCTAGGGAAGGGAGAGTTGTAAGGGCGGAGGAGCGAGGTGGCCGTGGCTAGTGAAAATGACTGGAGGAGGTTGGAGAGCGTGGCGAGGTCTAGGGAAGGGAGAGTTGTGAGGGCGGAGGAGCGAGGTGGCCGTGGCTAGTGAAATTGACTGGAGGAGGTTGGAGAGCGTGGCGAGGTCTAGGGAAGGGAGAGTTGTGAGGGCGGAGGAGCGAGGTGGCTGTGGCTAGTGAGGGCCGAGGAGGGTGGAAGGCCGCTACGGAGAGGTGTCGAGGGGAAGTTCCGGGGGAGAAAGGTGACTTGGGCATACACATCACATGTCGCAAGGTCTTAACGCTTAACGCCGAATAATTTTCATTGTATTTATACTCTGAATCTATACACGTGACAAAATAATCTGAACCTGTGCCTGAACCTAAACCTGAACCTGAAATTGATGGTCTGGGGCAGGATACGGGTCTGAGAGAGGAACCCGTGTCTGTGCGTAGTTTGTATTCTAGGTCCCCAAAAAAAACAAAAAACAAGCAAGGTCTAGAACTGGGGGTGGGAGTGGGTCGGGAGGAAGGTGGATCGAGCGTGGGGGAAGTGGTCTAGCTGGATCTCCTGGGGCAGGCACTCTCGGAGCGGCCCTGGTCTGGCCGTGGAGAGAGGGAGGGGGGGACGGGGAGGGTACGAGGAAGGGAGAGAGGGGAGTGAGGCGGCGGGCAGCGGATCATCTGTAAATGACAAAAGACAAATATTGCAAATATGGACTAATAACAAGGCACATTTGTCCTAGCACGGTGACCAAAACATTTGACGTGGAATATTGCGGATATGGACTGATAACAAGGCACATTTGTCCTGGCACGGTGACCAAACATTTGACATGGAATATTACGAATATGGACTATTATGAAAAGGGATACCACGGTGGCGAGGTGGCTGGGAGGGGATGGGGGGACGGGAGAGGGGGGGATAGGAGAGAGGGAGGGGGGATAGGAGAGGGGGGATAGGAGAGAGGGAGGGGACGGGGGGGGGGGGGGTAGGAGGGGCGGAGGGGAGTTGGGCGGGAAGACCGCTGGGGTTGCTGTGGAGAGAGAAAAATTGGGAGGAGGGGGGGAGAGGGTAGGAGGGGTCGGAAAGGACGCTGGGGGGTAGCAGCGTGGAGTGAACGCTGGGGAGATCCAGCGTAGGGTGGTAGGTGGCCAGGAGGGGAGGGTAGGCGGGTGAGGCCTGTGGGAAGGCAAGAGAGGCCGAGGGAAAGGTGGGCAGAGCCTGGGGAGGGGGGGCCGGGAGGGGAGGGTAGGCGGGTGAGGCCTGTGGGAAGGCAAGAGAGGCCGAGGGAAAGGTGGGCGGAGCCTGGGGAGGGGGGGCCGGGAAGGGAGGGTAGGCGGGTGAGGCCTGTGGGAAGGCATGAGAGGCCGGAGGGAGGGTGGGCGGAGCCTCGGCAGGAGAAGCCATGAGGAAGGCGGGCGGAGCCTCGGCGGAGGCGGGCAGAGAGTGGGGGGACGGGACAGGGGGACGGGGGATGGGAGAGAGGGAGGGGACGGGGGGGCATGTCATACGTCACAAATACAAAGTAGTTATCGTGAAACAAGTATAAACTAAGAACCTAACAGTGGAGTATCTATGTCAACTATGCGTACTATACTATATTATAGTATACGATATACAAAGTGTACTATGAAGTGCTAGGCTACGTAAAAGCAATCCTGGTGCCTGAGAGAGGCACTGGGAGCGTGGCTGGCTGAATGAATGGCTGAAGGAATGGCTGGGGCCTGAGAGGGACGGTGGGAGCGTGGCTGGCTGAAAGAATGGCTGAAGGAATGGCTGGGGTCTGAGAGAGGCGCTGGGGGCGTGGCTAGCTGAATGAAGCCTGGGGCCTGAGAGGGACGGTGGGAGCGTGGCTGGCTGAATGAGGCTGAAAGAATGGCTGGGGCTGAGTGAGAGACTGAGAGCAGGA
Source organism: Protomyctophum parallelum (assembly GCF_964188405.1). Taxonomy (NCBI): domain Eukaryota; kingdom Metazoa; phylum Chordata; class Actinopteri; order Myctophiformes; family Myctophidae; genus Protomyctophum; species Protomyctophum parallelum. The sequence continues at coordinate 1,996,926 of NC_139712.1, forward strand.
ACAAAAGCATGTCATGCGTCACGAATATGAAAGAGGTGATCGTGGAACACGTATGAGCTAAGAACGTAACAGTGGAATATCTATGTCAACTATGTGTACTAAGCTATATTATAATATACGATATGCAAGTGTACTAAGAAGTGCTAGGCTACGTAAAAAGCAATTCTGTTTCTGAATGAATGGCTGAAGGGGTGGCTGCCTGGCTGGGGCCTGAAAGGGGCCCTGGGAGCATGGCAGGGGCGTGGGTCGTGGCTGGCTAACTGGCTGTATGAATGGCTGAAGGAATGGCTGGGGTCTGAGAGAGGCACTGGGGGCGTGGCTAGCTGAATGAAGCCTGGGGCCTGAGAGAGGCGCTGGGGGCGTGGCTAGCTGAATGAAGCCTGGGGCCTGAGAGAGGCGATGGGAGCGTGGCTAGCTGAATGAAGCCTGGGGCCTGAGAGAGGCGCTGGGGGCGTGGCTGGCTGAATGGCTGAAAGAGTGGCTGGGGATGGGAGGCTGGGATCCTGGCTGGCTGACCGACTAGCTAGCTGAAAACAAGGTACAAATTGCTATTTAGCAGACACTCTTGACCCAGAGCGACTTACGTTTAAGCAGGAACAAAGGCATGTCGTACATCGCATATATAAAGTAGTTATCGAGATTCATGTATAAACTAAGAACGTAGCAGTGGAGTATCTATGTCAACTATGCGTGCTATGCTATATTATATTAGCCGAAAAACATGTGTACTAAGAAGTGCTAGGGCTACGTAAAGTGCACGTCTGGTGCTGAATGAATGGCTGAAGGGGTGGCTGGGGTCTGTGAGGGGCGCTGGGAGCATGGCTGGCTGAATGGAAGGCTGAATGGCTGGGGATGGGAGGCTGGGAGCATGGCTGTCTGACTGGGTGAATGGCAAGCAAGGGTTATGTCCATACGGTATGATACGCACGACATCAGGAAGCTTGGCTTCAAGGAAGCACTGTGAAAGTGTGAACCGTTAACGTTAAAGAAGGCTGCATGGAAGCCTGAGACTGAATGCAGTCCGTTAGCTGGCCTTCAGCGGCCCCGTGTGGTTTCAGCAGGAACTGCTTCTGGTTGTGGCTGTCACGGAGTGATGACGTGACGGGCTGCGCGTAGTGTGAGCTTGGGCATGAATGGAAAGCCCTGGGCTACGCTGTGGCTTAATGAAAGGACGGACGGTTGAATGAAACTTAGCTTTGTGGGTTGTAGTGTTGGGGAGGCGGATGGATCGTTCTGTTTGGCTCGAACGGCGTGACGCTTGGGCTGTGGGTGATGTCGTCTGATCGGCGAGGGTCCCGTGTCGTCACGGTGTGCCGGTTTTGAGGTTGGGGAGGCCATCTGTCTGTGTATCCCGCGGCGAACGTGTCTACGCGAAGGAGGTAGAAAGCTGGTTCCGTGGACGAACGGTGAGTGAGGAAAAGGTAGTAATAAAAATTGCGAGAAGCCTGTAGGGAGGCGGCTGGTGTGCGACGCAGCGAGGCAGGCGAAGCATGGAGGATTCTGGGTGGTACTGGGCAGGTATAAATGGGGGCAGGTAGATTGACGTGGAGGGCGGAGAGTGGCATGAAGGGCAGGGCCAATGCGCGTTTCTCCTCCTCCTGAACATCAGTTGTTCCAACTCCATAAGAATGGTGTTGCAAATTGTGGCTACATATAGACAAATTCTGAAACGGGTCTCATGGTCGCAGCTTACGTATTTCATGTAGGCGGACTCGACATAGCTGCAGGGTTTAAACCCTCACCAGGCGCACCTCTTCTGCTACAGTGAACGGTAGAGTGACTGATAGGCCTGTCAAAAAAAATCGATTCGAGTTAGAATTGCGATTCTAATGCCGTCCGATTCAGAATCGATTCTCTTTTTTTTTTTTTTTCTTGCACAAATGTACCTGTGCATGCAATGCATTATGGCCTGGCTTTCTGCATAGTGCATTTACTACCAGCTAAGCTAAGCCTGCCAATTGTATTTCTTTTACACCTGTTTTAATACTAATGTATTGTTCTGGTATTGAGTGAGAAGAGATTTTGTAACTTTTGTACTAAATACATGAGACATGTTCTTACTCTTGGATTTAACCTTTGTGTGTTTAAATTATTCAGTTGATAAAACCTTTACAATTATACAAGCTTTTTACTAAATGTACTATGCTTTCATGCCAGAAGACTGGAGTAGATCATGCTAAAATTCTATTTAATTGGTTTTAATAAAAATAAAAAACTGCTTTAGAATCGGAAAAAAAATATTTTTTGAATCGAGAATCGGAAAAATCAAAAAGATCGTTGTTGAATCGAATCGTCACCCCAAGAATCGGAATCGAATCGAATCGTGGGACACCTAAAGATTCGCAGCCCTAGTGACTGATGTTAGTCTGCCTCAAGTCAAACGTTACTCTTTTACCTGCTTTTTACTAACACTAACATTACAAAGATGCCCAGAACATCGAGATGAACCGGTTTAGTTTATGGCTGCTCCAACAGTAGTGGCAACATTCCAAAAACAAACGGAATTTCTAAATATCCACCGCGGGGTCTGAGACCAGAGCCATTGAGTAATGAGCAGTGAAAGGTCCTAGAAGATACATAACGTCAGTCTTACCCAATACCCAATATTTCTGTTTTATGAACACATGGCTGCTGTACTTAATACCTCATACTAAGCATTTAAAGTATGAGAACGTCATGGTACGACGGTGTCACATACAAAATTGCCAATCTACAAGCCCACACCTTGTCTGCTTACACCGCTTTGTGAGCTTGTAGATCTGCATTTTCCGGCAACGATACGTCATGGCTAGGCGACACTATGCATTCATTCTCAAGGGGGATATATTATAACTTTATTGGCCAGAGAGCTTTTTGAGTTTCCAAAACGTATTATCATCAATTGGATAATATATCATTTCAACTGAGACCCGCTGCAGCAGCTGACGGTGCCACCACACCGATGTTGTTTCAACTCACGTGTTGCAGACATGAAAAACCCTACAGACCAACAGAAACCTACAGACCAAAGTAGCCTGTTACAAGCCACCAGTGCACCTGCTTTTCGCAATTCCTTAGGCCAATGTGAATATGGCCAGCAGGGACCATTTCTTTGAGCAATAAATTCTAATTTCTTAAGTCTAAGGAGTCTTCCTAAACAGTTATGCGGCGAGCAAGTCTTTCTACCCAGAACAAAGGACAAAGAAGGGTGCAACAAGTTTACCCTGTACTTTGGAATTCCAATCAGGAAATATAACTGTAATGCAGGGGTTCCCAAACTTCTTTGGACCAGGTACCCCTTTTGGGGTAGATATTTTTCCAGGTACCCCCTCATCCTCGCAACACAGATAACAATATATTTACAACCACAAGCAGTGTTTCCTGCAGGAAAAAGCTTTGGCATGGTGCTGGGCGCAGGCCGCAGGGGGGCCTTCTTGCGTCGAACATTTTGATTAATTCATTAATTTGATTAAATAATTAATTAATAAGATTAATAAATTAAGATTAATTTGTATTATTGCTCTTGTATTGCTATTGAAGACACTGGGGAGGCACTGGGGAGGCACTCAGGGGGACACTGGGGAGGCACTGGGGAGGCACTCGGGAGGCACTCAGGGGGACACTGGGGAGGCACTGAGGGGACACTGGGGAGACACTGGGAAGGCACTGGGGAGACACTGGGGAGGCACTCAGGGGGACACTGGGGAGGCACTGGGGAGGCACTCGGGAGGCACTCAGGGGGACACTGGGGAGGCACTCAGGGGACACTGGGGAGGTACTGGGGAGCCACTGGGCAGACACTGGGGAGGCACCATGGCGGACACTGGTGGCACTTGGGGAGGCACTGGGGAGGTACTGGACATTTCATATCACACACACACCATGATTCACTAGCCCCCTCAAAAAAAATAAAAAAATTGAGGGGGCTTGGGTACCCCCTGGCTATGCGTCGCGGACCCCACTTTGGGAACCGCTGCTGTAATGAACTGTAATGACAGGGTGCAACAAGTTTACCCACTTTGGAATTCCAATCAGGAAATAGAACTGTAATGATACCAGCCAGCTGTCCTGCTGGTATCAGAATCATGCAATACTGATACAACCAATACAAATACATGAAAATGTTTCAGTAGACAAAATAGACAAAACTGTTTTTCACGACTTGTCTCTGTACTCCCCTCTCGTTTTTGTGGACACTGAAACATCTTCTCTGCAAATATAATCTTAATCTTGCTGACCGGCTCCATATATGCAGATCTAGCTGATGATCCAGTCTTCTCCATGTAGGGTTTGATGAGGTCAGTGTCATGATCTCCATATATGGAGATGGCCATATATGGAGCATCAACCATATATGGTGGTGTGAAAATACTTGTGTGAGCATTTTAAAACCAAAGGTTATAGTGATAATGTGCTGAATATTAACTTAGAGCGAGCTAGAGAAAAAGAGAGAGCTAGCTTGGTGACTCCCAAACCTGCTCAGACAGGTGAATCTAAAATGGTTTTGTCCACAACTTATTCTCCTCTGTGTCAGGATATAAAAAATGCGATAAAGAAGCATTGGTACATATTATCGAGCCTCCCATTCTTGCACATAAACGTGCAAAGAACTCTGCAACTCTGTCGTTGACCCTAAGCCATCCCAGCCTGTCAAAGTGGGCAGGGGTGAGGTGGGTTCGGGGGGTGAGGCCAAGTAGGAGCCTGACCAGTTTGTTTTGGGAGGTCTGGAGCCTTGTTTTAAGGGCCTTTGAGGTGCTGTGGTACCAAGAGGTGGATGCATAGTCAAAGAAACCTTGTACGAGGGCTCCTGTTAAGGTCTTCAAGGTGTTTTAGCTGACCAGTGAGGAGATCCTGTAAAGGAATCTTGTTCTTTCATTGACTTTTTTGATTACGTTGGTGGCCATTTTATCACCGGAAAGATTGGCCTCCAGGATGGAACCTAGGTAGGTAATTTTATCTTTTCGTGTGATAATATTGTCACCCACTCTAACCAAGAAGCTTGCAAGATTACTATTTGATCCGAAGAGAATGGATTCAGTTTTTCACAGGTGTAAGGATAGTTTGTTATCAGCGAGCCAGGTGCAGATTCTACCGAGTTCAGAGCTGAGGGTCTTTTCAACCTGCAGTTTGTTCCTGTCCGAGACCAGCAGTGCTGAGTCATCTGCGAACAGGAACAAGTTGCAGTCACAAGCTGATGTCATGTCATTAACATAATAGGAACAGTAAAGGCCCTAGTATGCTTCCTTGCTCACTGGGAGGGGAGGGGACAGTGTTCCGTTCACCTCCACCATCTGTTCTCTCCCCTCCAGGTAGGATTGCATCCAGCTCACTGATGTGCTATCAAAACCAATAGCTTTAAGCTTGTTAACCAGTATGGAGTGGTTCACGGTGTCAAAAGCCTTTTGGAGGTCCAGCATGACCATGCCGCAGTATTTTCCAGCGTCCACCTCGTGTTTGATGTGGTCGCTCAAATAGAGGAGGCATGTGTCAGTGGAGTGGGATGTTCTGAAACCAGATTGGAAATCGTACAGCAATGTATTAGTGGCAAGATACTTTTCAACCTGTTCATAGACTATTTTTTCCATCACTTTCGAGATGGAGCTTAGAATAGAAATAGGGCGGTAGTTGCCGGGTTCTAATTTACTCCCTTTTTTGTACAGGGGGGTTACTTTGGCCAGTTTAAAATCTTGGGGGACCTGTCCCTGTTTGAATACACCTTGGAATTCATGGTACAATATTAATTAATTAGGCGTTGTTTTATTTTCTGTATTATTTCTTGATTTTACTATGGTTTTTACAATCAATGTGTCTGTTTATGATCTGTATGTTTTCTGCTAGAACTATAAGCATAGTGTGTTTCAACCCGAACGATTGAGTGGCACGCGCGAGGACTGTGTGTCCTCCCCTCTCTCTCGTCCGGGTGGAAACGTCACCAACCAAAGTAAACAGAGCAGAGCAGAGAGTGAACGTGATACAGAGGAAGTCCTCAAAGGGCCCACTTTAAGAGGTAGGGGACCTCCAGCCTGGGGGGTGGTAGAGGCCGGGCTCCAGGGGCCCTTGTCAGGGCCTCAAACCCAGTACTGCGCGACGCGGTCCAGTTTCCCGCGAAGGGCCCCTGAGAGCCAATTAAGGGCCCCTGGGCCGCGGCCCCACTGGCCCAATGGCTAATTTGTCCCTGCCCCCCCCCCCCCCCCTCCCACACCCACAGTCATCTTGCATTACGCATCCTGATTGGAAATGGGAACCTTTAGGATTTTAACGATTCCGGTGCCTTAACTGTTCCCTAAGGTACAAAATAATTAATTTGTACACTCTCAGAGTTATGGTGGTCCTTGGAACTAAAACAGTGACACGTTGTGAGGTTGTAGATCTGTTATTTTCAAAAAAAATATTATTATTATATTACTATTCTGTGCCATTTCAGCCTAGTAACTTTTTCAAGTTTTCATTATTTTACAGGACTTTTCTGAAAGTGCATGCAGGTCTCCACGCCTGTGAGAAAGTTCCTTCTAGGAAAGTCCAGCATTACCTCTGTAGTGCCGAAATGATTTTGGCTCGTCAGAAATTTTCAGTAGCACCAAAGTATGAAAGTATGAATCGCGCCAGAATAATTTATATAAATAAATATTTCAGTAGATATCTCTATGGGAGAGTTTTCAGTTCCATAGCTGCTCCCCACTGTATTACACTGTATCATGGCTCCCCCTAGTGACCGTTTATGGTATGCACAGTGCACGTTCCAGGCTCCAGCAGGGCTAGTGCGCATGCGCACAACCCTTATGCACACACACACACACACACACACACAGCTAGCTGTTTGCGCCCTAATACTCTATGGTTTGCACTCGTTTAAAAACACTTTAATAATCAAAGTAAAACGTTTGAAAACAGTGTCGTCGTTAAGCATCTCAACCCTGAAACACAGCAGGTAAGATATGAACTGATTCACAGCTTGTTCTTAGGCCTACTACATATATCTTTTATATTATTGACTCATCTTTTAACATGGAACAACGTGACGAGTATTTCTCTCATATCTGCTTGTTAGTTATAAATTATTCTAAACAATCAGTAGTTAATACTAACCGCAGTAATAATATTGTAACTTAACTCGCTCCTCCGAAGGAGGAGAAGCGTGGCTTTGTTGCCTGCCTGCTCTGCTGAGTTGGAGGAGAGAGAGAGTTTAGATTGATTCAACTGTTGAACATTGTATTCTCAGTATGTAGAATGGGTACATTTCAAACGAATGCACAGGTCAATAATACAAAAACTGCTTATTTGAGGACGAAACCACGACAAGCACTAAGACTTGTTTATATCAGGGTCCACCATTTTCAATTCATCAGAACATTTAAAGACGTACAGAAAAAGGAAAAACAAAAAAAGGGAAAAACGTTTTGAAGACCCCCGTAGATGCTCTTTAGAGTGGTTTTGACCTATTGTGTTGTGCACCTGCACAGTGTGCACACACCATTGAAATGTAACCCAAACCCTAACAAACATCTATTGTAACACATCTTAACACGGAATTAGTTTGTTGTTCCAGACTCCTTGAAACCAAAGTGTTTCCAAATAGATGAATTGGTTGTAGTTTTCTTGTTGACCAAAGGGTGTCTTTCTTTCACTCATCTGGGCTAGATCTGAAATAAACATCTCACTGAGCTTTTAGGGAGCGGCAAAAGTGGGCGCCCCTTAAGCCCCGTTCAGACCAAAAGAAGCTGGAAATAAAAGCAAAGCAAAACTCATTTTGACGCAGCTTTTTTTTTAGAAAGTGGGCGTGTACAAGGTACCTGTCACTCAAGCTGCCTGGACTGGCTTTGAGACGAGAAAGGTGCACCCGGTGAAAGAACACAGGCAGTTTGAGCAGATGCGCATTTGAAAGTCTAAAATGTAAAATAGCGAATGTAGAGGAGAAATAATTATATATTTAGTTACATCATAACCTATTTATCGATGAATAAATAATATAATCTTGATAAACTTGTTTGTAAATAACCGAACGGAGTGGATCTCAATCCCCCCCGTCTTCAGTGCTCATGTCTCCCCCCCACTCCATTCTCCTCTCCCCCAGGCCACGAGCGAAACCCTCCGGGCATTATGTAATGTTTATGTTGATTTAGCAAGAGCATACCGTAGAAATACAATTGTATATATCCCGCACGTCGTAAAAGCAATTAAAACAGCTTATGTTTACGTGTGGTTTCCGGACATTCAGTCCCAAAGATCTGTTTTTCTATCCCTATCTCGGCGCTGTCTGTCTGTCACTGACCCTCCTCGGCTGTCTTCGGCCAGCGGTCTGCTCCTCCACCACCCCCCCGGACCCATTGTGTGTGTGTGTGTGTGGGGGGGGGGTGAATGCAGGATCACTTCTCCCCAGAAACCGTGACAATCCACTGGGAACACGGAACACAACCTGTTTTCACCGCTTCGACAACTTGTTTCTCATATAAACTTTCATTTCTATCGATAAATATGCTATGGTCTTGCCAGATATCCATTCATATTTCATATACAGCCCATATGAAAAAAGTTTATTTTTTAATTCGGAGAATAGGGCTGGACAGCTTTCGCAGAGCCTTTTCCTTTTGTGAAATGAGCTCAACCCCGCCTCCTCAAACCACGCTGTGCTCTGATTGCCTAGAAGCAGCTTCTAGAAGCTGAAGCCAGAATCCAGCTTTTAAAAGCTGCTTCAAAGTTAAGTTTTGAGGAGAGAAAAAAACGCAAAAAAAAAAAAAGCTGTTCATTCCAAGATTCAAAACGCAAAAGCTGCTCTGCATAGAGATAGCATGGGACCACGAAGCTAAAGCAGAAGCTAGCTTATTTGGTCTGAACGGGGCTTTACTGTGTGAAGTATGGGGCGCTCTTATCGTCGTATACTCGTATATACACTAATGCATACTATGCCTATTTGCTTAGACACTATGACACTGAATTCTTCGTTCATTGTCAATGGGAATTTAATGTCCTCCAGTGTCCTCCAGGGGCAGGTAGTTTAGAGACCAGGATAACTGCCCTCCACAGCAAAAGGGCCTTTCTGTGTGTAGTTTGTTCTCCCCGTGTCCCCTAGGGTAGGTACCCTCACAAAAAACATGCAGTAATCCTCCCCCTGGCCAGCCGGGGTGCCTGACGGAGGGGAAAGGAACTGGTTGGAATAACGTGTTCCTTCCACGCACTACGTCCGGCTGGGGAATCCTGTCAGGTGTAAAGGAGCAACTTGGACACTCGGTCATGAAGGAAGCATGAGTTCAAGTCCGTTGCTCTCCCCAGTTAGGCGGAGGGTGTGTAGAGCCCAGGATCACATTAGATAATTGACAAAGGGTTGAAAAATGGGTTACAAAATCGTGGGATAAAAAAAAATATATATAACAAATTTTCCACTCCACGTCCCCAGCTGCCGGACTATAGGTCTCCAGTTATTAAAGTCCTTCCTTATTCACTTGATTTCAGACCAGAGTCCAGACTGCAGATGAAGATGAATTATCCAGACTCCTAACAACTACAATACCCATGATGCATCACTCCCGGGTGAAGATGAACTCTCCAGACTCAGCCAGGGACGTTTCTATTAAACAGGAAGCTGAAGACGTTTCTATTAAACGGGAAGCTGAAGACGTTTCTATTAAACAGGAAGCTGAAGACGTTTCTATTAAACAGGAAATTGAAGACGTTTCTATTAAACAGGAAGCTGAAGACGTTTCTAATATTAAACAGGAAGCTGAAAACGTTTCTATTAAACAGGAAGCTGAAAACGTTTCTATTAAACAGGAAGCTGAAGACCACCCACACCTCGGTAAGTTGCATGTGGTCTTCCTTTCTTTTTTTGTTCTGTAGGGCTGCCCCAATGTCTTAATTTCACTGTACAATAACAATGGCAAACTATTCAGTTTGACTTGGTATCTATGTCTGTGTGTTGTGTCTGGGAGTAGATTTGCTTCCGGCTCTTCAGATTGGGAGCACCTGTTTCCATTATCCTAATTGTCATCAGTTACACACCTGCTTGTATAGCTGATGGTTGACCCTGATCAACTAAGTATTAGTTCCTGAAGTACAGAGGGTTAGTTCACTAAGTATAAAGTGTTTAAGTACAGAGAGTTAGTTCACTCAAGTATTGAGTGTTTAAGTGGTTAACAACTTTCAAACAAGTATTTGCAAGCTTAGCGTCTGCACTTTCTTACTCTTTACAAAACTGAAACATTATCATTATGTGCGACGCACAGGCAGATAGCAGTAATAATCGTTCATTTGCGGATACAAGCACCAACATTGGCACACATACTCCTTAGGGATTGCTCTTTTCATAAAACATCTGGCGGTTCTGGCCAAATCAAATTTCAAGATGGTGGCCATTTTTCAAGATGGCCATTGAACATACAGTAATCTTGCATTTTGCAATAAAATGTCCTATTTGAATGATCTTGGTGTCAAATCATAATTTTTTCACTATGTAGAATCCACATTTGGACCCATGGACTTACTCACTGGCTTCCTTGTACCATATATCAGTCCCGGAATCTTAATATTCTGCTAAATTAGAGGTTTGTGTTGTGTCTGACTCGGGTAAAATGGATGGTAGTGCATATCTTAGTATTGTTAGAGGTTTATAGTTTGTGTGTGTGTGGGGGGGAGGGGTATGTAATGTAGTAACTCAACAGAGTGGATGTCAATGCACAGTGGCTGACGCGGCTAAAATGCATGGTACCGTGGCGCCGTGGGATCACTCTTTGTCTAGTCTCTACCCTTTGACCTTTTCGACTTGGGTAACCCTGCCAGGAGTACAAGACTCCTGCCGACATAGCTCTGGGGTCATGGAGACACTCAAACTGCCCCACCCGTCGAGGCAGGAGGCAGTCTTTTTTTTTGTCTTTTTCTTTTTTCAAATTTTCTTTTCTTTTCTTTTTTCTTCCTTTTTTTTAAGTTTTCTTTTTTTCACATGTAGGCAGTAGGCCTATACTTGTTATTTATAGTACAACAGTATAGTGGGCCTATACTACAACGCTTCTAAACCTCGCACCTGTAGTTGCACAGTGCCATGCAGGTCAGACCAAAGGAGTAGCATTTGCATCGACAGCAGCATTCCGACTTGCATCCACACTTGGTCAGCTGCTGGCAACTCTCTGCAATGGGTGGGAGCTCAGTCCAATCAATCTGCCACAGATTGGTCCAGCCCCAGTTGGCGGGAGTCTGCATTTCTGGTTGACATACTGTTGACTGACTCCAGATGCATGCCGCTTGGTAGGAAGCACGCTTCATATGTTGCTTCAGTGCTGATTGGGTTGGAGGAATGGCTTCGTACGGCCTTTGCTTCCGAGCAAACAAGTTTAACCTCGCATCATTGACACCTTCAGCTGTGCTGGATCGGTCGTACATCATGACCACAAACTTCTCCAAGGTTTTCAGGTCTTCATCATCCACTATAGGTGGGTAATGGCTGAGTTTGCTGAAGACGCCGGAAGCCTCATCACAAACATTCCAGGTTTGCCAAGCAGACTTCTTCCCTTTTCCGCGGAATGCTGAAACAACATCGCAGCCAGTAAAGGCATGGAAGAAGAGCATCCCTTTTAGGGAGGGGGGATAATCATCAAGTTCAAAATTTAAACGCACCCATTTGGGAGTTGATTAACACTATAAATACAAGACTTTTGACACCAAAATTAACTCTGTATCTTGAAAATAACCCCCCACCCCTTGAAAATCAAAAAAAATGACCCAAAAAGGGCCATTCCGCCTGGTATGCATAAGTTATTCTTGCTGTTTTTCTATATGCTGTTGAATAAATACTTAAAACACATTTGGGAATTAATAAACACTATACATAGAAGAACTGTAACACCTCAAAGTAACTCTGTATCTTGAAAATAACCCCCAATTCCTCATTAAAATGAAAAATAACACAAAAAAACGGGTTTTCTGGCTATTCCGCCAGTTATGCATTCACTAATCTTACTGTCTGCTAATACTATTTAACTTTTCAGTCTCTTAATAGCAGCTCACATGTTTCTTATGTAATTCTGTCACTCCTGTCCAGATGCCAGCCTTTCAAGACATTCTTGGAATTTCTCATATTCCAGTGTGGTTCGGTCACTCCTCTTGCCCAGGTACGACATGAGGGCATCTCCAAACTCCTGTGCTGTTTTCATCCTCCTCTTCCCACTGGGCAGTGTAATCTGGATTCGGAAGATAGGATCGACTTTACGCAGAAGCGTGGTACTTTCTCTGGCAAACTGAACCTCCAACTTCATCCTCTGCTGCTTTGCATCGTTGTTCAGAGTTGTATCCACAAGGAACTTCTCAACTTCCCCACTGTCAGTGAAGGGGCCACCTCTAGACTTCAGTGTGTCCAGCATGTCTAGTCTCTTCCTCTCCTTTCTTTGAGCCATCTCTTGTTTCTGGTCTGCCCCACTCTCAAATTTTGTCTTCATGAGTTTACTCCAGTTGAGTTTGACTGCTGCCTTGAATCCTCTGAAGGATGGGATCTGTCCAGCCCTAAGCTCCTGGCTCTTCTGCCAAATGATAGACCTGCTGACTGCGTTTAATGTGCGTAGCTTCTTCAGTCTGTAGTCCACCTTGCCACATGTCTCCCCATTCCAATGTTGTGCACAGGGGTTTCATCTATCTTGGTTGCCTGTTCGCTGACAGGATAGTCCATTGGGAAGGTATTCTCATCAATGCCATAGTCCCTCCTCTGTCTGGCCAGGACAGTCTGCAGGTGGGGCAGCATGAGATTGGTTAGCTTCTTCACTTCCTCCAAGTGTCCGGCAGTCATGTCTGACACTGAGTTCAGGACCTCCTCTGTGTAGGTCTTCTTTACACCACTGAAAAGCTCGTCAGACACTCCAGTATACTCGGGTGTTGTGAACATTGTGTAGTTGTCACTGATTGGCTGGCCCAATCCTGTATGCAGTCCCTTGTAGAACTCCCTGAGCTGAGTATGGGTAGCATCTTTCTCTATGGTTCTGGCATAGAAGGGTTCCACCAAGTGCACACCCAGGCAGGCAAACACCACAAGGACCACCTTGAGGTAGGGAAGCTCCATCACTTCTCTGACGAGGCAGGCCAGGCGGTTGTTTATATGAGGGTTCTGGCTCAGGAACTCTGTCAGATGGCCAAAGTGGTAGGTTAGGACTGCTGCTGCCCTGGAGAGACACCCAAACCTGCTGTCTTTGTAGGCAAACAGCACACTGGATACCTGCCTTTGCTCAAGGAAGAGGAGGAATTCCTTGTAGCGGTTCCAGGGTTTGTGGGCATACTCAGGAGCCACCAACTTGAGGCACATGTCCAGTGCCTGTCCAGCTACACTGGCATTCTTGCTGTCTATATCCAGATCCACCATGAAACTCTTTAGCACTTGCTCCATCTTCATATCAGCCTCCAACAACCGCATTACCTTATTCATGGCACTGCTGAAGCCCAGTGTAGTGTGGGTGCCACAAAATATCTGCCCTGCTGGTGTTTCCAATTGTACATCTCTGCCAGCAGCTTTGAAAACCCTTTGTTGCGCTCTGTACTGTCTACTAGTTTATACACATCCTCCACACTGACTCCTCTGACCGATGCCAGTATTTCGAACCCCATATCCACTTGCATTGCTATGTCCTCAGTGGTCTCTCCATGGATTGGTAAGATAGGCAGAGGAAATGGGTTGGCTTGACCCACATGCAGCCCTTGAACCATGAACTGGCCTACACCTTTCTTTGTGGTGCTGTCTGATGCGTGTGTACTCATCTTACCCTTATTCTTCTCCTCCTCAAGCTTTTCTACAACTAGACACAGACTTTGGGCCTCAATTTGATGCAGAGCTTCCCTTATGCTTCTATAGTATACTTGGCACTGTATCCTTGTCAAAGACCTCATCACAGGTTTGCTTGCAGTCAACCAGGAGCCAAGATGCATTATGTAAATGTACCTTAATACAATAGAACTTTGGAATATCTGACGGGTGAACCAAAGTCCTCTCTAAGATTTTATTTTATTTTATAATGATAGAAAATGTGAAAAAGTGGTAAATTAACATGTCCGATTTAGTTTTTTGGGTGGGGTGGGGGGTTTATTTCATGCTAGGTACCAACTCCCAATACAAAATATCTCCCAAATGACCCAATGCACCATCCCTGAAATGGGCATAATCATTTTCCAATATTTTCATTTTTAGGCCATTTATCCCCCCTCCCTATCCCTTTGCTCTTTTCTGCAAGAGTGCAACACAGATCATGAACAGGAATCCACTTTAAGTTCTGTCTTTGGCCATAGGCAACCCACAACTGCTGTAGATCGAGCTCCTGAAGTGACAACAACATCTGTGTCGTTGGTTTTTGTTATGTTGTGCTGGCTGTACTTTAGAATTATTAATGAGAGCTCAAGACAACAACGTGCTGGTCTAATGCTGGCATTTATTGAACTGACGTAACATAGTGCTGTTTCACAGTATATCCAATAGACGGCGGTGCTGCCTCGGTTAACACAAAACCTCATATTATAACATCCCCCTTTCTGAGTATAAACAATAAATGGAAATGTTTGTTTTTACTTAACTTTCTTTTTCAATACACACCCCCCCCCCCCCCCCCATCCGGTTAAATCATCAATTCACTTTGTCTTTCTTTTGCATTTTCCAAATTTAACAACTATGACATTATTTTTCTTTTATGAAATAAACAAATAGAAATAGAAAATCAACCAGCCTAAACTATTTTCACCTATCTATGAAGGTGGGGTAGACTGCCCAAACCTTCAGATGAGTGTGGGGATTATTCTGCCCCAATAATCACTCAGACTAACTAGAGTACCTGCTATTTAACATTAAAGTCCTTCAGGTATCTCTGTGGTCCTCTCTCTCTCTCGCCGGATAGCGTCTCCCAGCCCCAGGACTCCGTGGCTGAGAATGGCTCTGCTCTGCTGGTTGTTGTCTCTCTGCAACGCCGTCTGGTAGGTCGATCGCTGGCGGAGTGATGTCTGGAAGATCAGCCAGTCTGGCGGGACCCACAGGTGTGCTGACAAGGTGACTGCGATTCCGGCACAGGAGTCCCCTGGGCGTCTCTATGATGTAGGATCGTGGCATGTCGGATCTCGTCAACACTGTCCCTTTTTCTTTAGTGTCTGCGACCCACACATGATCACCTTGATGTACTGTAGATCTGGCAGATCACGTGCTCTGTGTCTTCTGTTGAAATCTTTCCGCTGTCTCTGTCTGTTGTTTTCTTCTCCTTCCTTCAGTTTTGGGATGTCTGCCCATTTTGGATCAAGGGAGGATGGGATGACAGGAACAGTAGTTCTAATCCTCCTGCCCATGAGCAGTTCCGCTGGACTGTACCCATTGGCTAATGGCGTGGCTCTGTAAGCCAGCAGGGCCATGTATGGGTCATCTGCTTTGGCCAGGAGATATTTGATCGTCCTCAAAGCACACACTGCCTCTCCATTACTTTGTGGAAATCTGGGACTAGAGGTGATGTGAGTGAATCCCCATTTAGCTGCAAACTGTTTAAGCTTATCTGAAGAGTACTGAGGACCCCCATCAGATCTCAGAATCAGGGGACAACCCCACTTGGAAAAGATGGATTTGAGGTGTTCAATGACTGCTACTGATGTTGTTGAAGCAATCTCTATGTAGCGAGAAAAGTAATCTATCACTGACAAGTAATGGTTGCTCTTCCACTCAAACAAATCAGTTCCCAGTGTAGCCCATGGCCTGTCTGGAAACTCGGTTGGCAGTAATGTCTCCTTGAAGTTGACCCTCTCCTTTGTGTCACAGTTCTCCACCATCTTCTGTAGCTGCATGCTCAATCCAGGCCACCAGACTGATTGTTTGGCACATGCTCGGCACTTTGTTATGCCCTGGTGTCCTGCATGCAGTTTCTGTAGTATGTCTGTTCGCAGTGACTTTGGTATGACTAGTCTACTACCCTTCAGTAATAGTCCATTGTGCACTGTAAGCTCACCTGCAAACTGTTGGTAAGGTAGGAATGCTCTGTCTAATGAGAATCTGTCTGGCCACCCCTCAGTGCAGTACTTTCTCACTTATCTGAGCATCACTCCTGGTGTTTCTTAATCTCCTCTAGCCTCCTGTCTTTTGCTGGCAGGCTAGACATCACCATGTTTACATACAGGTCCAGCTCTCTCTCCTCCTGTGTGTTGCTTACACTCCCTACAGGTGCTCTAGACAGGACATCAGCAGTAGCTATGTTTTTACCTGCAACATGGGAAATGAAATATGAAAATCGCATTAGTCTCATTCTCAGTCTCTGTATACGAACAGGTAGCTCATACAGGTTATTCGACCCCAGCAGTGGCACGAGAGGTTTGTGGTCAGTCTCTACGTGGAATGTGATTCCCACCAGGAAATCTGAGAATCGCTCACAAGCCCATGTAATGGCCAAGGCCTCTTTCTCAATTTGTGCGTATCGCTGCTCTGTGTTGGTGAGCGCTTTAGATGCATAAGCAACTGGTTTGAGTTGGTCGTTCTGCCTCTGCAGTAGTACTGCTCCCAGTCCGAATGATGATGCATCAGCTGAAACCACTGTGTCTACTTTAAAGTTGTAGAGTGCTAGGCCTGGAGGTGAGCTGAGTAGATTTTTGATGTGATCAAAAGCTCTCTGTTGCATATGTCCCCAAGTCCACATATTCTTCGCTCTCAACAGATCACGGAGTGGCTGTGTTTTGTCAGCTAAGTGCGGGAGGTATTTTCCAAGGTGATTCACCATCCCTAGGAAAAATGGGTTACAAAATTGTGGGATAAAAAATATATTAAAAATATATTTTTTATCCCACAATTTTGTAACCCATTTTTCACCCCTGTGTCAATCATCTAATGTGATCCTGGGCTCTACACACCCTCCGCCAACCTGGGGAGAGCAACGGACTTAACTCATGCTTCCTTCATGCTTGAGTGTCCAAGTTGCTCCTTTACACCTGACAGGGGGGAGTTTCCCTGGTTGGACGTAGCGCGTGGAAGGAACATGTTATTCCAACCAGTTCCTTTCCCCTCCATCAGGCGCCCCGGCTGGCCAGGGGGAGGCAGTTTAGAGACCAGGGTTACTGCATGTTTTTGTGAGGGTATCTACCCTACGGGACACGGGGAGAACATGCAAACTCCACACAGAAAGGCCCTTTCGCCAACCCCGCCTTCGGGTATGGGCACTGATGACGCAGAGGAGGAAACACGCCGCCAGCACCCACAGCGCCCGAGCGGGAATCGAACCCAGGACCTTCTAGCTGTGAGGCGACAGCACTACCAACTGTGCCACCGTCCCTAGGAATCTTCTGACTCCACTCACATCAGTCGGTTCTCTCATGTCAGTAACTGCTTTCACTTTGTCAGGGTCTGCTTTGACTGTCGTGGCATCAATTATCTGACCAAGACATTTCACACTGTTTGTGGAGAATACACACTTTTCTGTATTCAGTGTGACACCTGCTGCTTCCAGCCTTGTGAGGACTGCATGTAGATAAGTGTCATGTAGGGCTTGTGTTTGTGCATACACAAGTATGTCGTCCATCTGGCATAAGACCCCTCTAAGCCTTCCAGGATCTGTGACATTCTCTTTTGGAAGTGCTCGGGCGCTGATGAGATTCCAAAGCACAGCCGATTAAAGCAGAATCTGCCAAATGGTGTTATGAATGTCGTGAGCAGTGCAGACTCCTTAGCTAAGGGAATTTGCCAAAACCCGGAATTTGCGTAGAGTTTGGAAAATACTTTTGCCCCCTCCAACTGTCCCAGTGTGTGTTCAACTACGGGTAGCATAGGTCTCTCTCTCTCTTCACTGAGTCATTCAGTTTTGTTAAGTCGACACATATACGCACCTCCTGCTGGTTAGGTTTAGGAACGGTGACCATACCAGCACACCAATCAGTAGGTGGTGATCACCCCCATCTCTTCCATCCGTGCTAGCTCTTGCTTCACTTTGGGCATGAGTGGTAATGGGACTCTCCTTGGAGTTGTCAGAGCAAACGTTTTAGCATCAGACTTGAGTTCTATTTTATACTCCCCCTCTATTTTGCCTAAACCTGTAAAAAGCTTAGGGAACTGTTCTGTTACTGTTTTGGTGGAGTCCAGTGATATGGTGTCCACCCTGGCCACCAGTCCAAGCGCCACACTTGCTGTGCGCCCCAGTAGGCCAGACTTCAGGGTTGTGACCACGTAGATATCTTGTACAGTGCTCTTGCTATGTGTTTTCAGCGTAGCTGTAAACTTTCCTCTCACAGGTAGACGGTTCCTCCCAGCTCCATAAAGGGCCCTGTCTGATTTAATCAGCTCTGGAAATTGTCCATGTGCTTGTGGTACACAGATTCTGGTATAGCGGTTACATCAGCAGCTGTATCGATTCTGAATTGATTCATGGTCATTTACCTTCACTCTCCATGCTTCCTCCGTTTCCTGTGCACTGACCGATCCCAAGAAAGCAATCTCTGTGTAATCTTCACTGGTGGCATGGACCTCTCTGACTGCCCCAGACCTACACACTTTCGCGTAAAGTGTTGCAGGTTGCATCTGTGGCTGGGCACTGCCGTTTGCCATGTCGTGGTGTCCTCCCACACCACTTGCACCAGTGTGTGTCCCCCTGTGCCTGTGACTGAGGGTGCACATATTTCTTCTGGAATTGCATTCTGCTTTTATTCTGCTGCTTATCATTTATCCCTTTTTGGAATGGGCGCTGTTGCATGTGAACACTGTCCATATGGCCTCCTGTGGCCTCTGCCTTGAAGTTGCTCTTAAGCATATCCTGCTGCTTTTTAACAAGTTCACTTTGGCGGACACAAGTGACAGCTTTCACCAGAGTTAGTTCAGGATCCATTTGAAGTTGCTCAGACATTATCTTGTCCCTTATGCCTACAACTATTCTCCTTATCATCTCGTCATGCAGCTGTCCATAACCACAGTGCTCTGATAGACAATGCAGTGCTGTGATAAAGCCCTCCACAAATTCTCCAGCTTCTTGCTGTCTCTGGTTGAATTTAGCTCTTTCAAAAATCACATTTCTGCGGACTACAAAGTGTGAATCCAGTTTTACTTTGACTTTACTGTACTCATTTAACTCCGCATCTGTCATGTGAAGTGAAATGATCACGTCCTCTGCGTCGTCACCCATTGTATAGATGAGAGTATTCACCTGATTTTCCTCCGATTGTAGCTCCAAACCAGATGCAATCCTGAACCTCTCAAATCTTCTTATCCACTTGGGCCACTCCTCTGGCTGTGTGAAATCAAAGTTCGGTGGTGGCGACACTTGAAACCGGTCCATGACGGCGATATCTGTAGTTCCCTTCTTTCCGAGGCGTCTACTCACTCACATGCGGTCCTTTGTCTGCCTGTTAGCCACGTAGCTTGTTAGCTCCTCACTGTCTCAGCCCAGCTGTACAAAAAAAAAACATAGTGCTGTTTCACAGTATATCCAATAGGCGGCGGTGCTGCCTCGGTTAACACAAAACCTTATATTATAACAGTTTTGACCATGATGACCTTGCTGCCTGCTTCTGTGGCATGCCTGTCATGCACAAAGATCCGTGTGTCCGCTTCTTCGTGACTGCATGGTGCCACCCCAGCCATACTGATATTGCTGTTGCTGATAGCCTCTTCGTCCTTGGTCACAATGACTACATTTGGTGAGGCCACATGTAGTGTCCAGCCACTTGTATTGCATAGGGTACCAGGATGTTATACACAGGTGGGTCATATGTGATTAAGTGGTGGTGATTACATGCAATGTGACTGTGATTTGAGTCAGTGAAGTGAACCAGTAAAGACTACAAGGCAGCCCTGTGTCCAGTGTGTTTCAATACGTAAATGTGAATCTACAACACTACACCACACATGCTATCTTATCAGCCAGAAAGTTAAATAGCCCAGCTTTGTTGTCATTTTCTCTCATAAAGTTTTGCCATTTTGAGGGAATTTTGCCCAAACCTGTCACCCTGCGTATCACCCCACGTACACACTTCAATCTAGTTTCAGCTTTCAGGCTAGATGGCCGGTAAACATCAAACACAATGTCTGTTCTCTTGTACTTGGTCGAGTATGCTTTTATTGTAGGAAGGACATCAAGCATTGCATACTCTTCAAACGTCTTTGAACTCCTTGGGGTCAGACTGTTCACCAACGCTGCACCATTAATGATGTTTTCCACCATCACTGAGGGCAGCAGGATGTGACTGGTTCTCATGACGGAAGAACTCCTTCAAGTCACACTCTCTGCTCTGGCATGATATGAACAGCTGACAGTCTTCCTTCAGCACTTTTAGCTTTGAAGAGTGGCTGGTACCTGTCGGAAGAAGTCAACCCTATTCCTCTTGATTGTTTCATATAAGGTGGATTCTTCTTTCCCCTCCAGTCCCTTCATAAACTTCTGGAAAGAGACCTTGCCTTTCTCAAGGTGTGTGCCAATTAGCTTGGCGGCAGTGGGGTGAGCAATATCCTTTTTATCAAATTAAAGCAGGTCCTGACTCTCCTCCTGGAAAGCATTGCCCATATCTTTCATGGCTTGTGAGAGCTTTTCTACTTTCTCAAGGAACCCTCTTTGTACTCGTTCTGTCTCCTCATGATGGCTGGTGTGTTTAGTACCCTCTTTGGCCCCACATGCTGCCTCATACTGTGAAACCAAGTGGCTGACTTCAGGACCAGCTATCATCCATCTTCTCAGTGCTGATGGGTTTTCAGTCACGCGAATCGCAGCCCTGTCTGCCTTGATGACAGCGTTGGCCTGCTCGTGAGCTTGGTCAATAGCCATTGCTGAGAACTGTCGGCTCGATTTATGTAAAACAAGGTTTCCGCTCTCGAAGTCATGACTTATTCATAAGTCATGAATAAGCCCCCTTACCCTTGGCTCGGCTATCCCGCGCTGACACACCCTGTCAGGCGCGGCTGTCTAACTAAACATCATACGTGGTAAACTACATGTAATCTACACTAGCTAACTGATGTGGGGCCTATTAGACAACACACACAGACAAACTACCACCCATCTTACCCGAGTCAGACATAACACAAACCTCTAATTTAGCAGAATATTAGGATTCCGGGACTGATATATGGTACAAGGAAGCCAGTGAGTAAGACATGGGTCCAGATCATTCAAATAGGACAAGTCTATGGGATTTTATTGCAAAATGCAATATTACTGTATATTCAATGCCATCATGAAAAATGGCCGCCATGTTTGGCCAGATGGTTTTATGAAAAGAGCAATGCCTAAGGAGTATGCAGCAAGGGCTGAATCCATTTCTTGCGACCGACGGTCTGTCGCTAAGCGCCGTCGGCCGGTCTTTTTATAGGTCGGCCGGTCAGTATGTGCGTCGGTCGGTCAGTTTTTAGGTCGGCCGGTCAGTATGTGCGTCGGTCGGTCCGTATGTGCGTCGGCCGGTCCGTATGTGCGTCGGTCGGTCCGTGATTAGGTCTTTCTTCATATTATTGTTTTTTCTGCTCTCGTTGCAAAAGATAACTCCAGTGGAACACTTCTTTGTAATGTATGGCTTCCGTAGTGTCGCGGTCGGTCTATGCTGTCTCCTCTCAATTTTTTTTGGCTGGGGAAGTTAGTTCGAATCATGCGGCAGACAAATATTATTATATTTTAGACAGACAGCCTGCCTATCAAATAATTAATAATGTATTAAATCTTTTAAATAGCCGCTTTTTTAAATCTCCTCTCCTCACCTGGGCCGCTCAGGTATAAGCGCTCCTCCAGGCTTTGATAGCGCAGGACGTTAGACATACGGGAGGGTAGGTGCGTGCGGGGGTAATTGTGTCAAGTCACGTGATTAGGTCTTTCTTAATATATATTATTTTCTGCTCTCGTTGCAAAAGATAAGTCCAGTGGAACACTTCTTTTTAGTAATGTATGGCTTCCGTAGTGTCGTGGTCTATGCTGTCGCCTCGCAAATTTTTTTGGCTGGGGAAGTTAGTTCGAATCGCGCGCGCGGCAGACAAAAAAATTTATATTTTAAAAAATAGCCGTATGGAATTAATACATTATTTGATAGGCAGACAGACAGGCTGTCTGTCTGTCTGTCCGTTATTAATTATTTGATAGGCAGGCAGGCAGGCAGGCTGTCTGTCTTATTAATTATTTGATAGGCAGGCAGGCAGGCAGGCTGTCTGTCTGTCTGTCTGTCTAAAATATAATATTTTTTGTCTGCCGCGCGCGTGATTCGAACTAACTTCCCCAGCCAAAAAAAATTGAGAGGCGACAGCATAGACCGCGACACTACGGAAGACATACGTTACTAAAAATAAGTGTTCCACTGGACTTATCTTTTGCAACGAGAGCAGAAAAAAAAATATGAAGAAAGACCTAATCACGTGACTTGACACATTTACCCCCGCACGCACGCACGCACCTCCCCTCCCGTATGTCTAACGTCCTGCGCTATCAAAGCCTGGAGGAGCGCTTATACCTGAGCGGCCCAGGTGAGGAGAGGAGATTTAAAAAAATAATTAATACATTATTAATTATTTGATAGGCAGGCAGGCAGGCAGGCTGTCTGTCTAAATGTCTGTCTGTCTAAAATATAATAATTTTTGTCTGCCGCGTGATTCGAACTAACTTCCCCAGCCAAAAACAATTGAGAGGCGACAGCATAGACCGCGACACTACGGAAGCCATACATTACAAAGAAGTGTTCCACTGGACTTATCTTTTGCAACGAGAGCAGAAAAAAAATATGAAGAAAGACCTAATCACGGACCGACCGACGCACATACGGACCGGCCGACCTAAAAACTGACCGACCGACGCACATACTGACCGACCGACGCACATACTGACCGGCCGACCTAAAAACTGACCGACCAACGCACATACTGACCGGCCGACCTAAAAACTGACCGACCGACGCACATACTGACCGGCCGACCCATCGCACCGGCCGGCCGACGTGAAATACGTCGGCCGCTAAAATTGCATTCGGACCGACCGGCCGACCTATAAAAGACCGGCCGACGGTGCGTAACGACAGACCGTCGGTCGCAAGAAATGGATTCAGCCCTCCCTCGGAGTATGTGTGCCAATTTTGGTGCTTGTAAGTGAACGATTCTCCTGTAATTTGCACTTTATCTGCTCCGCTATGGCCAACTGGCAGTGTGAACAAGACATTCGGCACTGATCGCTTGTGAAATTTGCCCCAGACACACAGGCAGACAGATTCATAGACACATTTCCAGACGTACAGAGCTACGCAGTTGAAATCTTTTACATAGATTGTTAAGCTACCATCGGTCCACATTTCAAGCTTTCATTGTCAGAAGTGCTTCTGTTTCATGACGTCATGAACTGAGTGGCATGACTAATTTACTTCCAAATCAGATGTCGGGTGTGAAGTAGCGTTTTTTAATTGTTTCAGAATTTCATGATTCAAATATATATTTGCTGTAACATCATTATTCATTTTGGTGTTAAACTAACTAAATATATTACTAAACATTACTTTTACTAAAATCTTTAAGAACAGTAATAACCTGGAGTTAATAACGGTTTAGTCAATCTTATCTTGGTAGGTAATGTTTTATTTTGTACATGGAACATGGAAGAAGAATGGATTTACATTTTAGGAATCCAGTGTTGACCATCATGTTATGTTTCTGCTCCTAGACATCCTGCACATGGTTGTGTGTAACGAGGAGATTTGTCCTGAAGAGGAGAGGAGCCACAGTCTGCTCCAGGAGGAACCAGAGCCTCCACACATTAAAGATGAACAGGAGGAGCATAAAGAAGAACAGGAGGAGCTACTTCAAAGACCAGAGGAACCTGTTGGGTCAACGCTGACATTACTAGCAGTGAAAGGTGGAGAAGAAAATGATGATGAGGATGATGAAGAAGACATATCTTCCCACTGCTCTGAGATTGAAGTTGAACTTGAATCTGATGAGGATGATGAAGAAGACATATCTTCCCACTACTCTGAGATTGAAGTTGAACTTGAATCTGACACTGAAGTCATTGAAGACAGTAATGATTGGGAGGAGACCAATGAAGACGATGATGACGAACAGCATGACAATAGTTTCAGTGACTCAGGTTCCCTGAAGAAGCACCAGCTTGTCCACACTGGAGAAAAAACATTCCAATGTAAACATTGTGACAAGAGTTTCAGTCGGTCAGCTGACCTGAAGAAACACGTTTGTGTCTACACTGGAGAAAATCCTTTCCAATGTCAACTTTGTAGCAAGAGTTTTACTGTATCATCCTACTTGAAAATACACCAGCGTGTCCACACTGGAGAAAAACCATTCCAATGTAAACATTGTGACAAATGTTTCAATCAGTTACATCACCAGAAGGCACACCAGCGTGTCCACACAGGAGAAAAACCTTTCCAATGTAAACATTGTGACAAGAGTTTTACTGATTCATCCAACTTGAAAACACACCTTCGTATCCACACTGGAGAAAAACCTTTACAATGTAAACATTGTGACAAGAGTTTTACTGATTCATCCAACTTGAAAAGACACCTTCGTATCCACACTGGAGAAAAACCTTTCCAATGTAAACATTGTGACAAGAGTTTTACTGATTCATCCTACTTGAAAACACACCTTCGTATCCACACTGGAGAAAAACCTTTCCAATGTAAACATTGTGACAAGAGTTTTACTGATTCATCCTACTTGAAAACACACCTTCGTATCCACACTGGAGAAAAACCTTTCCAATGTAAACATTGTGACAAGAGTTTTACTGATTCATCCTACTTGAAAACACACCTTCGTATCCACACTGGAGAAAAACCTTTCCAATGTAAACTTTGCAACACAAGTTTTACTGCATCATCTTCCCTGAAGTCACATGTTCGTGTCCACACTGGAGAAAGACCTTTCCAATGTAAACATTGTGACAAAAGTTTCAATCAGTTAAGTAACCTGAAGGCACATCAGCGTGTCCACACAGGAGAAAAACCTTTCCAATGTCAACTTTGTGACAAGAGTTTCAGGCGGTCAGCTGACCTGAAGAGACACGTTTGTGTCCACACTGGAGAAAAACCTTTCCAATGTCAACTTTGTGACAAGAGTTTCAATCAGTTACATCACCAGAAGGCACACCAGCGTGTCCACACAGGAGAAAAACCTTTCCAATGTCAACTTTGTGACAGGAGTTTTAAAGCATCATCTTCCCTGAAGTCACACGTTCGTGTCCACACTGGAGAAAAACCTTTCCAATGTAAACATTGTGACAAGAGTTTTACTGATTCATCCAACTTGAAAACACACCTTCGTATCCACACTGGAGAAAAACCTTTCCAATGTAAACATTGTGACAAGAGTTTTACTGATTCATCCAACTTGAAAACACACCTTCGTATCCACACTGGAGAAAAACCTTTCCAATGTAAACATTGTGACAAGAGTTTTACTGATTCATCCTACTTGAAAACACACCTTCGTATCCACACTGTAGAAAAACCTTTCCAATGTAAACATTGTGACAAGAGTTTTACTGATTCATCCTACTTGAAAACACACCTTCGTATCCACACTGGAGAAAAACCTTTCCAATGTAAACATTGTGACAAGAGTTTTACTGATACATCCTACTTGAAAACACACCTTCGTATCCACACTGGAGAAAAGCCTTTCCAATGTAAACTTTGCAACACGAGTTTTACTGCATCATCTTCCCTGAAGTCACATGTTCGTGTCCACACAGGAGAAAAACCTTTCCAATGTCAACTTTGTGACAAGAGTTTTATTGCATCATCCTACTTGAAAACACACCAGCTTGTCCACACTGGAGAAAAACCTTTCCAATGTAAACATTGTGACAAGAGTTTCAATCAGTTAAGTAACCTGAAGTCACACCTTCGTGTCCACACTGGAGATAAACCTTTCCAATGTAAACATTGTGACAAGAGTTTCAGTCATTCAGTTAATCTGAAGTCACATGTTCGTATCCACACTGGAGAAAAACCTTTCCAATGTAAACATTGTCACAAGAGTTTCAGGCGGTCAGCTGACCTGAAGAGACACGTTTGTGTCCACACTGGAGAAAAACCTTTCCAATGTCAACTTTGTGACAAGAGTTTCAATCAGTTACATCACCAGAAGGCACACCAGCGTGTCCACACAGGAGAAAAACCTTTCCAATGTCAACTTTGTGACAAGAGTTTTAAAGCATCATCTTCCCTGAAGTCACACGTTCGTGTCCACACTGGAGAATAACCTTTCCAATTTAAACATTGTGACAAGAGTTCCAATCAGTTAAGTAACATGAAGTCACACCAGCTTGTCCACACAGGAGAAAAAGATTTCCAATGTAAACATTATAACAAGAGTTTTACCTTATCATACAACTTGACAAGAGTCAAGAGTTCCAATCAGTTAACCCTTGGCCTACAATTAACGGAAAAAACGGAATTAATCTAAAAATCTAAACCTCCCATTAACGGAATAAACGGAATGACAATCAATATCAGTTATCGGGGGGTCAAAAGAGCAAAAATTAATATTTTTTCGCTAATATTAATATTTTTGGATGTAATTTACCAAAAAACGGACGAAATCTGCGTGATCGTGCGCTATCGTGCTCGCGCGCCGTCTCTATGTGCGTCGCTGTAAAACATGTGATATTTTGCGATCTTTTGGGGTTGATTTGAGGTTAATTTGACTTAGTTATGAAAAATATAGCATTAGCTTAGCAATCCGGACCAGCCAAGCTATTGACTAGGGTCAAAATACTACGGGATGTTTTTGATCGTTGAACCGGAAGTGACTTAGGAAGATTCGTCTATTTTGGCCAAAATCTGCGTAATGGTGCTTTCCCGCCATCTGGTGGCGAATCGAGAGAATACACTATCAATGAAAAAATAATGAAAAAACATCTTTTCAAGCCACCAGATCTTTCTTGTATGTTAAAACGATGAATTAAAAATATGCCAATTTGTTACCCAAACAAAAAAATTGGGACTGGCAGTCCAAGGGTTAAGTAACATGAAGTCACACCAGCGTGTCCACACTGGAGAAAAAACCTTTCCAATGTCAACTTTGTGACAAGAGTTTTGCCTATTCATCCTACTTGAAAAGACACCTTAGTATCCACACTGGAGAAAAAACTTTCCAATGTAAACTTTGTAACATGAGTTTTACTGCATTATCTTCCCTAAAAACACACCTTCGTGTTCACACTGGAGAAAACATTGTGACAAGAGTTTCAATAAGGTAAGTAACTTGAAGTCACACCTTCGTGTCCACACTGGAAAAAAACATTTCCAATGTATACATTGTGACAAGAGTTTCAGTCGGTTATTGGAACTGAAGTCACACGTTCTTGTCCACACTGGAGAAAAACCTAACCAATTTAAACATTGTGACAAGAGTTCAATCAGTTAAGTAACCTGAAGTCACACCAGCGTGTCCACACTGGAGAAACACCTTTTCACTGTAAAATTGTAACAAGAGTTTCAGAATCTCATCTCTCCTTAAGCGACACCTCCGTGTCCACACTGGACAAAAACCTTTCCAATGTAAACATTGTGACAAGAGTTTCAGCAATTCAAGTAATCTGAAGAGACACCTTGGTGTCCACAGTTCTCACAGGGCAAAAAAAAGGTGTCCACTTTAAATGGTGTGACCAAAGTTTAAATAACTCAGGTCACTTGCTAAGACACCATTGCATTCACACCACGGCGTGAAAAAAAGAAGATTTCCACTATAAATGAGCTTGCAGGGAAGATCAAATTAAACAGCTGTATGTTCGTAGGGAGGTCGATAGACAAGGACAATATTTATTATACTGCTCCTATATTTCAAAACAAATATGGGTAAATTCTCCTTCTACAGCACGGCCACCCAGGCGTGGAATGCTCTGACCCCTTCCCTCAAAAAATGCAGATCACTTGCATCTTTTAAAACAGGCCTGAAAGTCCACCTTTCAGCAGGCCCAATGAAGAGGAAATGATCACTTCTCTTTTAAACAGGTGACCACGCCCCCTCCTAACTTTCTCCTACTCATATTGCGTTTTATATTTTCCTGTAATGATATATTTTGTTGTTGTTACTGATGATATAGATTTTTTGTTGAGGGGTGCTAGCTCATCCTATTGGGCTTTGTCTTTGTGAACACAAACACGATGATTTGATTGGCTGATCATCATGTCATAGAGATGATTTGATTTTCTGATGTACATATTGGGGATAAAAAGATGGGGCAGAACAAGTGAAGACGCCAAAAGTGATTTGTAATGATTTGATTGGCTGAGCATGGAATGTGATGTATGAGATAGGGGCACCCACCCCTCACTTCACACAAGTGTGACTGTCGTTACTGTATTCTTCATGTCTATGAATTGATTGCATAGGGTCTGAATGGAAACAAGACCGCAAGGACTTAAGTGTTTGACTGTACTCAACTCTGTGCTGTTTTTGATCATATTATTGTAGATTTTCATCTTACACCAAAATTAAATTCCCATTGAAAATGTATGGAGAATTTCACGTCAGTGTCTGAACAAATAGTTATAGTGTCTATTTTACGTTATGTTGATGTACAGGTTTTACCAAATTGTACGGTGATTTCTTAGTTATTTTTTACTGTAGTCCTACCAGACCCCAGGAAATTGCATCTGGCTAAAATATGGGATCTATTGTATGTGAAGAGGGAGATGACAAACTGACATATTGAGCCTGTGGCACATGGGTATGTGTGGCAGACTCCTAGTAGTCAGTTATTCATTCAGATACACAGAAAACCACTACTGTACCAAATGCAACTCATTGAGTTGCAATGAGTTACATTGGTGTGGTTGACCTTAAAAAAAGTTTTGTCTTGTTTTAAAATCACACATGACCACTTATGCAGGTAAATGGTCCTTTGCTTACATTTTGTGGAAAAACCTTTATACGTAACGATAAAAGACATCGGTGAGATGAGAAACATATTACGTTATTTATATAAATAAAAATGGACTGGTTGGAGAATAAAATAAATTGTATTCTTAAACTACACTTGTGTGACTTTTTTGTTTGTTTGTTTGTTTTTATATTTATCATCGTCTGCTTGGCTGCTGACGCTATTTACGGTTACCTTTACGCACCGGGCGCACGAGTTTGAATGTCTCCTCTCAGCTTGACAGTGTGTCTGTCGTGTGTGTGTTGTTGTCAAGTGTCAACATGGCTCAGAAGAGACTGAGTGATTTCTTTGGTGGGCCCAAATCAAATGTCCCCAGCACCAGCAGCCGTGTTCAGCAGGGGACGAGTGCTAACATTGTCGTGGCGTTGTCGTCGTCGGAGGCGACAAGCGTTCCACTACAACTTGATCAACCATTCCAGCCCAAGGACGTCAGCTTCCCAGGGAGACGTTTTGGAAAGGAAACATTTCACAGATCATTCCAGTCTACTGTCTGTCCCTCCATAAAACATATAAAATAAAGGCGAAAGCCACAAAAAAAACCTTTAAAAAAAAGTGACAACCGTGTCAGAGGGGAGACGAGGGCAAAAATAACTGGCCTACAAACAAGCATTGAATGGAAAAAACGTTGTTTTCACTTCTGTGCTGTAAACGCATTGTTCGGGCCCTGTGAGGAAGTAGCCAAAACGTTACAGAGCCCAAAGGCAAGTGCACTTGGGGCAGTTAAATGTGCAAATATCCTGCGAAACCGAGTAGCAGCACTGAGAGATGATGACGCCATGGGAAATATAACAGACACGCTGAAAAAAGTTTCCAAACTCTGCCTGAAGATGCCCTCTGCCCTCTTTACGCGCAGCACAATGGCCCAGTAAAGACTCACCCATCATGCATGTACACAATGCCATTCTGGACACGTTGGATATAAATGCCATGATGAGGGAATTCATCGCTGTCCCCTAGGGTAGGTACCCTCACAAAAAACATGCAGTAATCCTGGTCTCTAAACTGCCTCCCCCTGGCCAGCCGGGGCGCCTGATGGAGGGGAAAGCAACTTGTTGGAATAACGTGTTCTTCCACGCGCTACGTCCAACCAGGGAAACTCCCCCCTGTCAGGTGTAAAAGGAGCAACTTGGACACTCAGGCATGAAGGAAGCATGAGTTAAAGTCCGTTGCTCTCCCCATGTCCCCCATATATGGGGACTAGGTTGGCGGAGGGTGTGTAGAGCCCAGGATCACATTAGATAATTGACACAGGGGTGAAAAATGGGTTACAAAATCGTGGGATAAACCTCTGGGCGGGGCCCCTGGGCTCTGGATAGGGCCCAAATTAGCCTGATCACCCCTAGATCTCCATATATGGAGCTGGCCTGTTCTTTTTTTTTTATATTTTTTATCCCATGATTTTGTAACCCTTTTTTCACCCCTGTGTCAATCATCTAATGTGATCCTGGGCTCTACACACCCTCCACCAACCTAGTCCCCATATATGGGGGACAAGGGAGAGCAACAGACTTGAACTCATGCTTCCTTCATGCCTGAGTGTCCATGCTCCTTTACACCTGACAGGGGGGAGTTTCCCTGGTTGGACATAGCGCGTGGAAGGAACACGTTATTCCAACCAGTTCCTTTCCCCTCCATCAGGCGCCCCGGCTGGCCAGGGGGAGGCAGTTTAGTGACCAGGATTACTGCATGTTTTTTGTGAGGGTACCTACCCTAGGGGACACGGGGAGAACATGCAAACTCCACACAGAAAGGCCCTCTCGCCAACCCCGACTTCGGGTATGGACACTGATGACACGGAGGAGGAAACACGCCGCCAGCGCCCACAGCGTCCCGAGCGGGAATCGAACCCAGTACCTTCTAGCTGTGAGGCGACAGCACTACCAACTGTGCCACCGTGCCCCCGGAGCTGGCCTGTTCTGACATCACAATGATTGTTCTGACATCACAAGGTGTTCTGTCATCTGCATAGACTCCATATTATTTGGGCATGCCTGTCAAAGAACTCCATATATGGGCATAAAATAGACTTTTGGTATATAGGTTTTACTTTTATTGGCCTAAAATATATTCTATATAGGCCTACATACATCCATGAATCCACTTGGTGACCGGCTGTCGGCATTGATAAATATATTTTATAGTTGTTTATATGTTACCATACCATTAACATCCTATACATGTATCACATTTGTGATATTACATTATATGTGACCAAATTTGACTGAGGATCATTTAGATTTTTATCATATGAAAGCAGGGAATCATAGCTTCAAATTGACATATTGGTTGTTCAGTTTGACCCACCAGTTTTGGAGATATGGCTTATAGAGTAACGTCTTGAGAAAACAGCGAGTTGAGAAAAGAGGCTTGAAAGGTTCACTTCTGTGGCCTCTAACATAGCTACATGTTTTTCCCAGTTTTTCTCCTCTGGTGAAAAGCTGGAATGTGCGTGATGGCAGTCTCTTTTTTTTTTCTTTTTTTTTTATATATATTTTTATTGGGTTTTTTTCATTTTAAAATACAAGACATATGACCACAAACGAAACATAGGGGATAAAACAAGAGACAAAACAAAACAGTGAACAGAACAAAGGGAAACAAAACAAAACAGACCCTCATCCACCCGCCCTGCTTGAGATTCATGCATTAAAGTAATTAAAATTAAATGCTAGCAATAATGGGAGCAGTGTAACGAAAACAAAAAAAACAAAACAAATTAAGCTATTTCATTTTCAAATGTATACATACATACATACATACTGTACATATCTACGTCTACATACATACACAGGTCCGAGCACACATACATGCACGTACACATATACGCATACTCACAGTAGAGGGGGGGATATTGGAATTAGTTCCTACTTAAATTGTGGTCAAGGAATTAATGTATGTGAGGAATGGGTCCCAGGTTCTGTAGAAGTTATTCAATGAACCTCTAACCGTGTATTTGATTTTTTCCAAATGGAGAAAGGATGACAAATCTTTTAGCCATGATGACACATCAGGAGGATTAGGGCTCTTCCAGTGGAGCAATATACGACGCCTGGCTATAAGGGAGGAAAAAGCAACCACATCGGCCTGGAATCTATTAAATCTGCTTCCTACAGGGGACACACCAAAGATAGCTATAGAAGGACAGGGTGGTACAGAGAATCCCATGACCAGACTGAGTGTATCAAAAAAGGATTTCCAAAAAGAGGCAAGCTTTGAACAGGAATAAAAAGTGTGTGTGTGGTTTGCAGGGGAATGAAGGCACCTGTTACATGAGTCATTTGTATCTGGGAATAGCTAAGCTTAGCTTTAGTGTAATGAATCCTATGGACCACTTTAAATTGGATAAGGCACATACGAGCGCAGGCACATGAATTGTTAATCCTAGACAGCACATCAGCCCAGTATTCCTCGCTCAGCTCAGTCCCAAGTTCATCCTCCCATGTGCCCCTCAACCCAAGGAGAGAAGTTTTTCTAAAGGATGGCGATGTCAGTCTCTCAGTCAAATCTGGTCACATATAGTGTGGTCTGTAGCAGGGCAGGAGTTAGATTCTGACGGCTGGGGAGTGGCAAAACCGCGGGTCCATTTGGTACCTCGTTACAAAAACACCCAAACAACGGTTCGCTTTAACATCATTCCTGGCCTGCTGCTATAATTATATCAATGGTGAGCATTAAAATGAGCGTCTCTGCAAAGAGATTCCTTGTTGTGGATCCTGATGACCAGACATTCATTCAAAGAGCTTCCATGTTGTGGATCCTGATGACCAGACCTTTTGGACAATTGGTGAATTTAACAAGACTTTATTTTATCATCATCATCACCGCCACTGGTCACTAGTGCTAATAATTTAAATATTTATACATTTTGGATTGGCTGATCACCATTATAGCAATGATTTGATTGGCTGAGCAAAATACATATTGAAGATAAAAGTGAGGGCAGTATGGGGAGGCGCCAAAAGTGATTGGCCGGAATGACATTTGTCCGCAGACTCCCCACACGTCTCAATATTTACCATTGACAATGAAAGGAGAAATTAGGTCAAATATGACAAATTTAACCAACTAATCACATAAATTCAGTTGTTCATGAGATGATGTATGATGATTTATACTGATAAGAGCGCCCCTCACTTCACACGGGTATGATCTTTTGAAGTATAATTAGCTATAGAGCGGTGCCCGGCTGTAGAGCACTGAGTCGGTAACGATGGAAGTTGGAGATCCATGTCCCACCCGGCTATGCAATACCCGTTGTACCCGTCTCAGAGTACCCGTTCCACCCATCTGTCCCTTTTATGCCCATATATGGATATTTCTGTATGTCTTTGTCCTTTATTCAGTATTTAAGTCCGACGTCATTTTGTAGTGCTACGTTACGTCCGGGGTCCAAGTGGCACCAGCTCCCGTCCGCATCCCATGTAAATAGAATATCTAAACGCGTGAATCTTTTTAAATTGACGTTATTTTTCAGAAAGGAAGCCATAGAGGGTTAAAATGGGTCTTAATGCTTCCAACTCGAGTAGAATTATTAATGTTTTGTACAAGTGTCCATGACAACAAAAATATATGATGTGGAGACAAGACTATTATTATCATTATTATTGAAGGTGGCAACAGTCCATTTGCTCGGTAAAATATTTCGGGGGATATTTACAATGTGTGCAGGCTTGAGTATGTTGAATCTAGTTTGTATTAATGAGGATTTAGTTGACACAATCAAATAAAATGGCGATAGTATTCCATGTGGGGCAGACGGCCTGTCACAGCCAGATTTTGGAGAGCAGCGCAGCTTTGTTGTTGCGAGGAAAGCGGTAAAATGAGACTTTCGTGGTTGTTTTCGTCTCAGATTTAGTCCGACGGAGCGTCACAGTATAACTCCATGGGGACACAAAAGCGACACAAAAGTAGGACCCGGAAGTATCTCAGGAGGGGGCGCTCACGTCACAGCTAAAATACTGAATTCCTATAAATGGAGTTCTGTGTCAGGCATGCCCAAATATGGAGTGTTGTGATGTTAACAGGCCAGCTCCATATATGGATACTTTTTTATAGATATTCTACAATATGACGTAATCATGCAATGATATATATCAGTTAGTGACTTGCAACGAGGAAACCGAGCTGCCTGCATCCTAACAAGTGCATCTGTCAACTAGTTGTCAACACTCATTGACGGTGGAGCTGATGTGTGAAATGTTTCACTGGACGATACATCTGGAAGTAGAACATAGGAAGAACCAGGCTGCTGTGGTGTTTGGACACAAGATCTACTGCTTTGGAGGAGACAGAAACCAGATAAGAGATCCCATTGAAGTGTTCGTCTTCTGTCTTTACGCTGGAGGAAGTTGACCCCTGCAGTGACCCCTGGAACAGGATAACCTCACCTTGAGGCTCCCTCCAGGTGCTGGGGCCACACAGCTGTTCTGATTGAATATACTGTCTACCTCTGAGGAGGGTACTATAGTCTATAGACTATAGTCTACAGCCCCCACTGTGTCTGTTCTGTGTCCAAGTGGCATGCTACACTACAGCCCCCACTGTCTCTGTCCTGTGTCCTAGTGGCATGCTACACTACAGCCCCCACTGTCTCTGTCCTGTGTCCTAGCTTAGATATAGACTAGTCTACTTTATAGACTATATACTATAGTCTATATAGAGTAGACTATAGTCTATAGACTAGTCTTGAAACTTGCTCCATGGACTAAGACCACCAATAGGAGCACGCTGTAATTGCTTAATTGCTTAAGCCCCACCCCTCTGTCTTCCTATTGGCTGGCCTTTACACAGCTATATATTTTGTTTGCAGCATGCTACAGTCTTGAAACTTGCTCCATGGACTTAGACCACCAATAGGAGCACGCTTGAATTGCTTAAGCCCCACCCCTTACAGCTCAGACATCTTAGCATGTTAGCATTAGAATGTTTGTGGCAACGTAATGCGCAATAAACTTAGACAAAATAACCCATTGAAAGTCAATGGGGAGACCTGGCACACATGTAACCATATGGACACTTACAGGGTCTGAGAGGCTAAATGTCATCAAATGGTGGTCCGTGGCTCAAATGCTACACAGACTTGGCGAGCTTCAGGCACCCAGTAAAATTTCTTGAAATTTTGTTTCTAGTTATTATTATTATTAAGCCCCTTTCATTAGCCTACTAGTAGTCCTCTATCAGCCATGTTATTCTAGCCAGTATTTCAGTAAACGACTCAAACAGCTTCCATATATGTTGTATTAAAACTCTGCTGATGTTTAGGATTGCTGACCACCATAGGTTCTCAAATTAAAGAGATGTGAACATCAAAGGATTCATTTAACATGTGACTGGTTTATTTTTCCCATTTTCCAACAACCATAGCGACGTAACAATAACAACCATGTGTAACCCCGCTAATACATATTTGAGACAGGACCCAAGATTGATGGTACAAAATTAACAATTATTTTATTTATAAAAACAAGTTATAAAATGACTTTATTTGCATAGCAAAATTGTTAAAAGTGTTTGAGATGACACTGGGAATGGGGAGAATGGTTATTAAAACAAAACAAACTAACAAATCAAAAGAGAAAGGAACAGCGGTCCTTCATAGGGGCCGCTTGTTCAACATGGACCTATAAGCAATGACAACCAAAGTTCAGTACACACAGATGTTATCAGAACAGCATGGACCTATATGCCAACCCTGTCTAACACTAAACAGTCAACAATATGCAAATCAATAAAAAGGATCCCCTTAGTCCTTACCAAATATAGCTCTCAAGATAAACACATGAACCCTCTCACAATGGTGTCACACAGGAAAACAACCAGGCCTCCACCTGTAGCTGTTATGCAATCACATAATCCATGCAAGTTAAAACCAAAAGTTACAGAATCACCTACAATACCGGAAATGTATTAACCCATCTCTTTGTTCAGCTGTGCAGAAACGATAATATAGTACTCACACTTCTTCAGTTTCAATGCCTACACGTTTGGGGAGGCCACACCCCAGACAATTGACAGGAAAACATCCACCATTTCAGCAATAGTACAGACCTGGCAATATAAAACAGTTCCATTGTAGAACATACAAAAATATAATAAAAATGCATATACAAAAGACAAGAAAACAGGCTTACCCCTTGACAGATCGGCTCACACATGGTTATTGTGTCATTCACGCATGGCTCCTGGTCTGGAGATGGAATGACTGGTGAGTGAATACTGTGTGGACTCTGTGGAGTGAGTGAGTGATGAGTGTTTGGATGTGGGCACACCTGTGTTGCCATTGTCTGATGAGTCCAGAGTAATGATGGCAGACACCTGCTGATTATTGGTGACAAGAGAAGGGGAGCTCTGGTCCACCAGAGGCTGCCATTTAGGTTGCATGAGATAATTCAGTTGTGTTTTTGTAACTTTTTGATTGTCTAAAATGATGTTCTGAAATTGACTGGGTGTCCGCTAAGAAGTACATACTTGGAGTGAAAGTAGTTGATATTCAACACCTTGGACTTGGAAGCCTGGTAAGCAAGCACTGAAGCAGCACTCTTGCTCCCTCTGTCAGCAAAATAGTAGTACTGCTAAAACAGAGATATTTACATTTCATAACACAATTCTGCAGATATCCTGTAATAAGGCAGCTGGTAATCAATTCTTGTTTTTTGAGGGGCGCTAGCCCCTCCTATATACAGGTTTAATGTTTGTCTTTATTTAGTTCAATGTTTGTTTTGTAAACACCATTGACAATGAAGGGAAATGTCATTACGTCATATTGTCTCTTTATTGTTAATTGCGTTTAATGTTTTTGATTGATTGATTGAAATATTTATTAACAGTTTGCAGAAGTACAGTACATTTCAAGACAACCCAATTAAGCATTACACTTGTTTACAACAGGGTCTACCATGTTCAATTCATCAAAACATTTAGAGACATACAAATAGACACTTCAATATAATCAAAGAACAGAACAGGAATTAATCATAATGGAGGTAAAAAGGGAAAATAAACATACAGTGAGGGAAAAGGGGGGGTGGGCGGGGGGGATTCAGATTTTACGGAGGCCAGTTTCGAATTGCAGCCGTCCGTAGATGCCCTTTGAGAGCGGTTTTGAAGGAGTCAAGGGATTCAAATGTCTTAATGACTGATGGTAGGGGCGTTCCACATTTCGGTGGCATAGGAGCGAAAATAATTTAGTCCCTTGTTTGTGCCGAATCTGGGTTGTACATGGTTTGTTGCACTCCCTCTGGTGTTGTGGGTGTGGACTACGTTAACATTAAGGAAGTATTTAGACAGGTACATGGGTATCTAACCTGACGCTGCCAGATCCAAGAAGCTTGCTACACAAATTTGTTTCACAGCTTATTGGTATCTGGGATCTCGGAAGCAAATTCGATGACGGGGCTGTTCCTTTTTTTCAAGATACTTGGTAGATGATTGGATGGGACCGTCTGTCTATCACCGTGTGGGCGTGCAAACACAACCAATCGTATTGACGTGTCTATATAGCTTCACATCCGGTTTCGCACATATCCCGCCCTTAGCTCACGCTGATTGGTTAGACCACGGAGCGGTTCGGTGTTAGCTCAACTCCCTGAGAGATCCCAGATGGTTGCTGTGTTGGGGAACATGGTTACCCAATACCGCCCCCATCTGGCAGAGTCAGGTTAATGGGTATCTTGGTGGTGTATCAAATCTTGTGGGCCAGACCCATTGCAAGATGCTGTACTCTGTCGTTGACCCTAAGCAA
This sequence comes from Protomyctophum parallelum, assembly GCF_964188405.1. Classification (NCBI taxonomy): domain Eukaryota; kingdom Metazoa; phylum Chordata; class Actinopteri; order Myctophiformes; family Myctophidae; genus Protomyctophum; species Protomyctophum parallelum. The sequence goes on from NC_139712.1 coordinate 2,034,468, forward strand.
TTCCAGCCTGTCAAAGTGGGCAGGGGTGAGGTGGGTTCGGGGGGTGAGGCCAAGTAGGAGCCTGACCAATTTGTTTTGGAGCCTTGTCCTAAGGGCCTTTGAGGTGCTGTGGTACCAAGAGGTGCATGCATAGTCAAAGAAACCTTGTACGAGGGCTCCTGTTAAGGTCTTCAAGGTGTCTTGTATGTTATACAATGTATATGAGGATACTGTAATGTGTTACTTTGTACTTTACACCATAGTCTGCCAAGTACTCTAATGCACAGACCAGCCAGCACTAATAAGGAGCTAGGCCTATACCAAATGGATTTTATTTTCAATTTGCACATTGTACAGTGAAAATGTCCGCCGTTACAGATCTACTTAAAATTTCAGTTTAGTCATTTTAGTGGAACCCAGTCCTATTGCTTTGCCAGACGAATCTGCCAAAATACATAGCCCTTGGCAGTAGGCTTAGTTGGTCTGGCCCAGCTCGGTTGTGATTGGATTTACTTGCCCCTGAAGTTGTGTGCCACAAATCAGGGCCCAGTATGCAAATATGGGGCGGATTTATCATGCAGGTTCCACATTCCAGACGCAGTCATATGCCAGGCTACCTCTGTGCCACTGGTAACTTTGTAGAAATGGCACTTGAAACATCTGCATTTTATTGAACATGTATTCTGATATTATAATATTACTACAAGCCTCAATTTGCTACATTTGAATTGCATAGAAATCAGTGAATAATAGATCTGTTTGCTTTTACAGTATCAAACTCATAAAACCCATAACATGAACTTCATGTTCAATTACATCATGGGTCGTTTTTGAAGAGGATGTTATATCTGCTATGAAGGGCCATGTGAATGAAGGTTATGAGGTAAAATGTCAGTTAAATGACAGTTAAAAAGGATGTATTAATGCAGATTATAACAGTGCAATGATGCAACAGTGCAATACTATTTCATGAAAACAGATCAATTATATCAATGTCAATGTTTTAATGAGATTTTTATATTCTTATCCAGTTCAATAAAGAAACACAGTTGTCAAATGGTGATGCTGGCTACAACCATTTTCCCACTTCATAGGACAAAGCTCATGTTCTGGTTTATGTCTTATCTGCTGACAAAGTGTCAGCAGATGTGCTTCCCGAAGAACTCGTAAAATAGATGAGGAAAATCAGACTGGCAGCCAGGGACATAGGTAAAAGCAAAGTTCAGCAAACCTTGCATTGTGAGCTTGTATATCTGCTTTTTTCTTGCTATTTTTATACAATGACTCTATTATAGAAATGTTTCCGTCTCACTGTGATTGTCATTAAACAACAAACAATATCCACTTGTTGGGCTAAGTAGGTTTATGCACGTTTGACAGATATTCCCCAAATGTGCATTCTCACCAAGCTTGATGTGGCCTGCGATTTGGTGAAGGGAGACATACAAAGTGTCTACAAGAGCAAGTACATAATGCGTAGGGTAAGGTGTAAAGTGATCGGACTGGACATTTTTTTGAATTGTTGTTCACTCATTTCAGTTAAATATTAAATGCAATTTAATCTCAACCTATAGATGGAGGAAATCAGTACCAGAGTGGGTATTCCAATGAACTGCATATTTCCTGTGAAGAACTATCATGATGAAATCATCCTGAATGACGACATGGATGTGCTGATACTGACAGCCCTGAGACAGATGATTGACTTTGGAGGAGACTTCATAAAGAGGATGTAGGCATATCAGAATATCTCAAAATAGCCTTGAATTTTAATAACAATTCTCGAGAGAATCAATAGTGTACACCAGTGGTTCTCAACCTGTGGTACGCGTACCACCGGTGGTACTTGAGTCCCCCCAGGTGGTACGCGGAAAATCTTCCCAAAAATGAAAAAAGGGCGGGCGGGTGAAAAAATAACGAAAAGAATATATAATAAAAACATAATAAAACAATTGAAATACTACTTTGAATGGAAATAACATTACCATAATATCACTCAAATTGAATTTAAAAAATGTTTTGTTGAACACTGTTAGCGTGGGAAGTCAGGGAACAGCGCATTTCCTGGCTGTTACTTTTAATGTAGCGCTACTTTTAATGCGCCTGTACTGGTAGTAGCCACGATCAAAACAAGCAAGGGGAACTGATGGCTGGCGTCTGGCGGGATATTAAACAGCACATATATATAATATAACTAACAGTCACAATGATGCAATCGTGGCTAAAAACGGGAACGCTAAGGAAGAGAAGAGAACAGGGAGATTTGAGCAGCGATCTACACGTGGACCAGGGCGAGCAGGAGCCTCAGGTACCGGGCCCAGCGAGCCCCGCAAGCGGCAGCAATGAAACCGGTCCCCGCTGCAGCAAAAAGAGCAAACCCACGCTACATCAAATTTGGATTCACTTGGAGTGGGACAGAGGCAGACCCCATATGATACCACTGTGGCTTCGGTAAGTTGTCAAACTTTGCTCTTTGTAATTAATTAAGTATATTTGGATGTATGGTGGGTTGTTTCAAGTGCAGTCGTTAATGTTATCTATTTCTCTGTGTGTGTGTGTGTGTGTGTGTGTGTGTGTGTGTGTGTGTGCTTTCAGAAGACAGTCGTTGTTGGACCCAACGCGTGTGTGTCTGCTTTCAGAAGACGGTTATTTTTGGACCCTTGTTGTTGGACCCAAACAGTGCACTTTCTCCGTTATACATTGTCACTAATATGCTGGCTACCTTTCAAATTGTTTGTATTTAGCATGGCCTTAAAAAATGGCAACAGGTTGTTGTAAAAAATAGTTAATACTTAATAGTTAATGTTCAACTTCTCACTAGGCGTGTGTGTGTGTGTGTGTGTGTGTGTGTGTGTGTGGTTGGTTATTGTTTTCACTTGCTGTGTGTTTGCAGTACTACAGTTATTGTTTTCACTGTGTGTGTGTGTGTGTGTGTGTGTGTGTGTGTGTGTGTGTGTGAGAGAGAATGTGTGAAAATGTAATCCTTGTATCAAGCCTGTATGGCTCCTCGTAACAGTTAAAGTGCCTGTTTTGTACAGCATGATTTTGGCTGACGTCTGTGAAAAATAATAAATATTCTTATTAGGAATACATTTGCCTCCTGTGTGAACTGTGCATATATATATTTGTGTTAACAAGTTATAATGGTGGTCATATTGTCATTATCATTTTGATAACAGTGTATATATAGGTAGGTGCCCGAAATCCATCATAAACCCGCCAAAAAAGCATCAATAACCACTAATAACCGTGCGTGCGGGCACGTTTGGCCGTGATGGTACTTGGAGTGACAAAAAAAATCTGAGGTGGTACTAGGTTTAAAAAGGTTGAGAACCACTGGTGTACACTACAGTATAACTTCACTCCTAACATTATTGTTAATGTACGCCATTTTATTTTACTGGTTGATTAAAGTATAATGCACATAATATTACAAAGAAAGTCTATTGAACCATAATATACAGGTGTTGTTTATTGATGTCTGAAGGCAACTTACTGATGTTCCAATCTGTCGTCATGATACAGTAAACTCTTCACTCAGCGCTTCCCATCAAATCGTCATACGTATTATAATTAATAAATATAGTGTTAGTGGAGTATTTTAGTTCTCTAATAAACTATTTTAGCATCGACTTGTTAAGGATATATCAGTGAATACAATACAACCAAAAACTGTGATGGTTGTGGTTTATCTACTACCGAATTGCTCTTCTCTTGTATCCTGTGGTCAGGTAGGGCACCTAGTGGTTGACAAGTGATTTTGCATGAAGGTTAAAATGTAATGATCTATTTCTATGGAAATAGAACAATACAACTGTAGCAGTTGAAGAAATTAATGCAATAACTATTGACAGATCTCTTTATGATCATCAAATACAGTAATGAAAACGTTTTTAAGTAAATGGTGCATTTACTGTATATAGCGCTTTTATCCAAGGCGCTTTACAGAGATTGTGCATTACATTCACCCATTCACACACACATTCATACACCGATGGCAGCGGAAACCATGCAAGGTACCAACTAGCACATCGGGAGCAATTAGGGGTTCAGTGTCTTGCTCAAGGACACTTCGACAGTAACACATAAATAGATACCACTTCATCAGGTACATGCATATTAACATGTACAACAAAATATTAAAATATATGGCTCTGGGTATCACGTTCCATTCCTTAGTTGCTTGAGTGAATGTTTGTTCCAAGTATTATTAATTATACAGTAGGTCTACTGTACAAATAGTGACACAACTGTAGTTTTCTTCTAATTATATTATTTCCTATACAATCAGCCTTTGAGCATACTACTATAAATTACACCAACACTAGTACTGTACATGAGTGATGGTGTTGACCATTGGTTGAAGTCCCTTTCCCTACACTATCCATTATGGATGGCCGTATCATCAAAGTTCTTGTTCATGAGCAATGCAATAATAGAACACAGTATTCTGCAATAACTACTTTAGAGGCAACTGACAGCACACAGCTGATGAGGTGAAGGGTTGCGTGTGAAACCGACAATTGCCGTCAGATCCAGTTGATCCTCTGTTACCCCAGGTGGAGGAGTGAAACGAAAGCGCTGCAGGAGAGAGGTGAGGAAGAGGAAGACCTCCATCTTGGCCAGGCTCTCTCCTGGACATGCCCTACGACCTGAAACAAGACGTTGTTCTAAAACTGTGGTTGAACTGAGAAGGAAATTGCAATTATAATTACAATATTGCAACATCACTACAAACAAAATGAAAAACATTTAAAAACTGTATAACAATGCAATACCTGCAGAAAAGGGCATGGAGGCATCTCTCTTGACAAAACGACCCTCTTGATCCAGAAAATGATTGGGGTTAAATGTGTGTGGACTTTCCCATTCAGTCTCATCATTCAGAACAGAAGCGAGTAGAGGAATCACAGGAGTTCCCAGCTGTTCCCAAAGATAACAGGTCTATTACATAAACCCCCAAAACAATGACCACCATTTTCAGAGGAACATGTTTATTTAGAAACAGAACATTTTGAAAGTAATTTACCTTCTTGATGAAATAGCCCTGGAAGGTGACATCTTGGCTAGTGATGTGAGGAATTGACAGAGGAGCAATGTTGGATACTCTCTGGATCTCATGGATAACAGCATCAGTGTAGGGTAGATTCTTCCTGTCCTCCACAAGCACCTGACGATTTTCAATTACCCTGCTAAGCTCTTACTGAACCTCATCTGAGAAATAGGGAAAGGAATAAAGGAATGATCCTACAGTCTCATAAGAACTTTAAATAGAATTTCACCAGAGAAAGCTATAGTATTTGTCGGCTCATATCGGTCATCAGATGTGTCATAGTAATGTCAGTCTACCTTGAATATGAGGGTACTTGGCCATCAACAGCAGACCCCATCTAATTGTATTTCCTGTAGTATCAGTTCCAGCTCCAAACAAATTCATCACACTGTAGACCAGGTTGTCATCATGATAATGTGAATCCATGATTCCAGAGTCCTAAAATCAACAGACAGGTGACAAAGTAAAATAAGTGTTGATGGGTACAATAGTAGCGTAAGAGCACTACTAGAATTTGTATTTACCTCCAAACCCTTCTTCCGCATCAGGAATGAATCTATAAAGCCTCTGAGCATTTGAGGGTTCAGAGTTTCCTTCATTCCCCTAATTAGTCTGCTTATCTCCTCTCTGTTGTTTTCAATAATCTTCATCAGGAGCCTCCAGGTTTTCATCCAAGGGCCGAGCCAGGGAAAGACATTGTACACCTGTAATGCAAAATGACATTTTAAAGTTAGGGTTACACCATGGTTTCCATGACATGACTAAAAACTCCTTCAGTGCCACCTAGTGGTCACCAGTTTAGGCTCTGAGTGCCAGATCTCCCATTATAAAAAAAAGAGGGCGTTTAAAAAAAAAAAAAAAAAAAAAAAAATAGACGTCTTTACGGGCATGGCACTCAGTGCATAGTTGATTTAGAGACGGGATGATGTCCCTGGCACTTACAGATGAAAGACTATACTAACAGATTGTACTACACCTGAATGGCAGCTGATCCTGTAAGATGTATAGCTTCATTGTCTCCGTCCACCATTGCTTGGAACACAGGATCAGTGTATTGTCTCCATAGACAATGGCTGATATAACATTGGACGCTGCATAAGTCACTGCCTGGGTTGAATCAAAGGCTTTGCCTGTGACAAACAGAATCCATATTAGGTCAAGTTATGCATTTAATATTTATTTTGAAATGAACATTTTTTTTTGGCATTATGACTTCCACTGTTCACAACATTTAGTTACCTTCATGTTTTTCAATTGTGTCAATCAGGTAATGACATTCCTCTATGATGTTCTCTTCACTCATCCTCTTTCCCATGCCAAAGTCTCTCAGGTTAGTCAAGGCAAAGCGCCTCATCTCTTTCCAGGACTCACCATTGGACAAAATTACACACACACACACACACACACACACACACACACACACACACACACACACACACACACACACACACACACACACACTTTTCTTTTTACAAAAACATTAGCCTTGTCCAAGTCAGAAAAGATGTGACAAATGAACTGAGTTACACAAAACATACAGAACTTTACCATGCCCTTTATTGAAGTCATAGAATACAGGAGTGATCTCTCTGTCTCCAAACTCCTCAGCATAGTTGACCAGAGCCTGTTTGACTGTCTTGTATCCTGCCAGGACCACTACTTTCTTATGTCCAAGGTGGATTGTGAACACTGGTCCATATTTCTTGGACAGCTATAAAGACAAAGTGTGAGATGTGTAAAATTATGCTCTGCAGCAGTGGTTCCCAAACCTTTGAGCTGAATATAGCAGATCTACAAGTTCACAACCTGTCGCGATGGATACATTCTAAGCGTGTAGATCTGCTATTTCCACAAGTTCTTAAACTTTGAGAATTTCTTAATTGTTTTAAAATTTCAGAAATTCTCTGGAAAGATGTTTGGGAAACAGTGCTCAGAGTGCAATATGTTTTAAGACACTCATTTGATAACAATGTTCACTTACAGTTAATATAATTTCATTTACAGGTGTTTTTGCTTGTCACAGATAGTATGAAACAAAGGAACACATACATATGGTTAACACAATCTTACATGACAAAGGGAGGTGTGTATACTACTGAGATCCAGCTGCAGTAGGTTTCCAAGCAGAGGCAGAGGCCTGGGTCCTGGAGGTTCCTTCCTTTGTTCCTGGCTGCTGGAGGAGAGGAGGTAGAGAACAAACAGGAAAACAACAGCTCCCAGCAGCATGATTGAACTGGGAGACTGGAAAAGATGATCTTGTAAAAGACACATTGTACTCAACAAACTCAACTTTCATCCCTGATCTGGCAATCGTGCTTCCTCTTTCCTAAGAGGTAACTCCTTTTGTACAATACGACACCAGGCAGTATTAAACGACAAGTTCTGAAGTTAATACACACATAGTATTGGACACTGATGTGTCCAGAAGATATAAGACAAGGACAAGAGCAGAATGGATAGGAATAGAACATGCATCTCATATCATTGTGCACAGTCGTCAGTCTCTGATAAAGTAGTTTATGTAGATTAATGATTCACAATGTTTGTACTGGGTCAAGCAGATAAAGGTCATAATGACAAGATGCGCATTTGAAAGTCTAAAATGTAAAATAGCGACTGTAGAGGAGAAATAATTATATATTTAGTTACATCATAACCTATGTATGGATGAATAAATAATATAATCTTGGTAAACTTGTTTGTAAATAACCGAACGAGACTACGGACCCGATCTCGATCCTCCCTCTTTTACCCCAGCTGAAGTGCTCGTCTTGGGGTTGGGGAAACCCCCCACTCCGCTCTCCTCTCCCCCAGGCCACGAGCGAAACTCTCCGGGCATTTCTCATTAAATAGCGGCTCTGTATGTAATGTTAATGTTGATTTAGCAAGAGCATACCGTAGAAATACAATTGTATATATCCAGCACGTCGTAAAAGCAATTAAAACAGCTTGTGTTTACGTGCTGTTTCCGGACATTCTGTCTCAAAGATCTGTTTTTCTATAGTAGGCTAGGCATACTTTAATTTAATTAATTAATAACTTTCACAACTGAGCGCCCGACAAGGGGAAACGTGTGTGTGTGTGTGTGTGTGTGCGCGCGAGAGAGATCAATAATTGATATTATATCAGTTGTATGATATCGATATGCATGCGGACATCCCTGATCCGACCTGTCATGTGCCGGTCGTCATGTGTGTGTGTGTGTGTGTGTGTGTGTGTGTGTGTGTGTGTGTGTGTGTGTGTGTGTGTGTGTGTGTGTGTGTGTGTCGGTAGTTGATTGTTGAAACATGGGCACCGTGAATCATACCTTTATTTATGCAATATGTTGCACGTGTTTTGTGATTGGTTTGCTGCGTTCTGAATCGATAAACCAATGGCATATAGATTAGATTTATTTGAGGGAATCATTTCAATTGGTTTATTGCGTTCATGTAGGCCTATCGATGAACCTCATAGCAAAAGTTGAAAGACAGTAGATAGCCTATGTTTATAGATAGATAAAACACAATCCCCCCCGTGTGTGTGTGTGTGTGTGTGTGTGTGTGCGCGCGCGAGAGAGATCAATATAATATTATATCAGTTGAATGATATGCATGCGGACATCCATGATCCTCCGACTGTAAATGATAATGTGAAAAATCTAATTAATTATACATCATTTGGAAGTCCCTGACTAAAAACTGGATTAAACTGATATGAACTAAATTATATGATACTGACATGATACTGACCATGATACTGACATGATACTGACATGATACTGACCAGATACTGGCCATGATACTGGCCATGATACTGACCATGATACTAACATGACACTGACATGATACTGACCATGATACTGACATGATACTGACCATGATACTGACCATGATACTGACCAGATACTGACCAGATACTGGCATGATACTGACCATGATACTGACATGATACTGACATGATACTGACCATGATACTAACATGACACTGACATGATACTGGCCATGATACTGAAAATAAAAATAAGTAAATAAATAAATAATAATAAATAAATAAAATAATAAATAAATAAAATAATAAATAAATAAATAAATAGTTGTGAAAGTTATTTAATAATTAAATTAAAGTATGCCTAGCCTACTAGTTGGCACAATGATTTATTTATTAATTATTTTATTTATTTATTATTATTTATTTATTTACTTATTTATGGTTTATTGATTATAGTACAAATGGTTTACAACTATTTATTTATTTATTATTATTTATATTAATATAAATATTATTTATATTATTTATATTTATTTATTATTAATTTATTAATTTATTATTATTATTAATTTATTATTATTTATATTTATTTATTATTATTTTATTTATTTATTATTATTATTTTTATTATTATTTATATTAATATAAATATTATTATTTATATTTATTTATTATTTTTTTTTTTTTTATTTTTTTTTTTTTTTATCATGTCAGTATCATGGTCAGTATCATGTCAGTATCATGGTCAGTATCATGTCAGTATCATGTCAGTATCATGGTCAGTATCATGTCAGTGTCATGTCAGTATCATGGTCAGTATCATGGTCAGTAGCATGGTCAGTATCATGTCAGTATCATGGTCAGTATCATGTCAGTATCATGGTCAGTATCATGTCAGTGTCATGGTCAGTATCATGGTCAGTATCATGTCAGTATCATGTCAGTATCATGGTCAGTATCATGTCAGTGTCATGGTCAGTATCATGGTCAGTATCATGGTCAGTATCATGTCAGTGTCATGTTAGTATCATGGTCAGTATCATGGTCAGTATCATGTCAGTGTCATGGTCAGTATCATGTCAGTATCATGGTCAGTATCATGTCAGTATCATGGTCAGTATCATGTCAGTGTCATGTTAGTATCATGTCAGTATCATGGTCAGTATCATGTCAGTGTCATGTTAGTATCATGGTCAGTATCATGGTCAGTATCATGTCAGTGTCATGGTCAGTATCATGTCAGTATCATGGTCAGTATCTGGTCAGTATCTGGTCAGTATCATGGTCAGTATCATGTCAGTATCATGTCAGTATCATGGTCAGTATCATGTCAGTGTCATGGTCAGTATCATGGCCAGTATCATGTCAGTATCTGGTCAGTATCTGGTCAGTATCATGTCAGTATCATGACAGTATCATGGTCAGTATCATGTCAGTATCATATAATTTAGTTCATATCAGTTTAATCCAGTTTTTAGTCAGGGACTTCCAAATGATGTATAATTAATTAGATTTTTCACATTATCATTTACAGTCGGAGGATCATGGATGTCCGCATGCATATCATTCAACTGATATAATATAATATTGATCTCTCTGGCGCGCGCACACACACACACACACACACACACACACACACACACACACACACGGGGGGATTGTGTTTTATCTATCTATAAACATAGGCTATCTACTGTCTTTCAACTTTTGCTATGAGGTTCATCGATAGGCCTACATGAACGCAATAAACCAATTGAAATGATTCCCTCAAATAAATCTAATCTATATGCCATTGGTTTATCGATTCAGAACGCAGCAAACCAATCACAAAACACGTGCAACATATTGCATAAATAAAGGTATGATTCACGGTGCCCATGTTTCAACAATCAACATAGCTACCGACACACACACACACACACACACACACACACACACACACACACGACGACCGGCACATGACAGGTCGGATCAGGGATTTCCGCGCGCATGCATATCGATATCATACAACTGATATAATATCAATTATTGATCTCTCTCGCGCGCACACACACACACACACACACACAAACACACACACACACACACACACACACACACGTGTCCCCGTGTCGGGCGCTCAATATCACACACACACACACACACACACACACACACACACACACACACACACACACACACACACACACACACACACACACACACACACACACACACTATAAGGTGCATTTATATAGTACACAACTGGTAGAGAACATAACAGTAAAACAATAGGTCCATAGTGCTTTTAACACTGAATTGTAAATTACAACAATTACAACTTCAGACAACTGGTCTGTTACAGTAGATATACTGTAGCCTACTTCAACTAGTTTCTTTGAGCAAAAGTAAACAGTTTAACAATATAAAGTGCTTTTAAAACTAGCGTAAATGAAATAAATCAAACTGTCTCAGAACTTCAGACAACTAGTCTGGTAGATATACATACTGCAGCCTAGTTTTTCACCCTTTCATGAACAAAAGTACAGTTAAACAAAATGAGGTCCATTTATAGTACAGTACTGAAAAGTTAAGATCCAACTTTAGCTTCTAGACATTCTATACATCCACACACACCCTTGGTAAGCATTCCTTCACCTATCCAGCCAACCCAGTGATCTAACCATCCTACTCATTAAACCAGTGATTGTACCTAAGAAGCAGAAGCTTTTCAAACTTCTGGTCAGAAAGCCTGTTCCTCTTTGGACTGAAGACCAGCTTTCCCAGGCTAAACAGTCGCTCTACGGGAGCACTGGACGGAGTGGCTGCATTGTATTTGAGTGAAATGTGCTTTATCAGTGGAAAGCTATTCAGAGTGTCCATCTCTTGTGCCCCTGATTTGAAATAATCCGCGATTTGGCATTCAACAGTAGAAGTGGTGTCATCCTCCTCCTCCTCAAAGTCAAAGAACTCATCCTCTTTGGCTGAGTCAGTGCTGAGGTTGTGTGTGCTGGTACCTGGTAGCGGGACTTCATGTTGGACTTTCCGGCACTCTGCCACCAGACTTGCCTTGGCCTTGTCCTTCCTGTCCTGTGTCCGCAGCCAGCGTAGTTTAAACCTGGGTAGGGTCACAGCAGCCAAGATGGCACTCTCGCTTTCCAGCACCACCGCAATCTGGTTTTGATTGCCTGAAATGAAACATGAACATGACATTATTAATTTATTATACTGACTCTCTCTCACACACAGTTGCGCGCAAACACACACAGTCGCGTCGCGTGCAAACACACACACACACACACACACACACACACACACACACACACACACACACACACACACACACACACACACACAATGAGCTAAAATATAAATATGATTTCTTTCATAAATTATGGATGTTTTAAATGTATTTAAAAATAGCAGTTCTTACCATGACAACTGCCTCTGGAAGGTTGATGAGGATTTTCAGGCCACTCTTCAAGTCCAGGGTCTTGGATATCCACTTCTCCAGTGTGGGTAGGAGTGTGCCGTGGAAACAGTTATCTTCGCCCTGGAGAATGTCTAAGGCTTTTGTCAGTGGCTTCATGACCACGCAATACTCCCTGAGGATCAGATGCTCCCGTTCTGTGAGTGCTTTCACCCCGAAGTTGGAGGAGAGGGTGTTCAGTTCAGTCAGAGGGATCTCGCAGATTCGAGCTACGGCATCATAGAATGAGTTCCATCTGGTGGTGCAAGGAACAAGCAGCTTCTTTGCTATGACATTCTCAACAGCCTCTGCAGCCACTGTGGAACGGCTAGCCTTGTTCCACAACCCTGTGCATTTTGCTGTTGCACTTCTGTAGGTAGCTTTCACTTCTGGTTTTGACTGTAGCCACTTTTCAACATCAGAACATGAAATCAGGTTTAACGTGTGCGATGCACATCTATGATGCGGTGGCAAGGTGATCACAAGTTCAACATCATCATCGCCGACATCAGCATCACCACTGTTTAAGACATCAGTGACATTCATAAAAGTCACCTCATCTTCATCATCGCCAGAATCATCCTCTTCCTCAACTGGCTGGTAGACTTTAAAGGCTTTAACAAAATTAGAACCATTGTCCGTGACGGTAGCTGTTATTTTGTGGGAAATACCAAATGAGGAATGAATATTGTCTAGATCGGTTGCAATGCTGTCATGGGTATGACGGCCCTTGAACCGTCGGCATGCTAGGGCTGCTTTCCTTCGACTGTGTGGATGTATCCAGTGCGCAGTTACACCAAGATAACTTTTATTATGTGCAGTCCAAATGTCTGCAGTAGTAGACACAAAGTCCAACTCGTCAAAACTCTGCTTGAGCTCTGTGTTCATTTTGACATACTCGGCGTACAAGTATTTTGAGAACGTCTTTCTGTCTGGCGTACTGGCCCCCCCTCTCGTAGGTATTTTAGCTATGATGGCTCTCAAGGAGTCGGACTCAACTGTTGATATCGGCAACATGTTCTCAATGACATACCTGCCTATCATAGCGTTTAGTTCCCTCTGTGTCACAAGTCTTTGTGGAGGAGTAAAATCCAGCTTTTGCTGCTTGGACTGCGTGGCACCGTGTCCATCTGTGGCGGCGTTATTATCATCGCGGGTGTTAGTGTTGGCCACTAGTTTAGTGGAAGCGTGTGTGGAGGAGAGATGCTTTTGCAAATTGGAGTTGCTTTGGACAGACGAGGACAAACGCTTACCCCCGGCACACAATGTGCACTTCACATAAACATTCTTCCCTTTCTTTTCAATGAAGGTGAAGTATTGATTGTACCGCCAGTTTGTGAAAGCCATCTTGTCGGACTCGGATTGTTCGTCGTGACTCGCCATCTCTTCTCTACTGTCTGGTTGTTGTTAAAGTTAGTTTGTGTGTGTGTGCGCCGCGCTGGGTTTGTGTGTAAAAAAACACCCATGAAGATACCAATACCAAGGATTCGACCGTGAGGTCATGACTCATGTCACTGCTTAAACAGCGTCGAGTCCGTGTTACTTCCTGGTTGCGTAACAGCAAAAAGTAAGAGACATCACTGTCGTATCCTTGGTATTTTATTCTAACCATGTCATGTTTGGGGCAGCAGGAAGAGCACACACAGAGTCACAGACACACACACACTGTCAGCCGGCCCGTGGTAACAGAAAGCTTGGGGACACTTAACATAATAACGGAGCACATTTCATTGTCAGTAACGGTAACTGCATTGTAACGATGACAATTGTAATTAATTAGATTACCAGTTACTGAAAAAAATAACGACGTTAGGTAGCGCCGTTTGTTTAAACGCCGTTATACCCAACACTGGTCCTGTGTGTCTGTTGTTCCCTCGCAGACAGCACAGAGCTAGCCTGGTTAATAAACCAGACCGAATCAGCCGTTGGCAGCACAGAGCGTCAGAGTGAACGCAGCATGATAGCGTCCCCGACACGTTGAATACTAAACTAATTTGTAAAGTTCGAATGCCAACTTTTAACCAAACGTGGGAGAAACACTGTGCACGGCTGCACGCACAAATAAAGAGTGCACTCGGCACTCGCGCACGCACATGACAGATTATTATCGATCAAAACAATCCTTAGCGTCGCTTACAAAAGCATGTGTTGCACAGCATGAATGATAAGTAATCACCGATCTGGCTGGATAAATATCACTATGACAAAGTGTCAAAATGTTTAGTGCCGCTGTCAAAACATGACACAGTGAGAGTTGAAGATTCTAACTATTGGAACAAGAAAGCCACAGTTTTGAAGGAAGTGGGTCCTAGACAGGGCTTGACGCGTAGCTCATGGATGCATGGATGATAGACAGACTATCCGTTTTTATCCTGCTGTTCTATCATGGGATATTCGATGCAGGGCAAGATGCTCGATTGTGAATTAAATTGTAACATTCTCCTTGGCTTTGACTACTTCAGACAGAACATCTGACACACAGCTACAGTAGACTATTGTATGTTGTGCCTATGTCATTTGAACATCTGCCAATGTGAATATTCATTGAAATGAGAAACAAAATATTGTGCTGTAAAAGCAATTCATGTCCTTTGCATTTTGTTTTATTAAAAAAAAACCTCAAAGAAGTTTATTTGCATTTTGTCCTAATATTTTTTTTATTTCTAATACATTTGTCTTAATATTATTTGACATTGATAATATAACTTACTATACGTTTTTATTCTAATTTAAGCTTTAGTCTTTGTGTGGATGTGTGCACATGCATTGAGCGTGTTTTTTCTAACACGTTTTAGTGGTAGATCTTGGCTTACAATTGGGAATAAAATGGGCTCTTGGGCTTGAAAAGGTTGGTTACCACTGGCTTAGATGATAGTCTGACAGAGCTCTTAGCAGGGTTAGAAAGTGATGCAATGATGCTGTTCTCAGAGTCTGTTAACCTGCACATAAATCTATACATCAGGTTTCGTAGCACAGCAGGGCAAGTGGGTATATTTATTTCTACAAACATTTGACTGGCACTACAGCATCTTGGGGCTTTGAGCAGCAGTCTCATGCAGTCATTATAATGCCACTGTCATTTTTTGTAGGCTGCCCTTTTCGTAGTGTCGCCACAAGTGGGCAGTGTACAGCGGAGTACAATAAGCTTTAAAAAGTGAGAGTTTCACAGGAACAGAGCAGAAATTAAACTTGCGTATGAGTGCTTGAGCATACAGTTTACGCCGCTGTCTAAAGATATCTCTATCATCAGATAGGTCATTTGTTATAAAATGACCTAGATATTTGGTCTCTTTGCATTCTTTTAATGCCATTCCAGACAGGTAGAAATCAGGAAATACCAGCTTACTGTCTTCCTTACTTCTCACAATCAGAGTTATGCTCTTTTTTGCGTTGTACTTCACATCAAAATCGAGGCCGTACTGTGAGCACCACCTGCAAGTGTGGATTGAGAAACCCTGCTTCTGCTTTTCTGCATCTGATGTCTCATGTAAATAAACCAGTTTGAAACTGGTTTATTGTAATCCCAGACAGACTGATGGGTGAATACACCACCTGCAAGTGTGGATTGTGCTTTTCTGCCCAACTCCCATAATGAGTCTCATGACGCCTAGAAAATAAATCCTCAATCATCTACGTGGGTGACTTGCAGTTGTTGAAAACAAAATGTATTACTTTTAACTGAATTCCCTTTTGTCAGACTGAAATTCTCTGACAATGTATGTGTGCCTCATGAGGCTTACAGTATATGAGTAGTAAACGTGACATTTTTGGGTTCTCACATACAGTATACTGTATGAAATGGATATACATTTAACCCATTCCAGACGGGAACCCCTTTGTGTTTTAAGCATTACGTTATACTTTAGCTAGTGAAAAATAGCAGATCTGCAAGCTCTTAGTGCAGCACTGAAATAGTTTGAGAACCACTGATATAGAAACATAGGTTTAAATGGGGTAATAAAGTACACTATGAATAAAATAGACATTTGATTCCACACAAGAAGTAGGGGAGAGCCATGTCGGTTGGCGCGCATTTTACTAATTCCCTCCCTGCACAGATATTAATTAATTTCAAGTAACCAAACTTTTTTGTGAACAAGATACACTTGTCCTCTCCCATTAACCCGAGTGTTTTTTTTATTTTGGTGTAACGAGTCGGACGCTATCGGCAAGCAAAGTGATCTCGCGCTCACTTACGCACAGCGCTATTGACAGGACGAAAGGGCGAAAGGCGCTCTCACATAAATCGTCCTAAATAAAGCTATTAAGTCATGTTTCTGGCATCTAACGCTCAGTTATGCTTCAATACAATCCTTCTACAAAATGTCCACGTCTGATTGTCAAACAAATTTCTAAAATTATTCATAATCCTTACCTTTTGAGTAGGGTTTCACATCATGTCCATTCCATGTCCAAAACAGGCTGGAGCTAAATTCGTTGATTAGTCTAAATGTCAGCAGCAGCCTATGCCAGTGGTAGTGTTGTAGTCGAGACCACCTTAAGCGAGACCAAGACAAGACCAAGACCTAGGGCGGTCGAGACCAAGACCGAGACCAAGACCGATACGAGCCTAGGGGGCCGAGACCAAGACCAAGACCAAGACCTGGAGGGTCGAGACCGAG
The DNA here is from genome assembly GCF_964188405.1 of Protomyctophum parallelum. Taxonomy (NCBI): domain Eukaryota; kingdom Metazoa; phylum Chordata; class Actinopteri; order Myctophiformes; family Myctophidae; genus Protomyctophum; species Protomyctophum parallelum. The sequence goes on from NC_139712.1 coordinate 2,051,320, forward strand.
ACCGAGACCAAGACCGAGACCAAGACCGATGCGAGCCTAGGGGGGCCGAGACCAAGACCAAGACCAAGACCTGGAGGGTCGAGACCGAGACCAAGACCAAGACCGCTGCTAGCCTAGGGGGCCGAGACCAAGACCAAGACCAAGACCTGGAGGGTCGAGACCGAGACCAAGACCAAGACCGCTGCTAGCCTAGGGGGCCGAGACCAAGACCAAGACCAAGACCTGGAGGGTCGAGACCGAGACCAAGACCAAGACCTAGGAGGGTCTTATTTGATAGGTAGTATTATTAGGTAATAGGTACAGATAACAATCTTGATCTGAAAACTGCAAATAGATTTTACTTTGGAACAGCTCAAAATTAGGTATACTTGTCTACACAGCATGATTCATTCAAATATTTATTTTAAATATCAAGCATAATAATACGCATCAAAACAACTGTCCTCTCAACCAACATTTATTTATTTGAAGTTAACCACAAAAAAACAACATTTAGAACATTGGTTTAGAACTGGACACTGGTTCTCAAAAATAGCAAGTGATCTCTCTCTCTGTGTGTGTGTGTGTGTGTGTGTGTGTGTGTGTGTGTGTGTGTGTGTGTGTGTGTGTGTGTGTGTGTGTGTGTGTGTGTGTGTGTGTGCTGCGCAGAGCAGTAGGATCATCATGACAAAACAAAAGCCCTGAATTAAAACCTGAGTCTGAGAATACATGGTGACTCTCTACTCTAGAGATGCTGAGCCATATAGTACACATTCCTCCTTTCTGTCCTCATTCCCTCCCTCCCTTTGTCTCTCTCTCAGTCTCAAAATATTTTCAGGGGGGGTCTGCACTCTGCAGCCAAATTATGGATGGCCTTGATTCCTTGGCACAAAAACAAAAACTATATTAACTACAGATTGAGAGGGCATTTTTAGAATTGGCCTCAGGTCGTCTTGGAACCCAATGGCATCATCACGACGATGTGTAGCCTGCCATATCACAGTAAAGCGTGGTTGCATTTAAAAAACACAAGCGAACACAGCATGGTGTGACCCAAGCGAGCACGATGGGGTCTCATAATAATGCCTCCTGCACTAAAAACTCTCTCCACCGGTGCTGAGGAGGCAGGGACCGACAGAACCTTCATGGCTAAAGTGCTCATTTGGGGGAATCCCTGTTGGTTTTCAACCCAGAACTGAATGGCATCATCAATATAATTTTTCTCAATCGTATCAAAGTACAGTTTTACTTGTGATGCGATATTTGGGTTGTCCTGGATTGTTGAATTCCGTTTTCTTTGCGCTTTCACCGCTTTGTAGCGGGACAAGAGACGTGGACATTTCGCTGCCGGTGGGGAGTCATTGTGCTCTTCCTCATCTAGTCCTGCAACAAACAGTCAAAAAGTGCTTTAGTTTTCGAGATACCCCTACCGGAGTTAGGACCAAACACAACATAGTTTTTCCTCATCTCTAAGGCCTCCCATACATGAAATGGATTCTTGTATAAAAATATTTTACTGCAAAAGTGGTGAAATTGTTATTTAAAGTAATACACCTCAAACTAAAAATAAAGCCTGTCCGTCTGGTGGTTGAGGCACTTAAAGGCATGTAGATTCACAATGGAAGCTCTGAGAGGTTCAAAACTTGGCATACTTGAAGCCAGAACATACCTCTACATTCTAGAAAAGACTGAATGTCAATATCTGAATGTCAATATGAGATATAGTCATTTGAACACATACTTACAGTAGGCGGAATTGTACATCTATGTAGATGTCTTCTCTACTTTGTAGTGACTCTGGAATGGATTGTCATAGCAACACATATGTTGGCTTGTAGGAAAGGTGAGGTTCTACTGAATCCAGCAATACCAATTGTGTAAATGTAGCTTGCATAATCGTGGAGTTATGCCACAAAACGTATATGGTGTCCCAAACGGGGGGAAATAAAACTAATGAAATCTACAGTATCACATTAGTTTTATTTTTACTTCACTTATCAAGGGTGGGAAAACATAAACAAATCACTTGAGTAGAAGTCCCTAAAATGTATGAAATGTCTCAAACTTGAGAAATGAGAAATTGTGAAGAAATAGATGCCGCTTCAATAGAGAAATATGCAAGCCTACAGTGGAACTACTAACTATTATTGTTGCAGCACATGACCTGGATGTTAAATAATAATAATATAATATCTCAAACTTATATAGCGCTTTTCTGAGTACCCAAAGACGCTTTACATGGGGGGGGGGGGGGTTTACAGAGGTAACAACAAATTAAAAACAACTTTAATAGAAAAAGGACATTAAAAGACTGTGAAAAGGGAAGGCAATTTTGAAGAGGTAGGTTTTGAGGGTGGATTTGAAGGTTTGAAGGGTAGGGGCATCTCTGAGTGCCTTAGGGAGGGCATTCCACAGGGTTGGGGCAGCAAAGGCGAAAGCCTGTTCCCTCATCAAGCTCAAATCTCAATATTATCCTCATAAATATAAATAATCAAGTTATAAATTTCTGTTATTTGAGTTATTTGGTTACAGTCAATTTATACTACAGTATATGTGCATCTTATGTGATCTTGTAATGTGAAGTGTATCGGAAATCGGGGCCGATCATGACATTTTTAAATGATCAGATCAGGAGCACAAAAATGTGATTGGGACATCCCTAGTATCAATATGATATCCATATCATGATATTAGACTGTATATTGTCCGTGATTTGGGATATTGTACTATTGTGATATTGGAGGAGTTGCATAAAAATATAATTTTCAGATGGGGAAAAATCGGTATCGGCAGATACTCAAAATTAAAATGATCTTACTAAATGTTGCTCAACAGAGAGATGATGATGTTCATAAAACCGTGGCTCTATATATACAGACAATATGCTGCAGTAATGAGCAAGTTGCAAATGTTGAGTGAGAGCATGCCTGCACCAGTCTCATCAAGAAGACTGAATAGGGTTGATACAACAGTGTTTAACATACAAAGATATTTTTAATTTGTGTGAAGACCAGTACAAGACCAGAACATCTGACAGCCATTATGGCTGGTACTGGTATGTGTACCAGAGACTTAAGGTCCTTCATGCAGCATCAGAAAGGTTGATGAAGTTGGACATCATCTGCTCCTCTCCTACCCAGATCTGTTTGTGTATGATGACAAATATACAATATACAGTATAATACCGGTAATATGCCGAGGCGGCAGTGCCTCAGGGATAGAGTGGCCAATAGAGCGGCTGGATGGAGAACCGTGAGGTTCGCAAGACAAAATTCAGTGTGAACTAACAATATACCGGTAGTACTATATCATACCATATTCTCAGTTCGATCCAGGGCTCCCCCAGAGTTAGACTCTGAACCCCTAATTGATCCCGATGTGCAGGTCGGTGTCTTGTATGGTTTCCTCTGCCATCGGTGTGTGACTGAATGTGTGAATGTAATGCACAATCTATGTAAAGTGCTTTGGATAAAAGATCTATATACTGTAAATGCACCAATTTCCATTTACGGTATATAAACTCCTTGACTGTTATGATGACATACAGAAGACACTGACTCTGAGGAAGAAGATGATATTGTCTAAATACAAACCCTGGAAACATACAGCATTATAATTTGTAGAACATGGAAAGTCTGATGTTGCATGCTCTAAAAGTGTGCCCATGGGAAATGGGCACAATGAGAGAAGATGCAAATCTCCAAGAAAATCCAGAACTACTAGACCTGCAGATATATCGATGAAGAAAACCATGGACCAGTGTCTTCAGTATGTCATAGCTCTTATTTATTGAAAGTGATGACTTGTCATCACTTTAATTTATTTAAAGAAAGATGTTAACTACTTCAGTGAGATTAATAAAACCTTTGACATAGATACTGGTCTGCTGTTCTAATTCTTTGTTTTATAGCTGCTATATTTCGTTTAGATATTTAGTGTTTTAGGTAGCATTTATGATATTTGTCATCATGCAAAGAGATCTGGGTACGAGAGCAGCCGATGTACAACTTCATCAATCTTTCTGATGCTGCATGTGAAGGCCCTGTCTCTGGTACTCTGACCAGTGACCATGTGAAGGCCCTGTCTCTGGTACTCTGACCAGTGACCATGTGAAGGCCCTGTCTCTGGTACTCTGACCAGTGACCATGTGAAGGCCCTGTCTCTGGTACTCTGACCAGTGACCATGTGAAGGCCCTGTCTCTGGTACTCTGACCAGTGACCATGTGAAGGCCCTGTCTCTGGTACTCTGACCAGTGACCATGTGAAGGCCCTGTCTCTGGTACTCTGACCAGTGACCATGTGCAGGCCCTGTCTCTGGTACTCTGACCAGTGACCATGTGCAGGCCCTGTCTCTGGTACTCTGACCAGTGACCATGTGAAGGCCCTGTCTCTGGTACTCTGACCAGTGACCATGTGAAGGCCCTGTCTCTGGTACTCTGACCAGTGACCATGTGAAGGCCCTGTCTCTGGTACTCTGACCAGTGACCATGTGAAGGCCCTGTCTCTGGTACTCTGACCAGTGACCATGTGAAGGCCCTGTCTCTGGTACTCTGACCAGTGACCATGTGCAGGCCCTGTCTCTGGTACTCTGACCAGTGACCATGTGAAGGCCCTGTCTCTGGTACTCTGACCAGTGACCATGTGAAGGCCCTGTCTCTGGTACTCTGACCTGTGACCATGTGAAGGCCCTGTCTCTGGTACTCTGACCAGTGACCATGTGAAGGCCCTGTCTCTGGTACTCTGACCAGTGACCATGTGAAGGCCCTGTCTCTGGTACTCTGACCAGTGACCATGTGAAGGCCCTGTCTCTGGTACTCTGACCAGTAGTCCTGGTTTTGTCTATGAACTGATTGCACAAGACCGCAATGACTTTTTTGTGCTATCCCTTTTGGACTGATTGTATGACTGTACTCTGTTGCTGTTTTTACATTTATGTCTAATAAACTATTAAATCCATCAATCAATCAATCAATCAATTGTGCTGGCCTTCCCACAAATGAAACAATATATTTGTATGTTAAACAGTGTTGTATCCTATTCAACAATGTTGTACCCTATTCAGTCAACATGATACAGTATATGATGAGGAGAGGAGAGTATTGAATTTGGGTTTGCCAGGGTTTTATGAACATCATCTCTCTGTTGAACAACAGTTAGTATGTGTTGAAGGTCTTCTGCCGTGGGCTTTATACATTATGGGTCTTGTTTCGTGCTTTTTTCCAACTGTTTAGCAAAGATGATACAAAGATTTGGATCCAATATTCCATTTTGGTAAAATTTTAAAGACACACTTCAGAATTTGTACAGTATCTATGTTGTGCATTACGCGCACTATTTTTAGGCTATAGTATATGTGCAGTAACCATATTACAAGTGATACTAATTAAGTCTATTTTCCATTCTGGTGAAACAGTGTCAGGGCAGGGTTCTGCTATTGTCAGTGTAGACTGGACAGGCAGTAGGCTCTGTTACACTAAAGAGAACTAAATGCTAGGTCACTCTCCACTCCAGTCAGCTAAATAGCTACTTGATTTGACAAGGTTCATCTCATCTTTTCACATTCCAAAATATGTGAAATGATTTTACCGGTCATTTTATGAAGAAAGCCACATACTGTAGGCAATAAGATGCAGGTGGAGCCACATACTGTAGTATAACTTGACTGTAACCAAATAACTCAAATAACAGAAATTAATAACTTGATTATCTATATTTAGGAGGATAATATTGAGATTTGAGCTTGATCCAGGTCATGTGCTGCAACATAATAATAGTTAGTAGTTCCAATCTAGGCTTGCATATTTCTCTATTGAAGCGGCATTTGTTCACAATTTCTCATTTCTCAAGTTTGAGACATTTCATACATTTTAGGGACTTCTACTCAAGTGATTTGTTTATGTTTTCCCACCCTTGATAAGTGAAGTAAAAATAAAACTAATGTGATACTGTAGATTTCATTAGTTTTATTTCCCCCCGTTTGGGACACCATATACGTTTTGTGGCATAACTCCACGATTATGCAAGCTACATTTACACAATTGGTATTGCTGGATTCAGTAGAACCTCACCTTTCCTACAAGCCAACATATGTGTTGCTATGACAATCCATTCCAGAGTCACTACAAAGTAGAGAAGACATCTACATAGATGTACAATTCTGCCTACTGTAAGTATGTGTTCAAATGACTATATCTCATATTGACATTCAGATATTGACATTCAGTCTCTTCTAGAATGTAGAGGTATGTTCTGGCTTCAAGTATGCCAAGTTTTGAACCTCTCAGAGCTTCCATTGTGAATCTACATGCCTTTAAGTGCCTCAACCACCAGACGGACAGGCTTTATTTTTAGTTTGAAGTGTATAACTTTAAATAACAATTTCACCACTTTTGCAGTAAAATATTTTTATACAAGAATCCATTTCATGTATGGGAGGCCTTAGAGATGAGGAAAAACTATGTTGTGTTTGGTCCTAACTCCGGTAGGGGTATGCCGACTTCTGGGGGCCATTGTCGCAGTACTAATCAGCTACTGTGTCAGCAGCGTCACTTTGGTCTCCACTCTGCTCGGCCACAATGTGCTCCACCTCCAGGATCAAAGTGTCTGAAAAACAGGAACAAAACAAACAAAATACTGTTTTAAAATGTTTAACCAAAACACAAGAAATGGGAGGGAGGGAGGGAGATAATATTGTATAATAATGTATACAGTAGTACTACACTACTAACCTGTGAGAGTCTTTTTCAGCTCGTCCTTGCTCTTCTTCTGCGATGCTGCACTCCCATCAAGGATAACATCCAGGTCCACCCAGTTGAGACCAAACTGTGGATCCAGCATTGCGGCAATAAAGTAGACACTGTGATTGAAAGGTTCTTCTCTTCCACTTTCCTCTGCCATTTTCATTTTAACAAAGATTCCTGAGAACCTTTTCATCAGAGAAGCTCGTAGGGCTTTGACTATTGGCCGACACTCCAACCGGGTCTCTTCCATCTTGAGAAGGTGTGTATTCAGGTCCAGAACAGTTGGCACCACCATACTGATGGTAACAGACTTTTCACCTTCTGTTTGGTCTGTTGCCTCAGAAAATGGGGCCAGAATCACAGTCAACTCTTTTAGTTGGTTCCACTCACGGCTGCTAAAAACTAAAGTTTTAAAATCTTCTTTACACATGTCTGTGAGGTCTTTGTGATCCAAAGCTGTCAGACCCTGAACTTGCTTGAAAGTGCTGTTCCAGCGAGTACTGTTTGCAGCTGGAATAGTCTTGTTGGCACCAAACACCTCCTCAAACATATCCTTAAACTGTGTGCTACGATGCAGTGTACTCGTTAACTGTGTTGATTTGGCGATGGCCAGAGAGATGGATTTAACCTCTTTCAAGCCATCATTGACCACTAACTGTAAAGAGTGGGCAAAACAGGACAGACGTTCACCTCTGGACCAAGGTACCTCTACATCTTCATCTTCCTCTGAATGACTTGTGTCCTCCTCCTCACTGTCAGACTCATCAGTATGCTCACGCTGTTCTGGAAACTGAACCTTGAAAGCACGTTTCATATTGGCTGCATTATCGGTGATGATATAGCTGATCTTCTTACGGATATTATATTCTTCAGTGATCTCTTCAAAAGCAGAAGCAATTCTATCTCCAGTGTGTTTGCCTGTGAAACGTTTGCAGTCCAGCAGGTAGGACTCGAGTTCGTACTGACCATGTGACTTGCAGAAGACATGGGCAGTCACTCCGAGGAAGGAGCGTAGCTTGCGATCCGACCAGATATCAGCTGTAACTGACACAGATGGCTGGCTCTCCAGACTAGTTATAATGGTTTCTTTGACCTTGCTGACCAGGGCAGGTATCCGCTTCTCACTGATGGTACTTCTAGCGATGGGTGTGTACTTGCTGTCTAGAACACTAAGGAAGTGTCTAAAAGGTTTTTTTCCACAATAGAAAGTGGCAGAGAGCATCCAATTATCAGGTCATTAATAATGGCTTCACTGATGGCTCGTTGTCTTAAAGAATTTGGATTGTAGATCTGCACAGTCTGGACAAAGGATGAAACACTTGGCTGTTTGTCGTCTCTCTGTAGCCCTGACGTGTACTCCGAGTACCTGAAATAAAGGAGGATTGATCTATGAGATTTCTGATCATATGGAACTATTCACAATAAGCACAATCAGTCCTTAAAGTGTGTTGACTTGTTGTCTGTGTGTATTCATTTATTTCCTGCACAGGTAACCATAATAACATTATTAATGATTTGTTAATCTTCCATTTTTGCATTCAGGCTGAATTTGATTGTCGTGTCTCCCATTACATTTTAATCAATTTAATCGTCAACACCCATCTGACATATAATTTAATCATATGTAAATGCAGTTTGTTTGTTTGTTTGGGTTCGTTTTTATTTTGACATTTAAAAAAATATTTTAATATTTTAATGAATGGCAGAGCAATAGCTCTAACTCATATAATTATCTTCTGTATAATGAGTTATTTTTACTGAATGAATAACATTTCAATGGTAAACCTAGACCAAACAACAATGGATGAGTATAATGTTACATGACTAGAACAATGGAAACTAGTTAAACTACTCTCCTTTATAATGACAGGGAACCACTATTGTACTGTAGCTACTAGCTAGCTAGCACATCAATGTGCTACTTTAATGAATAATGACTGAAACAATTGCATGTGAATGGTATGGTAATTATTATGAATTAATTGATCAGTCAAAGTCTCACAGACATATACACACGTTTGCATCAGTGTTGCAAACGTCATCATCATTCATGAATCATGACAATACCAATAGTTGGCCTAGGCTACAGTAGCCTAGTTATTATTACTATAATAAAAAAATAAAAAAAAAAAAAAAAAACCAACTAGGCCTATAGGCTAATAGGCTATCACACTTACTTTTCTTTGTGGGCTTTTGACAGATGACGGGAAAACGTGGATGTTGTTCCTGACGTCTCAGAGTATGATTTTCCACAAAACTTGCACTTTGCACTGTGCTTTTTCCCCCCATTAACCTTGCAAATGTAATCTTTGTGTTCCACAAAGCCAAACCTTATAATAGCCGAATTAGCCGACATCTTATTCTTATTGATGACCAGTACGTTTGTTGTACACACAATTAAACCATGTGCATTGCGCATGCACTGAATTAACCTGTGAACTGTGACATCACCTGTCACACTGTCCGGGTGTCCGTCACTGTCAGCTTGACAGTTTCCGACCAAAACCTTTCAGATTAATGGCTATGGGCTATGGCTCACCTTCAAATTAAAACAATAGTTTATTAGTTGGTTTTGGTTGCTGCTGTTTGAGCCTTGTAGTAAATCAATCGGTAGTGAACCAACAATGAGGCATGCATGCACGTTATACAACAAAGGATTTGCACATGATCGTTTTTATTATAGCCTGACAGGCTGACATGATCACATATGGTGGACAATGGATGGATTTTACTTTCTTTAGGTATAGATGTAACGTCAGACCGGTGGTGGTTCTTTACTCTTCTCATGATGAAACTAACCCGAGGCGAGGCTTCATATGTCGCGGTCGCGCTGCTGTGCAACGCGTTGTGAGTTGTAGATTGGCTATTTTCAGATCAGTATTCAGATCATCGCTCAACCTCGTTTATTAAAACGACTACAGGCTACAAGTTACAACTTACAACACAACACACATTATTAAAAAAACCCGGAAAGCTTGCAGTCTTGCACTGTTGGTAGACGATATTGAAATTAGAGATGAGTCGGTCATGAACGAACGAATCAAAATAACTGGTTCTTTTTGGTGAACGAAACCAATCCGGTCACTTCCGTGAACGATCCGTTCTTCGTCCGTTCGCAATGACGGGGATTCGCCCGGCGCTGCATGAACTCTCCGCCTCCCAGCCGACACTTTATTTATTTATGCCCATTGCCTGAGGCTGATATAATTTCATGATATAATGAATCAAATCAATCATAATTAATAACATCAACATGTGCTCTTCTTTGGACCTATATGAACGTCATGCAGCGCTGTCTTTAATTAATGTGAATGCCTGAATGGGCTCCTCTCACTCTCTGTCCTTGCGATCGGGTTCGGGTTGATATAATAGAACGTTTTGCATCTCGTCTCGAGTGGTCTCGGTGGGAGAAGAGACCCGAGACAATTGGTCCGAGATCAAGACAAGACCGAGACAAATGAGGAGCGAGACCGAGACGAGACGACAAGACAAAAAAAGGCGAGAAGCGCGAGAACGAGACAAGACCGAGACAAATGAGGAGCGAGAACGAGACGAGATGACAAGACAAAAAAAGGCGAGAAGCGCGAGAACGAGACAAGACCGAGACAAATGAGGAGCGAGAACGAGACGAGACCACAAGACAAAAAAGGCGTGAAGCGCCGAGACCGAGACAAGACCACGAAAATTTGGTCTCGAGACCGGTCTCGAGACGAGACCATGTCTCGAGAACTACAACACTAGCCAGTGGTTCTCAACTATGTCAGTGGCTCTCAACATGTGGTCCGGGGACCACAAGGGCCATTGGGGGGGCTCTAGGGGGTCCCCCAGCAAATTAAAACATGTCAGAATAGCTAGTCTAAATGAACAATAGGCCCTGCGGTAAGCCCCGCCCGCTCGCTCAGCTGCCTCGATACCGTTGTTAAGCAGGACAAACATCAGCGAACCTCTATTGAGGACCGTGTTATGTCGGCGTTTTTCCGAAGAGGAATAGAAGCATTCACATCAACAACATTCATACTATAATAACGCCATGGTGAAACGTTGCTGTTGGGCGTCCTGCAACAGTGCTTCATAGGCACCCAGAACGTTTGGGGCATTTCTTTTTATTCCTTTCCCGTGGGTGCGCACAATGTTTACATTCTAGAGGAGGAAGCGGCGGTGGCGTCACTCGTTCACCCTCCCTGCTACTATCATACTAGTATTAACGTCAACCTTTACTAAACAATGGTTAAATCAATCGTCTAATAAACAACAAACAACTTACCGTGGAGCAAATGGTGTGCTTTGTAACTTTCTAGTTGCTTGTGTTGGACGGCAGCCACATAACTGTCTTCAACCACAGGCTCCAGTCACGTCCCCTCCCACTGCGGTTCAGAAAAAAAAGAACGCTGCTTACCCCCTTCTGCATGCAAAAAGTGAAGGTCCGCTAATGGTCTAAACTATTTTCTTTGCCGTTCCTAAATTCAAAATAGTTTAGACCATTAGCGGACCTTCACTTTTTGGATACAATGTGCAGAAAATGGTAAGCAGCATTCTTTTTCTGAACCGCAGTGGGAGGGAACGTGACTGGAGGCTGGAGACCAACACAAGCAACTGAGCGTGGAGATTAGACATTTACAAAGCACACCATTTGCTCCAAGGTAAGTTGTTAGTTGTTTATTAGACGATTGACGTTAATAGTATGATTTAGTAGCAGGGAGGGTGAATGAGTGACCGCCGCGTCCTCCACCTCCAGAATGTAAACATTGACATGTGCATGATGTGCGCACCCACGGGGAAAGGAATAAAAATAAATGCCCCAAACGTTCTGGGTACTTATTAAGCACTGTTGCAGGACGCCCAACAGCAACGTTTCACCATGGCGTTATTATAGTATGAATGTTGTTGATGTGAATGCTTCTATTCCTCTTCGGAAAAACGCCGACATAACACGGTCCTCAATGGAGGTTCGCTGATGTTTGTCCTGCTTAACAACGGTATCGAGGCAGCTGAGCGAGCGGGCGGGGCTTACCGCAGGGCCTATTAGGCTAGCTAGACCATTTAGAATAGATTAAGAGTGACTTCTGATCCTAATTCTCCTACCAACAATATGCTTAGGCTATAGATAGAATTAATGAAATAGAATGAACATGTTCACTTCATTTTATTCCCTTCGGTCAGCTGTTTAGAACACCTTAAAAATGCTACTGAACAGTAGGGGTGCAACGGTTTTCGGTTTAAACCGAAACCGTTCGGTACGGCATGCACGGTTCAATACGCTCTAATGAACCGCGCTATTTCGGTTTGCATTAATTAATTTCTTACAGCTGCGAAGAATGTATTTCTCGGTCACACACCGGCCTACTTAGAAGTCTAGCACTCTATCGGTCACACACCGTCCTACTAAGAAGTCTAGCACTCTTTCGGTCACAGAAGTGTAGCAGTGTAGCACTCTGTCGGCCCACCCCCTATCCCCCCCACAGACACACACACACACACACACAGAGAGAGAGAGACGACATGAGGAGAAATTGGAGAATCCAGCCCTCGTCTTTAAACAACTTCTTGAAAAGACCTCTCTGTGGAATAATTATTGATCGTCATACACAGAGACACACACACAGCGGAGTAACCTCGAATGAACAGGCTTCTAAGCACGCATCTTTTTAAGTTTGTTCAGATCTGCTTCTGCATCTGCACTCGCTGTTTGAGTGCTAAAAGGGAGAGAGAGAGCAAAAACAACTCGTTGTTTTTTCGGAGCAGGAGAAGAATATTCCGTCTGAAAAGTCCCAACAAAATACTCCTGTCCAATCCATGACTGTAGATAGAAACCCTTCTTCTAATAATATAAGCATAATATCGCATGCAGAGATCTTTATTGTAAACTTTTGTAAATGTTTCTGTGCGACACGGCACTCTGCTGTGAATTCCTCCCCACTCTCCTCCCTGCATGCGAGCCTGCTGGCTGCTGCGAGTCTGCACCACGTGTGAGTGCATAGGTGCATTATTTTTCCCTTGAACATAATATTGATGAGGCACATTAAAATAGCAATATAAGGTTTTTTCCCCCCTTTAAAATAATGAAAAGGCAGAAATGCCTAATAAAATAATATATGCTAAAAAAAGAATAAAAGAAAATGCTATAAATAAACTATTTTGGTGCAAGCCAGAACCTGGACTTATGTGTGTGGGTATGAGCATGAAAGCAGCATGGTTGTTTTTCCACCTGTACCTGCAACCTAACACACACACAAACACACGCACATATTAACTGTATATATGATGATTTTGTGTGTGCCAGGAGGCTACAGTACAGTACAGTAGAGGGTACAGTAGAGGGACCGGCACACAGAACTCTGTCATTTCTCAGCCGTTTCGGACACGGGGCGGCATTTCGGAACCGGCCCGGCACCCTGGGCGCGTTCCTGCCCCCCCCCCCCCCCCCCGGGAACCCCCACACAGAGTTGCACCACTCACTTCACAAATGTGTGATTTTTTTATTTTACTGTACCGAAACCGAACCGAAACCGTGGCCCCCATACCGAGGTTCGAACCGAACCGTGGTCTAACTGAACCGTTGCACCCCTACTGAACAGGCTAAATGGTGCAACTGCAAACATTTAATAGTGCATTATTCAAAGTGCTTTAAAAGGAGTGTTCACAAGTGCATTCAAGGGGGTCCGCAATTCCAGGGGATCTGCACCTAAATGATGGTTTGAAACCCGTATTGGTCTGTAACCCTGAGTGTAAATGGAACCAAATGTGTAACGGTCCATTTGGTTCCATGTGTAGGCTACACTCAGTTAAATCAGCATTCATTTTACAATATAAATTGGGGGTCCTGGAGGTAGAAATGTCATTAAATGAGGGTCCATAGACCCTGGTTTGGACCCTTATGGGTCTGTAACTAGAGTGTATAGCCTACAACTGGAACAAAATGGACCTGTTACACATTTGGTTCCATTTGTAGGCTACACTCTCAGAGTAAAATCAGGCCTATTAAAAAAATATATATCCCAATAGGCTATAACACTTTGCATTGGCCTGTAAAAACCACAACAGTAGGCTAGCCTAGGAAACATTAGGCCTATAGGCTACACAATACACATTGTAAACAAACACTGTAAACGTTTCATATAAAAAGTGCAACTGCAAACATTAAATGCCATTTAAAATATAAACCTCGAAATATTGCAAATAGGCCTAGACTATTAACTGCAACACAAAATCAAACACAAATAGGCTACAACCCTACACCAAGCCCCATAGATTGATTGAAATAAGACTGATCGATTAGACTGATTGAAAGAACAAATATTCAAATAGCCTATAAAACAAAAACACATGGGAGAAACAGATTAGTGTGTGTGTGTGTGTGTGTGTGGGGCCGTGCATAGCAGCTCAATCGAAGTCCTCACAGACGTGGCAGACATAAGTCTGCTCTGTATCTGTGCACTCCTCGTGTGCCCAGACGCCACAGACGTCGCACGTTATCCAAAGCCCTGGCCTACTATTGAAGTCAGTTTCCCCACACACAATGCACTCCGTGTTATCATCATCAATGGCAGGCACCACAGGCGTGTTGTTGGTCTTAGACTTGGCCTTTTTGCCAAATGACCTTGTAGGAGCCTTAGACCCAGCAGACTGGCCAGCAGACGTTGTAGGAGCCTTAGACCCAGCAGACTGGCCAGCAGACGTTGTAGGAGCCTGCTCAGAAGACACAGCAGCCTGGCCAGCAGATCTTTTAGGAGCCAGCCCAGGCCCAGGTTCAGAGGACACCAGTCCAGCGTGGACCTGTGCGGCGACAACTTAAACAGAACAGACCTGAGGGGTGACAACCTGTGTGTGTGTGTGTGTGTGTGTGTGTGTGTGTGTGTGTGTGTGTGTGGGGCAGTGGGGACCTGAGGGGCTTGATTCAGAGCTAGCAGCTGAGATGAGAGGGCCATCAGTGTAGCTGCAAGTTCTACAGTGGCCTGCTGTGTGGAGTGGAGTGGGGTGCAGAGATGAAACTTGGAGCCGAGTGCTGGCAGCCAGCAGTTGAGCCTGAATTCTAGCCAGAGAATGGGTTGAAATTTGACCCTCAGCGTGGACTGGAGGGGTGGCCTAAGGTGTGGAGAAGGCAGGACTGGCAGGTGCAGACTCTTCCAAGGCGGGTGGTGCTGGTCTGTCTGTGACTGGAGGGGTGGCCTCAGGTGTGGAGAAGGCAGGACTGGCAGGTGCAGACTCTTCCAAGGCGGGTGGTGCTGGTCTGTCTGTGATGTAAGAGGGCGCGAAATCTCTCTCACCAAAAATGTGTTTGTTGACTGGCCAAATGCCAGCGCAGCGGAAGCCAGCTGTGATGTTGGATGGTGTTGCAGCAGATGGCAGCGCTGTTCTTACGATCCCTGGGACAACAAGCAGAAAAAGAGAACACATTTAGCCTAGTGCAAATCATACTTGGTGTAGGAGCCAATTGGTAAGTGTTTTATGTTTGAGTAATGTCATGATTAAGATAAGAACGTTTGGCTATAAAGGGTTAAAAATGTATGCTGGTAATTTGATTGCATGTGTCTAAAAAGGTCCAGCTGGCCTGACCTGATAATCTTTTGATATCATATTATGATGATGTCACAGTATTTTAGTTCAGTTGGAGTCAGACATTGATCAAAGCAACACACCTGGTAAATCGTAGATGCACACCGTTTTCCCAGGGTTTTGCATCATCCACTGGTCCATCGCAGAATTGATGTACCTCTTCAGCGGGCCGTACACACTGCGGTCCAGAGGCTGGAGCTTGTGGGAGCAGTGGGGAGGGAAGGACAGCAGCACAACTCCATTTTCCCTGCAGTAATCGATGCCTTCCAGGGAGAGGTGAGACACATGGTTGTCAAGCAGCAGAAGGACTTTAGCTTCCTTTGTAGGTTGTAGCTCTGCTGTGACGCACAAAGTGCTTTAAGAAAACTAAGAAGTCTTTCTCCTGCATCCATCCAGAACCACTGGCTGTTCCAATGCAGCCTGGCTGCCCATCCCGCACAAAGTGGTCCTTAAAGTTCTTCCTGGGGAAGATGAACTGTGGTGGAATGCTGTTGAGATGAGATTCAATTTATTGTCCATGTACAGTACAAGTACAGCACAGCGAAAAGTATTTTCACATCTCACCAACCTGTTTCCTTGTGCACTGACGGCGAACGCCATGGTGACCAAGGTCCCCCTCTCTGCGGACGTCATGGCGCCAACCTGCTTTCTGCCTCGGCAGGCGATGACTTTGTCCGGAACTTGGACAGTAACGGTGCTCGTCTCGTCCATGTTCCAGATGTCCTTCGCTTGGAAGCGGTGACGTGTGATGACTTGGGACAGATTCTGGAAGAAATTCCCCACATTGACTGGGTTGAAGCTGGTCGCTCTTGAAAGGCTGGTGGCCTGAGGACGGCGAAGTGACAAGACAGGGTTTCGCTCCAGGAAGCTTGTTAGCCAGCCCTTCCCAGCCATCTCTCTGGCAGCCCAGGGTGCTGGATATTGGCAGCCATGCTCCCTGGCCAGCTGAAAAGCAAGCCTACAGACCTGATGACATAAACTATGAATTATTAAAAGTAGTTTCATTGTCCATGTCAGTAATAAATGTTATGCATCTTGATTTATATTTGTATTTAAATTATTTTTTACTTTGTCTAACATTTTTGTAAACAGCTGAACAGAAACAAAAATGTTAATATGTAGTCCTACAATGCATTCATATAAGTTGTCAAAACTGAAATAAAAACCATTTTTACAGCTATAGCAGTCAGCCATATTAATTTCAAGGAGCACCAGTTTATGCATTAGGTCCTCATATAATGGGAATTATAGTGTTACATAAGGGTCCATTTGATTCCTAATATCCATCATTTAGCTGAGGACCCCCCCCCCCCCCCCCCCAGGGACTCCCTCTGGGGGCCCCTGGGGGTCCCCCGACCCTACTTTAATAACCAATGGTTCCTAGCCCATGTAGGCTAATTTATAAGTGGGGATTGTAGCCAGGTAGTGGGGCGTCAGGGTCCAGGGCCTTCCTCTGCTTATAACGCCTCAGTGTCGTCTCTGACACCCCATGGACCTTAGCTGCCCCACGGACAGACTGGCCGTCTAAGACGGCCTGGTAGGCTAGGGGGAAGACATCTGGTGGGTAGAGACGTCTTGAGGTCTTCCTCACTCTAATTCTGGGCATCTGCATGGAAGAAATGGCAACACATGGCCTGTCTATATCTATATTTTAATTATAGGCTATATAGGCCTATATCAATGATTCCCAAATGTTTCCCTGTCAAGGACCCCCAAATTGACACAAATGAGCCCGCGGACCCCCATTTGAAAAGATATGCCAGGGACCCCCATAAAAGATGATTTATTTTACAGCTCTAGCAGTGACTCCCAACCCATTCAACCCCAAGGACCCCCAGCCTGACATGCACCAGTCCACGGACCCCACCTAGTTGAGACCCCAATTTATATTTTAAAATCAATTTAATTCTGAGAGTGCATTTGTACACTCTCTGAGTTACAGATCCATAAGGGTTCATTTGGTTCCCAACCATTATTTAGCTGGAGACCCCGTGGAACTCCCTCAAGGACCCATGGGGGTCCCCGGACACCACTTTGGGAACCACTGGCCTATATACATAATGATATATAAATATATTGTGGGAGGTCGGGTGGGAAACAGGACTCAGAGTGCAGTATCAGGGGTTAGACGCACGGTGGCGCCCCTGGGTTTATTTCAGTTCAGGTCAAACAATAGTAATTTTTTTACATCAGAATTCAACAGACAACATTCTCTCTTGAAGTCCGGTCTCCTGGGAGGGTTACGACACTGCAGAGGATGAGAGGGGTGGTTAGCATGAGGTCAGAGTACAGAGGAAGCAATTAGTTGGGGCCTCAGACTCCCGTCTAGGCTATCTACCAACTAAGGTACTGTATAACTTTCTTCTTCTCCTTTCTCAGGGTCCAGAGGGTGCCAGGAGGCTCCCCCGGAGGTTGGTGAGGGGTTAGGTAGGTTTCTCTATCCTCAAGCCTCAGAAGAGTACTTTAGAGTAAAAGTACTCAGATACAATGAAGGTGAGTAATCAGAGTAAAAGTACTTGGTACGGGTCCGGGTGATTATGTAACCTAGGGCCCCTTAGGCTCGGCCGACAGGTAGGTACACAAGTCCTTATATTCTGATTTCTCTCTATGTACTGGGTTGCCCTAGCTATACGTTACAAGCAGCCAGTGTGTTAACAGAAAACAGCACTATATTTCTAGTCACACTCTCTGTCTTCTTTCACCGGAGGAAGGCATGGCTCTCGCCAACTTAAAGTCTTTTAAGGGTCAAACTAAACACAACCAGCCTGTCTTCGTTCACAGGGTAAATGTGACACTTTAACTATAATATGCTTTCTTTGATAAACACCAACAAGATCTTCTTCTTTCACAGTCTTCAGGTTTAGCGTGACACAGGTAACTATACGTCTTCTCTTCAGTTAACGTCAACAAGGTGCCCTTCATTCACAATTCTTCTTATTATCCTTAGCTTCTCAAGCGTCTGTAAGTGCCTCTTCTTAGCCAACATGTGATAGTGAAAGAACGTTTGTCTTACTGCGACCTTAACGTGCGGTGGTCTGCCGGTGGATACGAGGGTCCCGTCTTCTGCTACTCGTCGCCGAACCGAGACAGGAGGGTCTCCAGGTATGCACGGCTTTCCAGGTGACACTTGTCTATGGGGGGCACACACTTTCACACACTTTCAGCCCCACTCCTACAAGCCATCCAGCGCCAAGCTGCCGACATACACTGTCCGAGCGTTCTTGGGTGAACCAGCCAGTGTCAGGGCTAAGTTCCACTGGCGTTTATAAAGGGCGCGGCTGACAGGTTGCGGCTGTCGCTGATTGCCAATCGGGCGGCGGCCACATCAGCCGCAGCTGATGTAGGATCGCACTGGGATAATAGATGCTGTATATGACGTGTCCGTGGGCGGAGCGCGTCGGCGTGGCCGGCGTTTGTCTGGTTGTCATAGTAACGCGCCCCTCCCACTGTGGCGATACCTGACACACTCCACAATATATATAGGCTACATATAGATAGATCTTTAATGTCATTGTAACAAGTAGCCTACAACAAAATTGTGCCTATAGCCTACATAGGCCAGTGGTGGGGTCCGTAGACTAAATGGGGGTCCGCAGACCAACGCATGTTAAACTGGGGGTCCCCGAAACGAAACGGGCCGAGACTCACTGCTAGAGCCGCTAAAAATAAATCCTCTCTGGCATATGAAAACACTGCTAAAGTTTGGGAACCACTAACATAGGCAGTGCTATGGGCTGCTATGCTATGCGTAAAGGCGCATGGATGCGCCGCCCGTCCCTCGGGCGTCTGTTGATATGTTTTGCTAGCTAGCTCAAAGGCTAATGCATATTTTTCAATGGAATCTTCGCCTGGGGTTAGTATACAGATTAGCCTAACAGATGAAATCCATTAACAATCGTCAGCTAATAAATACATCCGTACAAACATTAAACACTCAAATAGGCGATTTTGTACTTACAGCGTGCAAAAACACAAAAGGGTCTGTATCTCGGTCAATCTTCCAAGGAAATGGAAAAAAAGATCTCTGCAAGGCGCTCTGTGGAATGGAATGACGTCGCCGGAAATACGCGACGGAAAGTGTTGCATGGTATCCAGTCCGAGGTGAAACCGACCTACCGCACCAACTGACCCGGCTCAACCCTAACGGGAACAGAGCGGAATTCCGACGCATCGCCATTCCGATCATTGACTTCTATTGATCGGAATGGCGGGGTTTCTCCACTTTGGGAAAGACCCCGCCACTCCGACCCCCCTGCAGCACAGAACGCATTTCCAACCGCAAGTATCCATATCCCTTTAATCAACTTCTCAAATGACCTCACACACGGAGAAAGACAACTTAAGAGATTTAAATCGCAATATTGTAAAAAATAGCTTCCTCCCAAAATTGGATGAAAGGGATTTTAAAGTGGGTCCTGATAACATACATTGGAAAAAAGAGACAGGCAAGGCAATGCTTGAAAATTGGCTTACTAGTTTAAACTTATTGACCCCATAAACCCAGAAAGGAGGGGGAGTAAGTCTAACATAATTAATTTGTCGCATTACTTCCAACCAGATCAACACCAGACCGAACTGCTGGAAATGGGGCTTTCATTTGTTCCAACTCTGGACATCTAAAACAACAAACCAACAGGTTAAAGAAAGACCTTTCCCAGTATCACCGCAGACTGAAACTAGCCACACACTTTGGAAGGGACCAGGGAAGAGAAATACAACCATTTCGACCAGGTTCAAACTGGGAACCTGCCGAGACAGTAGGCCTACTCCCCACCAGCCTTAAACAACTAATCAAGAAGGACATGAATATGGTAAAACACATACCAGGACACATTAAGGAAAAGGATAATCTCACAATAGAACAAACCAGGGCACTTAGGGAACTAATCAACCACAAACAAATCATAATCAAACCAGCAGACAAAGGCTCCTGCATAGTAATTATGGACAGACACCAATACCTGTTAGAAGGTGAGAGACAACTCAACAATCAGGATCATTATAGGCAATTAGACCAACCAATTTACATAGAGACAGCGAAAAAAGCCCAAGCCATTGTTAACAAACTGAGGGAAAAAAGACACATAAATGCCAAGCAACATCAATATTTAATGGGACAGGACAGCCCTCGAGCTAGGATATTGTATCTTTTACCAAAAATACACAAAAGCCCGGATTCATGGACAATACCATATGAAATTCCACCCGGTAGACCAATTGTGTCGGACTGTGGCAGTGAGACTTATCAGACAGCAGAGTTTATTGAATATTTCCTAAACCCACTGTCGATAAAACACCCCAGTTTTATAAAAGACACTTACGATTTTGTGGACAAAATTAAAGCTATTATAGTAGGAAAGTAGGCCTTGTTGTTTTCGATAGATATAGACAGCCTCTACACAAACATTGAGACAGAAGCAGGCCTACTAGCAGTTAAAGAAGTATTTAATAAGTACCCGGACACAAATCGACCAGAGGAGGAATTACTCCAATTACTAGACTTAAATCTAACCCAGAATGATTTTTCCTTTAACAACAAATTTTATTTACAAATCAAAGGGACGGCCATGGGAAAGCGATTTGCACCATCTTATGCAAACATTTACATGAGCATATGGGAGCAGACAGCACTAGAAAAATGCAGACTTAAACCAACACATTATTATAGGTTTCTGGATGATATTTTTGGAATATGGGAACATAGCAAGGAAGAATTCCAGGAATTTATTGATGTTCTTAATAGCCATCATAGATCCATAACGATAAAATTTGTGACACACACGGAAAGGATTGACTTTCTTGATGTAACAATCTTCAAGGGCCCAAACTTTAACACAAATGGGAAACTAGACTTAAAAGTATTCTTTAAAGAAACAGACACCCACGCCCTATTACACAAAACGTCATTCCACCCGACACACTCTTACACAGGGATAGTCAAATCACAACTACTAAGATTCCATAGGATTTGCACGCAAAGTAGTGATTTCAAAATAGCTTGTAAAACACTATTTAAGGCACTCAGACTAAGGGGATACACTAGGACATTCCTCCGGAAAGCTCAAAGTACCTTCTTAGAAATAAGAGTGCGAGATCCAGGCCCTAAATTGGCCCTGATAACCAGTTATTCAACACAGAGCACACTAGCCAACAACAGAATAAAAAGGAATTTTGAGAACCGAACGGATGATCTTCTAAAAGATTATAAAATTATATCGGCATACAGAAAAAACAAAAACCTTAAAGATTATCTAGTACACAGCAAGCTAAAAGAAATCAACACACCAGCACGCGAGGGACCAGAATACTTCAAACCCAAACAATTAGTCAAAAATAGAACTACAAAACGCGTGTTAGAGATTAAACAACGAATAACAACCAGAACCAGCAACTGCATTTACTTAATCACATGTAACAAATGTGGTTTACAATATGTCGGAGAAACGGGTAAAACAATAGGTACAAGGCTGGGACAACACAGATACAATATTAACAATGGAAAAAAGACAACCACAAGATTTGTGCAACATTTCATGGCTCATGGCATTGAAGCTCTAAAATGCGCTGGACTTCAACACAATCCCAACTGGACAGTAGGACAAAGACGTTTTAATGAAAAACAGTGGATTAAGAACCTCAACACGGATTTCCCTGGAGGCTTAAACATGCCTAAAATCAGATCTTGAACACAACAAAACCTAAACGCAGGATTAAACTGGAGAAATCTAAAAATGATTGGATCAGACTTCCTCCAGATACATGGCGAATGCATTTATTCCTTGCATTGTGCACTGAAGTTTTTTAATTCCCCCCCCCCGCCTCCTATACGTACATCAATCCAGCCCCCCCACCACCCCACTGCGTGCAGTGCGTGTACGGTCGAGATGTCTGTCTGACGGACAGACAGACTCTATTATTATTATTATTATTATTATTACCCCGCCACCACACTGCGTGCGTGTACGTACGGTCGAGATGTCTGTCTGACAGACAGACTATCTCTATTATTATTATTATTATTATACTGATGACAGAGTATGATTGCCGGACAGCGAGTCTTCTTCAATGGTCGAGAAGATATTATATAGCCTGCATGCTGCGTAGTCGTGTTGCCCAGTGGGAATATTAAAACGCAATAATATAATGCTTGTCACATATATTGTATTATAAACATTATCATTATCATCATTGTTGTCATCATCTTATTATTATTTGTATAATATTAGTTGTTATATAGGCCTAGGCTATGATTCTTGTATATTGTTGTTATTTCCAATCTTCCTTGTGAGTAGGCTACTAATCCAATATTTTCATGTTATCTTCCTTGTGAGTAGGCCTAGTATCTAATATGCGCAGCCTTAAGCCTATCTTCCACACCCAAAAGTTCGCTTAGAAGGTCCGGATCAGAGACCAAAATGTTTAAATATGTTGCATTTTGGTCCGTTTAGTTCACACAGACTTTGAACCAAATATATGTGAACAAATTGATCGATACTGACAGAATATGCTATTTCTATGGAAAATTACTTTACTGCCAATTTGTGCCAAACCACACCCACACACACACGCGTGCACACACACACACACACACACACACACACAGAGCGAACCCGGTCTTTTATTTAGGACTGATTCTAATGGAAAAAAGGAGGACACAATTTGAACTCTCTCTCACTCTCACAGATCACAGACACGCACTGCCCAGCTCGCTTTAAAGCCCATGACATGACTAGAGAGAGACTTATTGCATAGCCCACTGTGGTAGAATAGTGAAGTGCATCGCTCCTTTGCAGGACTTGTCGACAACCATACAAACGTTTTTGAACAACGCTTATATATCCACCCAGGTGCAGACCACAAGACGTGAATGTATAGCTGCATTCTGCAATGCATATACGGCATAACTTTGCGCGGCGGCGCATACTAAAAACATTCTAATCTGTACATATAGTGTAGGCCTATGTGTCGATAGCTTGTAAATCTGTTATTTCTTCCAGCATGTTAACTTACAACATTAAAATGTGCTGGCTTGTAGAGGGTACTGTATGAATAAGCAAAATTCGTTACTTGGCAGGAACGAACAAACCAACAGCCATGCAGCTTAAAGCTGCTCAGAGAGGAATCTCAACATAAGTGGATTTCATGATGTGCAATATAGGCCTACATGTGTCATAATAATTAGTAAATCAGTGTACACAATCTGAAGACATTCAGTAGCCTATAGGTTAATAAAGATAAAAATGACAACATTAAGTGTATGGACTGTACAGTGCAGTACACATTGATGATCGCGGACACCATTAACCTTAACCTATACCTTCAGAACCACTTCAAGAAATACAGTTTGTCAAACACCAAATTAATTTACAGATTGGACTCAAAAGCAGGCAGACAGGTAACTTGTTTTGACAGTGTTTACTGTTTATTAACAAGCTTGGGGGGGGGGGGATTATCACTCACCTGCCAATCCAAGTTCCTGGATTTTTCGCCAGAGGCTCTGGCAGAGGTGGAAAAAGCACCCCGTTATCTGGGTCTGTGGCAGCTCCGCCCGGAATGCGTTCATTAGGCCCATCTCATAGTCCATCAGGACAGTGACTGGACTCCATCTTGTAGATGTATGAATGGAGGGGTGGACGCAGGGCACATTTGAAAGAAGGGGGGAAAAGATTAGCCTATATACACACATGCATGTAACGTGTCTCACACACACACACACACACACACACACACACACACACACACACACACACACACACACACACACACACACACACACACACACACACACACACACACACACTTACTGTTGTTGTGTGACCCGCTGGACCCTCCTCTGAACATGACGGAGGACAGCGCGGTACATGTCCTCCGTCTTGCCACTCATCAGTGAGAAAATCAGTGGGACCACCCGGCCCAGGTATAGGCCGTGGATGGTCACGAACTGATAATAGGGCCGTGGGCAGGTCCTGAATGTCCCGTCCATGTAGATCTAAAATAAAATGATAATTTTATGATTTTATCCATGGAACTACTGATAGAAGTTAGTATATATTATGTGGATACCCATTATTCAACATTTTGACCACAGCACCTTTTCAAGCATTGATAATATTACATTATTTAAATTAATTATGTGGGAGAGGGATTCTAACCTGGTCACACTGGCCGAGTTTGGACACATTTTCATCGGTCCCAAAAATGAGCAACCCATGCTCGAGGTTGTGCCTCGTGAGGAACTCGTCCCCTCCCCAGGTCTGGGCCCACTCGCCGTTCACGGCGACCTCCTGCAGGTTTTGCGGGATGGGAGGCATCAGGCCCGCCCGCCGTCTCTCCAGCCTGCTCTTCACGGCATGGAAGGGAGGGATGTGGTGCCGTGCTGCTGCTGCAGTTTGAGCCACCACGTGGTCATAGACCCGCTTGACGGACAGGGTGGGATCCGCAGCGACCTGCAATTTAGAATTTAGGCATTTACTCACAGTAAGCAAGAACAAACACGTGATAATGGTAATACATCAAATTAATAAAATACATTCATCAAGAATCATAAGAACTTAACAAACCTGGTCAAGCATTTGCTCAATTAGAGCTGTGGTGGCCACGAGGTCATCCTCCGGCGGGTGGGCATGGTCTCCTGGAGGCCTCAGCACGACGATGGCTGGATCATCGGCCTCGAGATCCAGCCACCCCGTGTGCATAAAAACTCCGCACCCGCGGTGGGCACATCGCCAATAAATCTTATCTGGCTTCGTTTTATTACGAACATATCTATAATTTTCCACAATGAGGGCCTTCCCTCCGCGACTGTTGGCGATCTGGACATATGGTGCCGCCATGGCTTGACTTTTTTTGGAAGAGAAATTTTAATTCCGGTGGGACGCTAATTTATAGACGTGAACTTGAATGATTATCACCTGTTTCCAATTAATTGGATGACCGCCCCAAACTCATTGGCCGTGGCAAATGGAATTCTTTATTTGCAACATGTAAAACCAATTTTAATTAATCTGTGATCAGGAACTGTCCGTGGTGCTGAACTGTCAACTGTGTTGAGGGCCGCGCGGCCTTATGCCTGTTGCAACGTAGCCTCTCTAAGGTGTATCAGCGATACAAAATCGTTAAAGATTTTGTATCGCTGATACACCTTAGAGGCTTATGCTGCATAATAAAACAAAGGCCTACAGTGTGGCACATATAGGACTTCACAGAGCGCTTCCACTTTTCGCCATCTTTGGTAATCCTTTTCTTCATTTCCCTTCTGGTGCGCAAGTCAAATTTACTAAGGCCTTGTAGCGGACCCAGCTGGCCAATAAGGTTGAAGATGTATATTTATCTTTTCTCAGTTTCTACTGTGAATTTTGAAATAATGTATCAGTCAAAATCATCAGTCATGATTTTGACTGATACATTATTTCAAAATTCACAGTAGAAACTGAGAAAAGATAAATATACATAACATAAGTAAATCAATAAATCCATAAACAAACACAGCAAAGGTTGAGACATATATGCATATAGTAAACCTAAACAAACAGCATAAATGTTCACATGAACCCATAATCAATGTTAATCACGGTTTACCTTTTACTGTCGCAAATTCGCAATATTGCTTGCTCTGGGTGGATCTTTGTTGGTTGTAAAGTGTCTTGAGACAACTTGTTGTGATTTGACACTATAATAAAATTGAATTGAATTGAATTGACTGTGAAACATAACTCAAAAAACCCCTTTGTATCAACCATGACAAACAACAATAAGCCCATCAAATTCATAAGCAGTGAAAATACAAGATATGACAAATAAAGGTATTAACCTTGTTCCCCTTCCAGCCATGAAGGCGCTAATAAAGTGGCATGTGCAGTTTGTTCCAGGGCTCTTTTGGCCATCCGTCCTTAGTTCCTTCCTTGACAAACTTCTCCATGTGTTGCCATTCCTTCTCATGGCAGTATCTGTTCCTCAATCCTCTTACCACTGAGGTTGGCAGGTAGCATTTATCAAGTGCTGCTATCTGCAGCCCCATACTGGGCGTTGTCCTCACAGTCACAGGTGAACTTGATCATTGCAATTAAACTGATTTGGCCCTGTGGGCAGGAAACCCTTACAACGAAAGCCCTGGAGAACTGACTTGGGGCAGGAAAACACGTCAAAATAAAAGCTCAAAGAAAACACAAATTGACCATGGAAACCTCCATGTGGGTCCGTTACAGGCCTACCTATGTTGCAATAACGTGGTTACGTGGGCACAAGAATTGGAGACACACACACACACACACACACACACACACACACACACACACACACAGTCACACACGCAACAGATATGTCCAGCATGTAGTTGCATATATATATGCATACAAGTTCAGTTTTGCTAAGCAAATAATTAATTAAAAAAAATTAACATTAAACGATAGAGCCTATACACTGTTCAAAGATAAAAATGTACATGCAGCCTACAGTGGGAATATATGAAATTAAGTGGGCTGTCCTATCAAAGTATCAATCATATAAAGAAGGCACTTTCCCGGAATTATTCATCTCTCTCTCTCTCTCTCTCTCTCTCTCTCTCTCTCTCGCTCTCTCGCTGTGCGCAAGGCAGCCTCCCTTTACATATACATTCCCCACCGGTTCCGAAAAAAACAGAATCTCTCTATTCCAGATGGCAGACAAAGCAAGAATAACAGGCGAGACAGATGTACATCATGTATAAGTTTATTTGTATTTAATAAAAGGATAGAAATATGACCTGTATTAAAAAAATAAAATCTGACTTTGACACACACACGACACGCACACACGTACGCACGAGCAAATGGATTGAACGGAGGGTGCGGGTGTCCTGCAGTGCTGGACGCCTGGACTCATTATAGCCTACCGTATGCAGTCAATTATTATTATTTTCTCTCTCGTGCGATCATGTCACATGTCATCCTGACCGTGCCGTTTGCTTTCATGGACAGATCATCAGCCGAGACAGAACTTTGTTTAATGTAATAAAATGGTCAGATTAATGACAGATGAATAGGCCTATGCTTCGACAAAGATGAGAATTGGCACGCGTGCGCGCGCACACACACAAACACACACACACACACACACACACACACACACACGTGCGCCTCTGTCTGTGTGTTGAATGGCGGTGTTTAAATTCCGGAGGGGGGGGGGGGGGGGGGGTGATTGTGTAGCCTACGTTTCGGACGCCGTTTCGGATGGTGTGTGGGCCACTGTGGGGTGCCTCATGGTGGGGGCTGGGGGAGGCGGGGTTGTGTGTTGGGTCGGAATGGGGGTGCGTCGGAATTGGGGGGGGGGGGGGGGGGGGGGGGGGGGGTGCGTCGGAATGGGGGGGTGTCTAAATGGGGGTGCGTCGGAATGGGGGGTGTCGAAATGGGGAGGAGTCGGAACGGGGATGCGTCAGAATGCCGGTGTGTAACCTCCCCTAACAAGCAAAAGGTTTTATTTGTAAAAACAGACTGAACCTTAGTAAAAACAAGACAAATGTACAAATTTACATCTAGCACCTAGCCTGCTACAACAGCAGGAAGTAGCTTAAAATCACACCCGTGATTAGCAGGCAACAGTGCAGCACTATCTGTCTCTCTCTGTCTCTGGAACAACAGCGCTACTTTTGCCCCTACTGGTACTCATAGTCACATGTGCACCACTCAAAAACATGATGCTAGACAAAAAATAAGAGTGAAAACATTAGGACAAACAAAAAACATAATGCTAGACAAAAAAGCCACACGAGGACCTGCATTCTGTTTCTGTTGACTCATTAAAACTTTTAAATTTCCTTGTGAATCTGTCTCGGATGCTTCTCCATTTGCTCCATTTGCCCGAGACCGTTGCAATCTCAGCCCAGCTGTTCAGCTTTGTGTTGTTGTCTTTGTTCTCTGGGTTCGAGCAGTCATACAGCCATGGATATTCACGGACCAATCCACACAGCTGCGCTTCAAATGATGAGGTCATCTTGATGACAAGTGCAATAATGTGAGCAAGCAAGCAATTTCGTTGTGTTGGATTGGGATCAGATCTCAACCAGACGGTGCGAGACGTAACCGACACAACGCAAGGGAGGAATTTCTCTCACCCAGCGTTGCTTATGTATTCTTGCATCAATTACGTTCGACTCTGTCAAGCACTTTAGTCTACATGTCATATATGTTAGTTTGAACCCAGGTACAGACAAGGAGACAGACAGAGTTGCAGTTTTAGAATATAGATTAATGATTAAGACAGGAGATTTAATGATATACTTCAGGTAAAGTTCAGGAGCAGAGCAGAGTGTACAGATGGCAGACAGAGGCAGGTTAGGCAAGCTTCCAATTTCCAGGTCCAGGGTGGTAGGAGGTAATGCAAACACAGGAGAGAGATGTAAGTATTCAGGATAACACACAGAGTGATAAGTTGCTGCTAGCCCGAGAGGAACATGACTCACTACTAACTAGGTCCAGGTAGAGTAGACTGAAAATCTGGCAGGGGTGTGAAGGGTAGGACCAGGCTTTATAGCAGAGATGATTGGTTGCCTCCGCCTCCTCTCCTGCACCTCTGTCTCACTCCTATAGAATTAGATAGATTAGAAAGAAGGGGAGGAAGACCGGGTAGGTGTGGCAGGCGTGACAGTACCCCTCCCTCTATGGGCGCCACCTGGTGCATGTCTGGGCCAGTCCGGATGGTCATCATGGAACTGGCGAATAAGGGATGGATCCAAAATAAATCTTTGAGGGACCCAAGCATGTTCCTCTGGTCCATAACCCTCCAAACCCACCAGATATTGCAGCCCTCGACCACGGTGGCGAATGTCCAGCAGTTTTCGAACTGTGTAGGCCGGGTGGTCATCGATCAACCTCGGTGGAGGCGGGACTGGCGTTGGAGGGACCAGTGGGCTGGTGGAAACTGGTTTGACCTGGGAAACGTGGAATGTAGGGCCTGAGACGAACAGCACAAGGGTTGATGATGGACTCGACCTCAAGGACCAACATAACGAGGAGCCATCTTCTTGGAGGTGACCGTGAGTGACAGGTCCTTTGCCAAAAGCCACACCATCTGACCAGGCACGTACTGAGGCGCTGGAGTCCGATGACGATTAGCCTGGTGCCGAATCCTCTCCCCTGCTTTGAGAAGAGGAGCACGGGCACGCTTCCATGTCTTACGGCAGCATCGTATGAGGGCCTGGACAGAAGGAACTGCTACCTCAATCTCTTGAGCAGGAAACAAAGTAGGCTGATATCCAAGGTAACAGAGGAAAGGAGACATACCGGTGGATGCACTGGACAAAGAGTTGTGGGCATATTCTACCCAAGACAGCTGAGAACTCCAGGTGGATGGATTAGCAGACGCCATACAGCATAAAGCAGCCTCAACCTCCTGATTGGCCAGTTCAGTCTAACCGTTCGTCTGAGGGTGGTAGCATGAGGAGAGGGGGCAGTAGCACCCTGAGCTGTACAGAAGGCGTTCCAGACATGAGAGGTGAACTGCGGGCCTCTGTCGGAAACGATGTCAGCACATAGGCCATGCAGGCGGAACACATTGTCGACCAGGAGGTCAGCAGTCTCTCTAGCAGAAGGAAGTTTAGGCAGAGCAAGAAGTGGACCGCTTTGGAAAGGAAGGACAGCGTCCGATTGATGCCTGGATGACACGTCAAATGGGTAGAATGCCCCCATTCAAGGACCTGGGAGTGCACAGCGTCAGGGACAAACAGGCGACTCTGAGGGCCGGTAGCAGGGTCAGGTTGTTGTGTTTGAGCTTGCAGGACCCTCGACTCAATCTCCCAAGTGGCGGCAGCGAGAACACAAGTAGGTGGCAAGATGGGGTCGGGGTCAGTACTTCTCTCCTCCACAGTATGTAGACGGGATAGAGCGTCAGCTCTAGCATTCTGGGAGCCTGGGCGAAAAGTGAGAGAAAATTCAATCTGTCAAAAAACAAAGCCCACCTTGCTTGCCGTGAATTAAGTCGCTTAGCAGACTGAATGTAGGACAAGTTTTTTATGGTCAGTCCAGACAATGACGGGCTGCTCAGCACCCTCCAGGCTGTGGCGCCACTCCTCCAATGCCTCTTTAACTGCCAAAAGCTCCCTGTTGCCAACATCATAATTTATTTCTGCAGAATCAAGTTTGCTTGACAGAAAAGCACAGGGATGCAACTTATTGTCAGTAGGGGAGCGTTGAGAGAGAACAGCACCCAATCCTGTGTCTGAGGCATCCACCTCCACAATGAACTGCAGGTGTGGGGCTGGATGGAGAAGGACTGGAGTAGAGACAAAACGTGCTTTAAGCTCAACAAAAGCTGCCTCTGCTGCAGGACTCCAACAGAACGGGTTGGAAATGGACGTGAGGGCTGTAAGCGGGGCTGCAATAGAGCTGTAATTCTTAATAAGCACTCTATAAAAATGGGCAAAACCCCCAAAACGCTGCAACTGTTTGATGTTAGTGGGGGCTGGCCACTCAGCAACCGCAGAGACTTTGACAGGATCCATCTGCAATTGTCCTGGAACAATCACATAGCCTAGGAAAGACACAGAGGGGGCATGACATTCACATTTTTCAGCCTTAACAAATAGTTTGTTCTCCAGGAGGCGTTGGAGAACCTGGGAAACATGCAGCTCATGCTCAGCCTTGTTTTTGGAAAAAAATCTAAATGTCATCCAAAATAACGAACACAAATCGATTCAGCATGTCCACATCATTAACCAAAGCCTGAAAGGCAACGGGTGCATTATCCAAAAGGCATGACCAAATACACAAAGTGTCCAAGGGGAGTATTGAATGCCGTTTTTTATTCATCACCTTTCCGGATTCGCACAAGGTGGTAGGAATTACGCAAATCTAGTTTAGTGAAAATGGTAGCTCCATCGAGGTGTGAAAAAGCAGAACTGATCAACAGCAGAGGGTATTTGTTGACTTTGCTTTATCCATTAGTGGAGTTTGAACACAAGTAAGACGCGCAAACGCGTTAATTGCAATAACAACAATTCAAATAAATTACGTACTTTTGTAAGTTTTTTTTTTTAAGTTCTCCTTTTTTATTTGTTTTTTTAAGATGTTTTTTTTAAGTCAAGGTTTGTTAAGGTTTTTTCTTTTAAAGTTTTGTTTGTTTTGTGTGTGTGTGTGTGTGTGTGTGTGTGTGTGTGCGCGCGCGCGCTCGTGTGTGTGTGTGTGCGTGTGTGAGTGTGCTTTTTGTGTATGATACAACTGCGCCCTCTGGTGCACAAACCTGCATGATGAGGTCTTCTCTCTGCCCTCCTACAACTAATCACCATCTATTAGTCTTAGTCTAGTCTTAGTCGACGAAATATCAAAATCATTTAGTCTTATTCTAGTCTTAGTCTTTGTGGTTTAGTCTTAGTCTTTTAGTCTTAGTGATTTTAGTCTTAGTCTTTTAGGCTTAGTCTTAGTCAAATAAAGTCTTAGTGATTTTAGTCTTAGTCTTTTAGGCTTAGTCTTAGTCAAATACATTTTATGTTTGAACATGCAATACAGACACATATTTAGTTTTAATATGAAACATTTATCATTTTATTTTTAGTAACATAACAATGTACATCATGACCATGATCGTATCATGGTCTGCCCTGCTCTCCCTGAAAAATGCAATAGTATGACTAAAGCTTCGTTCACATTGGCAGAAGCTAAAATAAAAAGCAAAGCAGAAATCAATTCGACGCAGCTTTTTTTTTTTTAGAAAGTGGGCGTGTACAAGGTACCTGTCAGTCAAGCTGCCTGGACTGGCTTTGAGACGAGAAAGAAAACAGGCAGTTTGAGCAGATGCGCATTTGAAAGTCTAAAGTGTAAAATAGCGACTGTAGAGGAGAAATAATTATATATTTAGTTACATCATAACCTATTTATGGATGAATAAATAATATAATCTTGGTAAACTTGTTTGTAAATAACCGAACGAGACTACGGACCGGATCTCGATCCTCCCTCTTTTACCCGGGCTTCAGTGCTCATCTCCTCCCCACTCCGCTCTCCCCAGGCCACGAGCGAAACCCTCCGGGCATTTTTTTGAATAGCGGCTCTGTATGTAATGTTAATGTTGATTTAGCAAGAGCATACCGTAGAAATACAATTGTATATATCCAGCACGTCGTAAAAGTAATTAAAACAGCTTATGTTTACGTGTGGTTTCCGGACATTCAGTCCCAAGTCTCCCGGGGAAGGGAGACCCTATCGCGGCGCTGTCTGTCTGTCACCCTCCTCGGCTGGCTATATGTGGCAGTAGGAGACCGCTCCTCCACCACCCCCCCGGACCCTCACCGTTTACACTACAGCATCAGCACATTTAAAGTTTGCTTTTAATTAGCAGATGATGTGAAACATTGTGCCAACTAGTAGGCTAGGCATACTTTAATTACTTAATAAATAATCAATATCACCGGAACGGAGTCCAGTGCAACAGGCGTGTGCGTGTGTGTGTGTGTGTGGGGGGGGGGGGGGGGGGGGGGGGGTAGTGAGAGAGATATATCGTTTACTTAACATTAACAATAATAGTTAATAGGGCCAGTATATACGGTATATGGCATACGGGCCATTATATCTCTCTCTCACGCACACACACGCACACACACACACACACACACACACACACACACAGGGATTGTGGTCTATCTATCTATAAATATAGGCTATCTACTGTCTTTCAACTTTTGCTATGAGGTTCATCGATAGGCTTACATAAACGCAATAAACCAATTGAAATGATTCCCTCAAATAAATCTTATCTATATGCGATTGGTTCATCAATACATGAATGCGATAAACCAATACAAATTATTCCCTCAAAAAAATAGTATCTATGGTCCTAATTCATTAAAAATGAAATACGCCACCGTTACACTGTGGCGGAAACCGATATCGTATTTATCCGTCCGATCAAGCTGCGTTGAGATGACGTGCTATTCAGAGAGTGCTGTGTAACACAGGTGCGCTGGAGTAGCGCAGGTGTATGTCATACTGAATTCAGCTGGTGCGAAGTGATCAGGAAAGCACCCGACAACCTCATTTGCATTGATCCACGCCCAATTTCATACCATAAAAGGTCTCAATCATGACTCAGCAGTTTGTGAGATCAGCTGGCACCATGGCGGCGAGAATAAAGAAGCGAAATTACAGCGCTGTAGAAGTAGAGGTATTGTTGGACGGCGTAGAACGCCACAAAAATATTATTTTTAGCAGCGTCAGCAGTGGCTTCAGCAACGTCACGAAGGCTGATTGTTGGAAGGAAATTACCCAACAAGTAAACTCCGTCAGTGCTGTGGCGAGGTATGAAATATGAATATAGGCCTAGCCCCTTATTAATTTGATACACGCATGGACCACAAACAAGCCCCTTATAGGGCTTTTATGTATATAATTTCTGCACCATTGTATTATCGTAGGCCTACTAGGCTTATTTGCAAACCGACAATGTTTATTATTCAATAAAGGACATTGACGGAGGTCAAAAATAAATGGAGTGACCTTAAACTCGATGTTAAGAAAAGGCTGACCAGGCAGCGCCAATCCATGGGTGCTACCGGGGGGGGGTCCGGGCGACGCACCACCACCGTCGCCCATGGACGAAAGGATCAAAGCCATAATTGGTACCAGTCTACTTTTTTATATCCATATACAGTTACATTTGTGCATGATTGTTGTTTATTTTCTATAGGCCTACCATTAAACAATACACAATTATCTTATAGGAGAGGTGGCGTTGTACGGAATCCAAGCCGCGGGGGGCATGGATACCGATGCCTTGGATGTGGACCTCCAGATGGACGAAAGTGATGGTAATTAAACTATAGGCCTATTGCATTTAATCAACACATTATAGACTTGAACTGTCCTGCTTCTTCTTTGATATTGAGCACAACACAGCTGGCTATACACACTCTATTCAAGCAGCATTGCACCATAAAAATGTAGATTAACTAAATGTAGATTAATATACGATGTTATTAAACAAGGAAAAAGGCACAATAAATAATTGTAAATAATATTTATTGGGGAAAAAGGCACAAATGATGATCTTATTTCTTTTTTATAGCTGATGATGCTGCTTCCGTGGCGTCGGCGTCCTCGCGGCGCTCCAGAGACTCCACCACCTCCCAGGCAGCTCGCACGCGGTCCTCGACCCCCGCTCTGGCTCGGGCTCAGCGCTCCACGAACACCACAACCCAGGCCTCGCCTGCAGGGCCACCCGCTCGGGCTCAGCGCTCCGGCTGCTGCTCACCACCACCGGCTGCTGCTCAGTGCTCACCAGCACCTGCTCGCAGGCCTCCGGCTCCACCAGACGTCGAGGTGCCCTCTACCTCGGCTTCTACTCCTGGTTCTGCAAGAACCAGAGTTCGGCGAGCCTCGGAGGCTGCCCCCGTGGCTGACCGGGACGCCCGGGTAGAAGTTATTTCAGCCGAGGTCTTGCAGAACCAGGAGCATTTGCTGAGGGCGGTGGAGAGGGTCGCGTCTGTTGTGGAGGAGGGTGTGAGGGCGGTGCAGAGGGGTGTGGGGATTCTAGACAGGATCGCCACAGCCCTCGAATCCATAGCCACTGCCAGGAGGAGAAATGACTGAATTAATAAATAAAACTATAATTAAATGTTGAATTTGCTTCATGTGTCTACTTCTTCAAGGTTATTATAGTTAACTAAAACTAACAAAGTAACAAACTGAAGGGGAAAACTAATTACAACGAAAACAAAACGGATATGAAACTGTATTGTGTAACTATTTCCATGTTATCAAGAAACAAACTGGCTATATCAAATCCGTTAAACTATTTAAAACTAACTGAATTAGAGAGACGAAAAAAACGTAAACTAAAATTATAAATTAAATTAAACTATATTCATCCTTACTTCAAAAACGAGCGATCAGTTGTCGGCGCAGGGCCAGTCCTGGCATGTTGGCCTCTGCGCCAATGGGTGGGTCCACCGGCATGTCTGCAGGTGGGGGCAGTGCAGGTGCTCCCTCTGGAAGCACACCATTCCGTTCTGCTATATTATGCAGCACGCAGTAGGCCAGCGTGATCTTGCAAACCTATATATATATGGGAACAAATTATTAGACTGAACAAAACCTGTTCTGTTATAGCATGCCTTAATGCCTACCGTTTTCAGCTCATGATGGTCTACTCTACTGTGTGTGTGTGTGTGTGTGTGTGTGTGTGTGTGTGTTTTATTTAAATACCTTATCGGGCTTGTAGAGGAGCGTCCCTCCTGCCGTGTCCAGGCATAGCCAACGGGCTTTCAGCCTCCCTATGGCGCGCTCCACGACGGATCGGGTTCTGACATGGCTTTGATTGTACGCCCGTTCTTGTTGGGTCTCGGGGGTGAACAGTGGCGTCATCAGCCATGTTGCCACGGCATATCCTTTATCACCTGGTATATAGAATGAGATAGATATGGTTAACCATTTAGGCCTACAATCCTGTCAATTTAATTTCCATGAGGCAAGTGAGGGGGAATGGCACTAAATATATATACAATTGGAAAAACACTCACCAATGAGCCATGCGTCTCCAGCAGCCCCCTGTGCGAGACGCATGCCTACACTGCTATTTTGCAGGATGAAAGAGTCGTGGCTGCCGCCCCCCCAACGGGCAACTGCATTTAAAAAAATCATATTCGCGTCACAGATGACCTGGACATTGACAGAATGGTACCCTTTTCTGTTCAAATATGGGTATGGGTCCTTGGGCGCCTTGATGCGCACATGGGTGCAATCTAGAGCCCTGCACGGGCCTAAAATATGGGCCCGTGCCCGGCCTGGACCCGTGGAGTTAAGGGCCCGCTGGCCCTAAGCCCGTTGGTCAAGTCCAGAATAGGCCCAGGCCCGGCCCAAAAGCCTGACATTTTTTATTTTTTTATTACGCTATTTCTATAGCATGCACGCCGCGGCCGCTTTATTGGTGCACATTTGTTGCACGGACGCAGCAGCAGCAGCAGCTACTGACTCACAGCTGCACTATATCGCTCTGATAAACCCACATTAAGGAACAAGAAGTCAATAACACACAGACATCACACTAAAAAGTAGCCTACTTAATTATAGTTTTATATAGTAGCTGCTGCACGTGCACTGTCAATCAGCGCAACGCGTTGTGAGCTTGCAGATCGGCTATCGCGAACTCACGCTGCATTATAAAACCCAGACGGACAATAATAAGAAGTAAGAACACTTACGTTATGTATCTGCAGTTTCTGCAATGTGCAAATCCAACTTTGTTTAGTGTGGTACTGGTAATAATGCTCCCGCAGTATTTAATTTGTTTTTATTGCGGATCTCCTGAAATAAATTCTGTCAGAGAGCCGTAGCCTAGGCCTACTTACTTAGTAGGCTACTTGGTGTGTGACTGTGTGTGTGTGTGTGTGTGTGTGTGTGTGTGTACAGCTGCGCTGCATAATAATTAGGAGAGAGAGAGGACGAGAGTTTAGGCGCGGAGCGAGAGAGATAGAATGTAAAACACGTTGTTTCAAAGTCTTTATAGTTTTGACCAGATTGTAGTGTGCTTGTGTGTGTGCGACTGTGCGTGTGTGTGGACACTGTGGAGGGGTTATTGTCATTTGTCACGTCGTCACTATGGAGCAGACAGCAGCATGCTGCCGCGCTGCTGAAGCAAGTCCAGTCTGCATGGGTGAAATTCACATCGGAAAATTAATATAACGGCGCGTGAGCCCGCCCGGCCCACGGCCCGTTGGGCAGTGACAAAGTCGGCCCGGGCCCGGCCCGTTTTGGTGGGCCGGGCCGGACCCCGTCGGTACCCGACAGGCTTGCAGGGCTCTAGTGCAATTTATTGCACCGATGATGTTGGGGAATCCTGCTGTAGAATGAAAGTCCAGTTTTATTGTTCGTTGTTGTTCGGCAGTGTAGGGGAAAGAAATGTGGCGGGGAACCATTCGGATGATGCCATCCAGCACTTTGGTGAGCGTGCGGCTGAGGGATGGCTGGGATATGCCGGACCGATCGGCCACCAAACGCTGGAATGATCCGGTGGCCAGGAAGCCTAGTGTGCAGAATACCTGCACGTGTGCAGGGATGGGATGTGACCTATAATAATAATAATAATAATAATTAATAACGGTAATAGGCTTCATTTATTTTATATGCATTGTAAACAAATAACTGCTGCAGGCATGGTCTAAATCTGGGCAAAAATAATCCAATTGAAACCATTTTTCTAAACATTTTAATTCGAACCTGTTTGTTTGTCTGGTGAGCTCTGGCTCCAGCACGTCGCAGAGCTCGACCAAGCAGTGCCTTGGTAGACGGAACCGGCACCGTAGCCACTCGTCGTCCTCCTCGAAAGAATTGGCCCGGTCCCTGAAGATGCGTTCTCTCCGCATTGCGCGGTTCGCCAAGTAATCAAGCAGCAATAAATCAGCCATTCTCTTTGTATTCTGTTACTATAAAGCTTGTTCTTCTCTTCACACCGGTTTGACGCTGCTCCCCGGGGTTCTTATATAGTAGTCCAGGCAAAGTAGCATTTCCAGACAGACTAATTAAAATAGATTTTTTTTCACCATAGATCATCTCTATGAGGTGTCTAGAACAACATACTAAAAGTCCTAAGAAATCCTAGATGCGGAAATATGTTTAATTCTCATCAATTCAAGATGTGTGCTAATACTTCGAGAAAACTAAACACCCTAATGGGCATTATTTTTTCTTTTGTCCTATCACAATGAAACTTTCCACAATGCATCTTAACATGAAAACTAAACTTTTTTGTATTACAAGTTTCTCTGAAACTTAATTTGAATATGCAAATTAGCTTAATATATATTGAATATGCCCACATTTGCAAATCACGAAAATTACTTTTCCCCAAAATGTATAATATTTACATTGTTGTTTGTTAATGATATCAAACACACTGATCAGACTTTCATGAACCATTTCATCGAAATATTGTGACTTCATAGAATAACATCAAAAACACCATTCATATGTATGACAAATTTATGTATGACAAATGCATAAATCCGTCAAATCCTCCAACCATCCTACTGCTAATGGTTGATGGCAATGCTGCTTTTGGACTGGCCTCTAACCTGAAACCTGCCGGGCTTGGTTGTACCTACCGGGGGCATAACCCCCACCGGTATAGTCCTCAGGGTCACAGAGGCCAGGTGACCTACCTCTGGGTCAGTCCATCCCAGTCTTCTTGTTCCTGTACTCTGCAGACGCGCCTGAAGCTGTTGCAGGCCATCTCCCACCTCCAGGTAGACTCCATCACACATCTCCCACCTCCAGGTAGACTCCATCACACATCTCCCACCTCCAGGTAGACTCCATCACACAGCTCTGTCACCTCCAGGTAGACTCCATCACACAGCTCTGTCACCTCCAGGTAGACTCCATCACACAGCTCTGTCACCTCCAGGTAGACTCCATCACACAGCTCTGTCACCTCCAGGTAGACTCCATCACACAGCTCTGTCACCTCCAGGTAGACTCCATCACACAGCTCTGTCACCTCCAGGTAGACTCCATCACACAGCTCTGTCACCTCCAGGTAGACTCCATCACACAGCTCTGTCACCTCCAGGTAGACTCCATCACACAGCTCTGTCACCTCCAGGTAGACTCCATCACACAGCTCTGTCACCTCCAGGTAGACTCCATCAGACAGCTCTGTCACCTCCAGGTAGACTCCATCACACAGCTCTGTCACATCCAGGTAGACTCCATCACACAGCTCTCCCACCTCCAGGTAGACTCCATCACACAGCTCTGTCACCTCCAGATAGACTCCATCACACAGCTCTGTCACCTCCAGGTAGACTCCATCACACAGCTCTGTCACCTCCAGGTAGACTCCATCACACAGCTCTGTCACCTCCAGGTAGACTCCATCACACAGCTCTCCCACCTCCAGGTAGACTTCATCACACAGCTCGCCCACCTCCAGGTAGACTCCATCACACAGCTCTGTCTCCTCCAGGTAGACTCCATCACACAGCTCTGTCTCCTCCAGGTAGACTCCATCACACAGCTCTGTCTCCTCCAGGTAGACTCCATCACACAGCTCTCCCACCTCCAGGTAGTCTCCATCACACATCTCCCACCTCCAAGTAGACTCCATCACACAGCTCTGTCTCCTCCAGGTAGACTCCATCACACAGCTCTGTCACCTCAAGGTAGACTACATCACACAGCTCTGTCACCTCCAGGTAGACTCCATCACACAGCTCTGTCACCTCCAGGTAGACTCCATCACACAGCTCTGTCACCTCCAGGTAGACTCCATCACACAGCTCTGTCACCTCCAGGTAGACTCCATCACACAGCTCTGTCACCTCCAGGTAGACTCCATCACACAGCTCTCCCACCTCCAGGTAGACTCCATCACACAGCTCTGTCACCTCTAGATAGACTCCATCACACAGCTCTGTCACCTCCAGGTAGACTCCATCACACAGCTCTCCCACCTCCAGGTAGACTCCATCACACAGCTCTGTCACCTCCAGGTAGACTCCATCACACAGCTCTCCCACCTCCAGGTAGACTTCATCACACAGCTCTCCCACCTCCAGGTAGACTCCATCACACAGCTCTGTCACCTCCAGGTAGACTCCATCACACAGCTCTGTCTCCTCCAGGTAGACTCCATCACACAGCTCTCCCACCTCCAGGTAGACTCCATCACACAGCTCTGTCACCTCCAGGTAGACTCCATCACACAGCTCTGTCTCCTCCAGGTAGACTCCATCACACAGCTCTGTCTCCTCCAGGTAGACTCCATCACACAGCTCTCCCACCTCCAGGTAGTCTCCATCACACATCTCCCACCTCCAAGTAGACTCCATCACACAGCTCTGTCTCCTCCAGGTAGACTCCATCACACAGCTCTGGCACCTCAAGGTAGACTCCATCACACAGCTCTGTCACCTCCAGGTAGACTCCATCACACAGCTCTGTCACCTCCAGGTAGACTCCATCACACAGCTCTGTCTCCTCCAGGTAGACTCCATCACACATCTCCCACCTCCAGGTAGACCCCCCCTCACACAGCTCTGTCTCCTCCAGGTAGACTCCATCACACAGCTCTCCCACCTCCAGGTAGACTCCATCACACAGCTCTCCCACCTCCAGGTAGACTCCATCACACAGCTCTGTCACCTCCAGGTAGACTCCATCACACAGCTCTGTCACCTCCAGGTAGACTCCATCACACAGCTCTGTCACCTCCAGGTAGACTCCATCACACAGCTCTGTCACCTCCAGGTAGACTCCATCACACAGCTCTGTCTCCTCCAGGTAGACTCCATCACACAGCTCTGTCGCTACAATTATGTTGTGTGTTTCCTACTCCTTAAAGGTTTCACATGTGACATTAATTCATTTATTTTTAATGTCACAATCCCTTTAATGTGTCGCAAATTCATCCATCCATTCATCTTCATCCGCTCATCCGAATTTGGGTTGCAGAGAGTTCCAGACTTCTCTTTCCTGGGCCACGTTAGCAGGGGAACCTCCCCTGTTGTTGCTACCTTGTCGTGGTGGGGAGGCTTGTGTGCCTCTGTGACCCTGAGGACTATACCGGTGGGGGTTATACCCCCGGTACGTACAACCAAGCCCGGCAGGTTTCAGGTTAGAGGCCAGTCCAAAAGCAGCATTGCCATCAACCATTAGCAGTAGGATGGTTGGAGGAAGATTTGACGGATTTATGCATTTGTCATACATATGAATGGTGTTATTCTATGAAGTCACAATATTTCGATGAAATGGTTCATGAAAGTCTGATCAGTGTGTTTGATATCATTAACAAACAACAATGTAAATATTATACATTTTGGGGAAAAGTAATTTTCGTGATATGCAAATGTGGGCATATTCAATATATATTAAGCTAATTTGCATATTCAAATTAATTTTCAGAGAAACTTATAATACAAAAAAGTTTCGTTTTCATGTTAAGATTCATTGTGGAAAGTTTCATTGTGATAGGACAAAAGAAAAAAAAAGCCCATTAGGGTGTTTAGTTTTCTCGAGGTATTAGCACACATCTTGAATTGATGAGAATTAAACATATTTCCGCATCTAGGATTTCTTAGGACTTTTAGTATGTTATTCTAGACACCTCATAGAAATGATATCTGTTGGAAAAAAAACTATTTTAATTAGTCAGATTTTTGGGTCTAAAATGGGCTAGATTGCCTGGACTATAGTGCCATTGATCACTTAGAACAAGCTGGTCCTGATTAGCGCACTTTTTTTTTCTTTTTTTCTTTTTTTTGAGAGAGGCTTCTGAGAGTGAGCATGCTAGAAATATCCTAATAAATAATTAAAAAGTTGTTGGGCTTGCAGGAGCATTTTCTGTATTGGACTGTAACTTGCCTAATGCATACATTTAGGCATACAAGTGCACTCTGCTTTTATATATATATATATATATATATAGGCTATCTTTTTTTTATGTGCTGATCGACCAATATGTTGGGGACACATGCCTACATATTTTATCTGAGATTCCGCAAATTTCTCTGACACCTAAATAGGTCCCGTAGGATTTAGCGGAGTTTCCGACGAACCAAAGTCAGCGTCAAGTTCACGGCCATTTCCATGAATTCCAAATTAATGTGGGAAATCCACGTAAATGCCTTTCCGCTAGCGTCACGTCAATATATAAGCGGAAGCGCGTTGAAGAATCAGGCCCAGTGTGATTGGTTTATCGATTCAGAACGCAGTAAACCAATCACAAAACACGGGCAACATATTGCATAAATAGAGGGGGTACATACAACTGATATAAAGGCTATTCATTATTTTTAAAGGTATGATTGACGGTGCCCAAGTTTCAACATGCATGCAGCTACCGACACACACACACACACACACACACACACGATGGATGTGCCCACGACCACAGAGCGGGCTGCCTCCCCTCTTCTCAGGGAAAGTTTGGGGGAAAATGCAGCGGGTCCGACACGAAAAAACAACCGGTTCGAACTATATTGTTTAGTTGTTTGTCTATCTATCTATATCTG
Organism: Protomyctophum parallelum; assembly: GCF_964188405.1. Lineage (NCBI taxonomy): Eukaryota > Metazoa > Chordata > Actinopteri > Myctophiformes > Myctophidae > Protomyctophum > Protomyctophum parallelum. Next base: position 2,093,560 of record NC_139712.1, read on the forward strand.
CTAATTTATCAACCGTGTGTGTGTGTTTAGTCCACAATCAGCGTCAGCGACGGATAGTGTTCTGGACTGGTCAGTAGTCCATAGCTTCGGCGGTGAGAACCGGGGGGGGTGAATGCAGGAGCACTTCTCCCCAGCCACCGTGCCAATCCACTGGGATAGAACTGGCTCGCGACGGAACACGGAACACAACCTGTTTTCACCGCTTCGACAACTTGTTTCTCATATAAACTTTCATTTCTTTCCATAAATATGCTATGGTCTTGCCAAATATCCATTCATATTTCATATACAGCCCTTATTTAAAAATTATTTTTTTTAATGCGGATAATCGGGCCGGACAGCTCTCGCAGAGGCTTTTGGTTTCGTCAAATGAGCTCAACTCTGCCTCCTCAAACAACGCTGTGCTCTGATTGGCTAGATGCAGCTTCTAGAAGCTGAAGCTTTTAAAAGCTGCTCTAAAGTTAAGTTTTGAGGAGACAAAAAATGAGGCAAAAAAAAAAGCTGTTCATTCCAAGCTTCAAAACGCAAAAGCTGCTCTGCATAGAGACAACATGGGGCCACGAAGCTAAAGCAGAAGCTAGCTTCTTTGGTGTGAATGAAGCTTAACAGTGCATACTGCAGATATGACATTCATTCAAGTACAATGTTCATGGAAGTTAATCAATGATAATATTTTATCTGTGGATATAAATTATATATTTCCCCTCAAATATTAGTTTTACCAACATTGTTAATGTGAAATAGTTTCTATTTGCTTATTTATTTAGATTGTGATAATTGCTATAGCTACTGGAGCTCTGGTGGTCCCAGACAGACAGGGGACGTAAAGAGGAAATTATGCCCGGGTAGAACTAAGGCATCATGACTGGGGGTGACTGGGAGGAGTGACTGGTGTTGACATTGCGGATCGTCTGACTCTGCCAAAACGGAACAGTTACCCTTAAAAAAACACATCCATTCAGTTTCATTGTAACGAAGATTTTCGATCATAATTCATATTTTTTTAATCCCGTTGTCACGGGGCAGCCCGTGCCCTATACACACACACACACACACACACACACTGATTAAGGACATTGCACGCACGCACACACCACACAGACTGTGGGTAGTGGGGCAGACAGGTCCTATCATATAAGGTCAATACTGTTGATGTATGCATTTACAGGATGTACAAATGAAATGATACACACAGGGAAAACAGGCAGTTTATTAACCTGTGTGTTTATTGTAACTCAGTATTTGTATGGCCTCTCCAGTGCTGCCACTTTAAGAAGGGGGGAAGGTGCCAAGTACTGTTGAGGAGTAGGGGTGTTCCACAATGTCAAGTATCAAAGTATGTCTATTATCTGGGGAAAGGAATGTAACCCCATATGATGTATAGTCTAAAATAGAACATCTAGGTATGGGGTTACTTATTCAGGTTCAGCTGATATCTGTGAGCTTGTAGATCAGCTGTGTATATTTAATTGCTTCTCTGTTGGTGGTAGGATCCTCTCCTCTAAAGGGGAGACTGCAGGCAGAGCTAGTCAGTTAGGCTCGGGCAGGCATCATGCTGACACCCCCGTGAGAGAGCTGCTAGGGCCCATGTCCTGGGCATAGCCTAGTAGAGTTTGTTATTTTTCCTTTGTTGAGCGTTAAGTATTTTTGAGTTCGTTGTTTTGTATTTTGGCCAGTATTATTTTTGTTGTTTGACTTTTCTGTTGAGAATATCTGCACTGGAGCTGGAGCTTGGAGCAATAAAAACCATCAAAAAGCATCGCTGACTGTTTTTGGAGCCTTTGCCCTCGGGCAACTTTACACCCGTATTTAGCTATAACGAGCGCAAATGTTCGATGCTAATTGACAGTGCTACTCTGCTACTACCAGAGAAAAAATGGCTACTCCTAGCAGCACCAGAGGAGATTGCACCCCATCCCTCCCAAAGAAAATCCCATAGCCTATAAGGACGATCGGCCTGGCTCGGCCAATGATTGAACGACTCGTTTGAGTGACTGGTGGTTCATATACTCTAAGGCGCCTATTATAGGTGGATCAACCTAAACTAACGCGATGAGGGTCGTTCTGATTGGATCTCTTTTCCATTCGTCCCGCCCTAACATTTTCGTCTCGTCTGATTCGTTGACTAACATGCCCATTACATTTCGTCTTCGTGTTCGTCTTCATAGGATACTTTTTGTTTAGTCTTTAGTTTGTCTTCGTCCTGGAAAAAGCTTCGTTGACTAACATTTTAGTCTTAAGGTCATTACACACTGGCGAATTGGCGACGCGATGTGAATAAGCGATCTGAAAATGCGAAATATTTGCCCGGCAAATTTATTCGTGTTTGCTTATACACATCTATGTGTGTACACATCTATGTGACGTGTATTGTGCGATTATATTAGCCTCTCCTCTCCCTCCTCCTCTCCTCTCCTGTCCTCTCCTCCTCGATCCCACTTTGGTATCCTTTCTTTAATACCCTGCAGGCACTGCAGGTTCCAGTACTTCACAGATGGAGGGGTACAATTGGTACCGGCCCACATGGTACAATTGGTACCGGCCCACATGGTACAATTGGTACCGGCCGCGCCCATGCATGTGGACATATATTCCGGTTATAAAGTCTTTATTTATCAAAAACTGGTCTGCACAGCAGAAATAGCCTAGTGCAAATCTTACCTTTTTGATGAGCCTGTTCACTGGTCATTTTAACTTTTTTCAATATTGGTAAATACCATAATAACATCAACACATCAATTTAACTTGAACAACCAATGTCAATTTGAAGCTATGATTCCCTGCTGAGAGAGAGAGAGAGAGAGAGAGAGAGAGAGAGAGAGAGAGAGAGAGAGAGAGAGAGAGAGAGAGAGAGTCTATCGCACGTTAAAGAGAGCATCAAGCTAAGCGTACGTTCGTTCCATATACATAACTAGCCCTGGACAGGCTTACAGCGAGAGACAAGCCCTGCACCCAGGGCTAATAAATGACAGATCCACATCGCTCATGGGCCAAGTAGATCTGTCCCCTCACTTCCGAGTCAGCGGCAGCATGGTCCAAGTGCCTGCCCTATTTGAGGCTTTTTATTCCCTTTCTCTTCCCCGTGGCCGGCGGCCCAACGGACGGTTTGCGTCCAGGCCGCGAGCCGCTCCACGGAACCACGGGGGACTAGCGTCCCAGGACCCCCGTGTCTCCTCTGCAAGTGCCTGACTGCAACGTTGGTCTTTAATAAATGTGTTTTGTATCGTGAATACAAGCTGCCCTTTACAAGTTTTGTCTCCCGTGGTCAGCACTGTCAGCACCTCCCCACTATTTATATAGAAACGGGAATTAATAAATAAATTGTTTCGTGGCATCACTGGCGTGGCGGGAGTTAATTGTTTCGTCACTGGCGCGGCGGGAGTTGTTTCGCACCACAGCCACTAGCCTACTTTTAGGGATACGATTAAGCATAATAATTCATAAACCATACGTTTCTAAATAATAACATCTGCATCACTGCATGTTTTAATAGTGTATCACGACTACAACACTGTTCATGTTGCCCAACAATACCTATAGCTATACCCAGTAGGCTACAGCCTGTTTTTCAAATCCCTTTTTATATATCGACAGGCTATAGGCTATTTTACTCCCAGCCAAGAACGATACAGGGCAGGATATAAAGATTTCCTCACTAGCCTATAGTAGTCACTCACTAACCTGTGAAGACAAATAACTTTGAGCATTGAATAGACAAATAATAAAATTAAAATACACCTTATAACAATCTGTTTTAACCCGTGACGGTCACTTCCTCACCTTACTCAAAGGCACAACCTGCTGGGGGAAACTGTGCACCACACCCACAAAAACAATACTAATTATAGGCTATTAATCAGGGGTCTGCAACCTTTTTGACATGAAGTGCCGTGTCTTTATTTTCTTGATAGTCGGCGTGCCATATCGACATTACGTTTAATTATGACACCACATCCAAATTATATATTTCCATCCGATTTTGATTTGTAGCCTACATCTTGTGATATAAACATTACCTGTATAGAAAATAAATACATATTATAAGCAAGCCAATTTGTGTGTGTGACCATAAGGATAGATAAGTAAGAAAAGCTAATACTCCTTTCTCATGTCTTTGTAGATTCCTAGCCACCGGTGACAGCTTCACCACAATCGCCACAAGTTTTCACCTTGGTGTTTCTACTGTGGCACAGATTGTGCGGGAAACCTGCGATGCCATCTGGGATGTCCTGAAAGACACCCTCATGCCTGTTCCAGACAGGGATAGGTGGCTGAGCATCGCAAAGAGGTTTGAGGAGCGCTGGAACTTCCCCCATTGTATCGGGGCTCTGGATGGGAAACATGCCGTTAACCAGCTCCGAACCCAACTCCGGATCCCTGTTTTACAACTACAAGGGCACCTTCTCTGTAGTTTTGCTGGCCATGGTGGATGCAGACTATATATTCATCTGTGTCGATATCGGGGGTTATGGTGGCAACAGTGACAGGGGAATTTTTGCCAACTCCAAGCTGGGCATAGATCTCCAGGCAGACCAGCTGGACATCCCTCCACCATCTCTCCTACCATCGGCAGCAGAGTTGGGACCTGTGCCATATGTGGCGGTGGGTGACGAGGCCTTCCCCATGAAGCCGTACCTCCTCCGGCCTTATTCGGGGCGCCGCCTTCCTGAAGACTCACGGGTTTTCAATTACCGTCTCTCTCTCGCCCGTCGGATCGTGGAGAATGCCTTTGGTATCCTCACCAAATGCTGGAGGGTCTACACTGGCAGAATGCAAGTCGGCCCGGAAACAGCCGACAGTGTGGTGAGGGCAACCTGCATCCTCCACAATTACATCCAGTCTTCAAAGGCTGTGGGCCAGAATGAGGAGCCAGATGAGGACGACTCCGAGGATGGCGAGAGCATCCTCAGACCACTGATGAACCTGCGGGGGAACAGGGCATTGGAGGAGTCCAAGAGAACCAGGGACACATTTCGGCAGTACTTTACTTCACCAGCTGGATAAGTGCCTTGGCAATATGCCCATGTACGCCGTGGTTCTCGTGTCGTGTGAGGAGCTGACTGGTGTAGACACATGGTGGAACCTTTTACTTTGAAATGTTTTGTAGTTTCTGAGTTATTTAAAGGTATATTCAGTGATTTCACTCAAAAAACCTTAGGATGGAGAGCCAAAAACGAAACCTAAGGTTTTTCGACCCCCAGGGGTTAACTGGGGACAGGGAGGAACTCCTTATATGGTCAGCACACTCTATAGTAGAGAGGATTATCACAACAAAACAACAAAATAGGTGATATTTGAATTAAGTGAAATCACTGAATATACCTTTAACTTAAACGCACAATGTATTCTCAATGGCAATAGCACAAACTTTGGCATGCTACTAGTCCTACTGTACATATTTACACCTAGAAACCCCATTCAAACCCATTTAGGTTCATCTTACGGTGGACATGTTTGCCTGAAAAGGAATCTTTGAAATGTTCAGTTTTAGAAATATAGTGCTTTCAATTTTGAGAAATGGGGCTCAATGGCAGACATTGGCATGTCAAAGAAATCACTTTCACCTAGAAACTCCATTCACACCATTTATAATTCAGCTTACTGTGTAGACACATGGTGGAACTTCTGCTCCATTACATACATATCAGAGGTAACTCTTATTGAAGCCCTATTTTATACTTTGGCTTATTCGGAAATCTACAAGCACACAATTAACGCATGACAGAGCGACACTTTGTGAGCATGTAAATTGGCTATTTACGATAGTTTGATACATTTAGAAAGGGTTGAGTAGTTGTACTTTTACTATTTGACTATGGGCCTTTTAATTGTAACAGAGTAGCCTATGTTTATATTGTGGCATTGTTACTTTTTCTTTAGAAATGTGATGACTTCTTCCACCACTGGTTCTAGTATAACTTTTATTCCTGTATAGTCAGGGTTGGGGGATCGCTAGTCGTTTATGTGTATGGCCGGTGGGAATATGTTTTATCCCAGCTTCTGGTCAAATACCTGCATTTCCTTTTGGGTAAATGTACATGCACCTTTTCGTGATCTTGTAGATTGGCTACATACACACAGAAAAATCCTGGGTAGTTTTTTCTACTCAACCATAGGATTACTAAATATTTTACCCAACCTGAGTTAAAATTGGGTTATTGGATTATTTGTGTGCAATCCAAGTACTGGGTTAAAATATTTTCATCTACCCAACCCAAGGGTTATGAATTTTGTATCTATTCTGGGTTATTATTATAATGGTATTGGGTTATTTTTGGTTATTTTTCAACAAACGTGTATATATAATTTGTTGATTGATTGATTGATTGATTGATTGAACAGGCCTATTAACAATGAGAATTAATACTTTATCAATTTACATGACTTTTTTTTTTACAAGACAGACAGGCAGGCAGGCAGGCAGGCAGACAGGCAGACAGACAGACAGACAAGACAGGCAGACAGGCAGACAGACAGACAGACAGAGAGGCAGGCAGGCAAGACAGGCAGACAGACAGAAAGAGGCAGGCAATGTTGAACACCCACTGCCTGGGTTAACGCCTGGGTTTTAACCCAGATGTTGCTTTATTGAGTAGTTGACTCCACCCCCCAGCTAACATGTCCATATGGGCCCGACATGGGTTTTGACATGGGCTATGGGCTATGGGTTTTAACTGGGCCGTGCACCCACTTTTTACAAAGCACCCACCTGTGTTAGCCCATATGGGCTTACGTGGGTTTCTAACTGGGTCTTAGGTGGTATCCAAATGGGCCATTTGATGTCAGAACCATGTGTGCGCCACCTGTGTTTGCCTATATGGGTTTGAAATGGGATCTGATTGGGCCTTAAGTGGGTACCAGCTGGGTGAATTATATTTGACCCATGTAGGCCACACTTGTGTCCGCCCATTAAGGGCTCCAAGTGGGCCGTGCACCCACTTTTTACAAAGCACCCACCTGTGTTAGCCCATATGGGCTTACGTGGGTTTCTAACTGGGTCTTAGGTGGTATCCAAATGGGCCAATTGATATCAGAACCATGTGTGCGCCACCTGTGTTTGCCTATATGGGTTTGAACTGGGATCTGATTGGGCCTTAAGGGGGTACCAGCTGGGTGAATTATATTTGACCCATGTAGGCCACACTTGTGTCCGCCCATTAAGGGCTCCAAGTGGGCCGTGCACCCACTTTTCACAAAGCACCCACCTGTGTTAGCCCATATGGGCTTACGTGGGTTTCTAACTGGGTCTTAGGTGGTATCCAAATGGGCCATTTGATGTCAGAACCATGTGTGCGCCACCTGTGTTTGCCTATATGGGTTTGAACTGGGATCTGATTGGGCCTTAAGTGGGTACCAGCTGGGTGAATTATATTTGACCCATGTAGGCCACACTTGTGTCCACCCATTAAGGGCTCCAAGTGGGCCGTGCACCCACTTTTCACAAAGCACCCACCTGTGTTAGCCCATATGGGCTTACGTGGGTTTCTAACTGGGTCTTAGGTGGTATCCAAATGGGCCATTTGATGTCAGAACCATGTGTGCGTCACCTGTGTTTGCCTATATGGGTTTGAACCGGGATCTGAATGTGGGTTCCAGCTGGGCGAATTAAATGCGACCCATGTAGGCCAGACTTGTGTCTGCCCATTAAGGGCTCCAAGTGGGTTTTCACCCAGTATACACTCGGGGCCCAGCTGTGGGTTTTAGGTGGGGTCCAAATTGGCAATTGTATCTCAAACCCATGTAGGCCTCACCTGTGTTTGCCTATATAGGCTTGAAGTGGGATCTGAATGGGCCTTAAGCGGAGTCCAACTGGGCACTTTGAGACCGATGTAGATCCCACTTCTAGCAGCACAAGTGGGTAACACCCGGGAACTTTGCCAAAATGGGTTTCAAGTTGGTCCTGAAGGGATTTAAATGGGATAATTTAGCAGTATATTGACATGAACCCTGTTTAACAACTGCAAACACATTAACACAAGATGTAAAAAGTGCCTAAGGTTTAGCCAATTTAAGTTTTACCAGAGTGAAAAAGCTATATCAGAGAATATATCTTTTGACAAAGTTTATTGAAAACATGGTCACATGGAATCTATTGGTTGCAATATAAAAACAAGCTTTGTTCTTTCAGACAAACTGAAAGTCAACTGTCATAAATGAAACATGAAAAACAAATTATTCACAAATTGTGTAAATAACACTTGTGTGAAGTGATGGCGATCATATCATACATCACATTCCGTGCTCAGCCAATAAAATCATCGCAATGGGGTACACATTGCTCAGCCAATCAAATTGTCGCAATGGGGTACACACATTGCTACGCCAATCAAATAATAGTTATGGGGAACACACAAACCTGGGCATAGGAGGGGCTAGCACCCCTCAAAATAAATAAATAAAACACTATTGCAAGCTTATTGGGCAATGTTGATCATTTTCAAGAACTTGAACCATCAAGTGAAGATAGGGTTAAATTAAAGAATATTTAACTGTCAAACATGTTTGGGGTCATTCTAACATTGTGGTGTTTTTGGTCACTGTACCCATGCTTTAACAACTAGGAGTAAGGAGCAGCCATTATCTCTGGGAGCTGGCACTCAGGCAGCAATTAGGGGTTACGAATTTTGCTCAGGGACACACTTTGACACATCGCTGGCCTAGCATCGTGCCAGGGACAACCAGGGGCTCTGGTTGGCACGTTCACTAAATTGTGAGCACCCAGTTTTTAAGTTGCTTGATTCAGTATTTAAATATTTGATATTCATATTATCAGACACGCCTCCTTCCTATGTAAACCTATGGTAACGTTAAAATCAATTTGAATCATGTTAGATTAATTGAAAACACTTAACCTACTGCAAGACATAGATACATTGACAGACAATATGACACTTATAGAAACCCCAACTGAAGTACTAGGGCAGGACAGGAAGAAAAACAAACCATGGGCCACTGATAACATCCTAGATCTACCGGGAGGCAGTAAAGTGGATCACATAATCCACGTGTGGAAGCATAGATACAGGGAGAAGACAGGGCAACAATAAAGCAGCCTAGACAACACAATATAAACTGAGGAGGACACAACAACATACAGCCACAATAATAGAAGACAAGCATGACTCTCCAAGTGATGGACAGAGTATTGTTAGGAAGTTAACTATACAAATGTGCAATAATCCCAACATACTAGTGCTATGAAGTCCAGTAGTGCATATGGTAGGATGCCTCAATACGTCAAGCTGAAGTAGAGGAGGCAGTAAAGAGCATGCTATCGATAATGTCCCAGCAGAGCTTTGGAAGCAAGGGCAATACATGCTAATAGCATTAACACGCATCTACCAAAATATATGGGAAACCAAGCAATGTACCCAATAAAAGACCCCAAGAAAGGGAATGTAGGGCAGGGACAAAACTACAGAAACAGTTTTTTTTCTGGCTGGCTAGTAAAGTAATGCTGCAGATCATCTTGATTCAGACCAAAAAGGAGATATTCAAAGTCAGAATACTGATTGAGAAGCACCTTTAGCACCAGCACGACCTGTACCACAACAGGTAATCCAAGCACTATACCCAAGCAGTGCAGTTCTTATAAACAACATCATGGAGGAAGCACTCATAGAATATCACACCACCATATCCATCAGAGGAAGACCCTACCATCTCCAATGACATCAAACTTATGGCATGGAGATGAAGAGAAAAGTAATAACCTGGTCACCAGCCACAGCCATACATATATCACCAAGGAACAGGCCACTTGCCTGTAGGAGGTAAAGGACTTGTATACCTTGGGTCCTTTGTGAGTGAAGATGGCAGCTCCACAAAAGATAAAAGCAAGAGCTGGGATAGCAACATCAGCTATGACTAGACTATACAGTATTTGGAAACATAACAAATAATAAATCAGCTTCTCAGTGAAGCTGATTTCTCAGTGAAGCTGAGATTACAAGTCACTTGTAATCTCCACCCTATTCCATTGGCTCTGAAAGCTGGACACTTACAGCGGACACCGAGCACAGGATACAGTCATTTTAAAGCAAGTGTGACAGAAGAATGCTACATATATCGTATAGGAAGACCGGACAAATGATTATGTTAAGACAGTTTAGCTACCACCCATGCTGGAGAACAGGAGCCTCTACTCTCATGGTCATGTCACAAGACATACCCTCCCTGTCAAAGACCATAGTACAGGGGACAGTGGAGGGAAAGTGGAGAAGAGGCAGACAGGCAGATTAAGTCCTGAGTGGACAACATCAAGGAGTGGACTGGCTGCAGCTTTAAAACCCTGATATACACAACAGAAGATCGAAAGCACTGGAGAGTGCCCAAGCATCCACCATGACACCTGTGCAACCCCCTAGGCCATGGGATGAGTGAGTGAAAGCAACTTAAACTGTATGGAGCCTGTGTAGGCGTTAAATTGACCCCAAACATGTTTGAAAGTGAAATAGCAACTTAAACTGTATGGAGCCTGTGTAGGCGTTAAATTGACCCCAAACATGTTTGAAAGTGAAATATCCCCATAACTATTGTAAACAATAATTTTAGAATAGTGTATAAATTGACAAACTACATGAGGAACTTAAATATTCTGAACACAAAAAGGAACCTGACACAATCACGACTTGACACAATCATTTAAAATTGAACACAACTGGAGAAAGAGACAGATTAAACTTGATCTCTAAACTTGAACTAAAAGAGGGTTTTTATGAGGAGGTAGTTGTTTGCGTGCGTGTGTGTGTGCATGCGTGTGTGTGTTACCAAGACTGTGTCAGATGGTGTTTTTTCTATTGGGGCTGTGCGCCATTGTCCTGTGTGTTCTCAAGTGCTCCCTGAGCTCTTTCAGCCCTATTCCCACCTCAAGCACGAGCTCCTGTGAACCACTTTGACCACTTCTCTCCCTCCTTCTGCTGAATGTCCTGTGTGACTGCCACTGTGTTCTTCTTTAGTGTCCCTAAAAATAAATAACAAGAAGCTGACTTAGTAATGCTAGCTTGATTCTTACATTATGAAACATCATGAGAAAATATAATAGTGTGTGATTAGGGACTAATGGATTGGCCACCACAACCACCTTATTAAAGGCCTATTCATAGTGAGCAAGAAGGGCTCTTCACCGCGGCTCTGTGACGTCATGTTGTAGTTGCGGGGTCACCTCACCACCAATAAATAAGACTATGAATAAAGCTTAAGAATTTATCATGAAAGTTGTACTACAATCTAATCACACGGCCAAATTTGTTTTCTATGTGAAATACAAACGGTGGCCTCTGTTCAGAATTGTGATCCCTTTTCAGCAGCTACAGCTGTAATACTGTGGCATGCTTCTACTTGTGTACATCAAACATCAATGTTTTGCCAAACACCATTTCAAGTTAGAATGACAGGAGGAAAGTTCAAGATAAATTTACAGTGGAGCAACCATTATGTGCATGCAATCAAAGGGCCAGATCCTATCGACTATGCATGTGATTGTGATTCGAAACTACATTTTTAAGTGAATATGATATTTCAACTTACAACTGGTTCCAGTAGGACGGCTCTGTGTCCCACTTGAGGTGCTCACATTCAGGGTTCCAGCAGCTGATCAGGGTTTCAGGTGGGCAGCAATTCCACTGTGACCCAGGGTTCACTACACATAATTTTACATTTCAAGATGTCAAATTCTCTGTATGTTTATGTTTTTTTTTAAATGAACTAAATCTAATTCTATAGTTTACATACTTGCATGAGAACCTCCAGGGGACACACTGGGGCTGCTGGTCATACTCAGTGTCCACTTTCTTGCGGACACAGTAGTCTCTCTGGGACACAGTAGTCAGTCCAACGCTGTTCATTCCACAGGGAGGTGTAGGTCACATGTCTGCGATGGCCTACAGTTGTACATTCAATAAAAAAACGTACATTTTAGCAAACATAAAAAACTAACTTTAAGCAGTAGCAACAAAAACATTGATTAATCGACGTTCGTTCGATAAATGCAAAATGCTGTAGGCCTACAGCACTTTGGTCAGCTTCTATTGTTTTAAATGTGCTATATAAATAAAGTTTGATTTGATTTAGGCCTATATTGGAGCAGGTGCTGGCAAATAACTAATTACTGTAATGCCAGTCAGATCAATTAGCAGAGCGGAGCTGCTCTCACTCTGCACTGTCTGCAGCACAATAACTGCAGATCTCTTCTTAAATTTAACTTATTATGGTTTACTTTCAACCACAAACCATAATATGATTGACAAACCTTGGATTATAATTCTTCATCGACCAACAGCGCATGCAGCATAACTATGAGGTAACTTAACTATATGAAATCGCATTGCTTTTTCCCATGCCTGCGTATACGCACACTCACAGTCACATTAACTTTATGATCAATCAAATAAAAGTTTTTGTCGAAGCGTCGATCTCCAAAACCGTGATCGAAGGTCAGCCCTACATTGTACCACCCCAAATCATCATATATACAGTTAACTGCGCAACAGTTGTGAAAACCAACCAAAAGCTACTTTCTTGCTCGGACCGACCCAGCCAGCCAGCCAGACAGCCAGGGACAGACGCAGGGACACACATGGCTGTCTATATAGGAGTGGTTGCACCACTAAAAAAATAGTCAAATCAATGTTAATTTAACGCTGAGTGTACAGATTTGTACACTCAGAGTTAAAGACCTGTCAGGGTCCATTTGGTTCCATGTGTTACACTCTCAGACAGTTACAGACCTGTAAGGGTCTATTTGGTTCCTGTACTATCAATCATTTAGCTGGGGACTCCCTCAATACAGTCAAGGACCCGACTTTGAGAACCATATGGTTATCCCACCTGGCTCCCACATAGGTAGCCCTAGAACGGCTCTTGTTGTTACATACAGTATGTACAGTATTTCACATACAAGAGCCATAGTACACCCTCCTTGATTTGTGGTAGAACTTTAACATGCGCGGCCTAAATGTGATAAATGCTCCGTTTGTACTCACCCATTAAATAATTCCAAAGACGTGGAGTGAAATATGGTCCTCTAGTTTTATGATGACGTCTGCGGTAAACAGGACGTATTTGTAAAATCAGTTCATCGATCATTCCGGCCCCCCCCTGCCCGGAGAGAAAGATGTCCGTGTGCATTTCTTGAAAAAGTGGAGATAATTGACTAAATACACGTTTTGTGCCAGAACTTTCACATGGATATAAAATTAGAGGACCATATTTCACTCCACGTCTTTGGAATTATTTAATGGGTGAGTACAAACTGAGCATTTATCACATTTAGGCCGCCAATATGGAACCCGACCAGAAAGTAAGTGCGACCGTTGTATGCCTCTGATAGGCCTACATGGAAATTTACGAAGTATAATTAAATGATCACAGGCATTCTAGGTCTACCACATAGGTAGCCCACCTCTAAACCACATGGGACCCACGTTGGCGTGCTGGCAGGGCACTGGAAACAGACCTGTAAATATATAGATATGTGCTGTGTTTCAGGGTTGAGCTGCTTAACGACCACACTGTTAAAAACTAAAGGTTTTACCTACCACATAGGTAGCCCACCTCTAAACCACATGGGACCCACGTTGGCGTGCTGGCAGGGCACTGGAAACAGACCTGTAAATATATAGATATGTGCTGTGTTTCAGGGTTGAGCTGCTTAACGACCACACTGTTAAAAACGTTTTACTAGGTATTATTATTATTAATTTGGTGGTACTAGTATCAATCATTTTTGTCTCTGGACCGACACACATGCATGCATGTGTGGCAGGATGGACGTGCAATGACACGGCCCATCTCCCATCCTTGTTGGTGGATGGATCAGAGTCACAGCCATCCTCCGCCCACTTAGTAGTGGGCTGATTGGTATTGTGGCAGGATGGGCGTTAGCGTTCCCACGCTGTCACGGCCCGTCCTCCGCCCACTGATTAGGGCTTGATGAGTGTCCTGGCTGGCTTTATAAGGTGACGTGTCGGCAGTGTTTGTCAGCTGTCAGTCTCTCTCTGCCACACTGCTGGTGGGTTTCACGGCCCGGAGTAATTCCGCCGCATTGAGGTGATCATCCTTAACAGAGCTGTTCCGTCGGGTGACAGTGTGTTTGGTCCTCACTTCAGTGCAGGTATGTTTCTATACGTTGCTGTTACGATCGCCTGCACTTAATAGTTGACTGAACTTGACTGTGAGCACTTGTTGTTGTTTTAGCCTTGGAGCTACTCGCTCCGGCCTGTGTCCTGTTCGGCGTGTTGTGAACCAACACCACGCCACCTAGGTTGGTGTTCCTCCCTCTCCGCAGTATTTATATTCATTTGGTGTCTGTGATGCCATGGGGGTATAAACATGGGCTCTTGTTGTTTACAGTTGTATTATTTACCTGGCTACTGCTGCAGTGGGTACAACGACGGTGCACGTTGGCCTCATTAAAGCGGGTGAGTTTGCGTGTCTTTGCTGTTCCTGCCTCAGTGACTATAGTATAAGAGTGGTATTTTAATACAGCCGTTGTGCTTTCAGGGCCAGTACTACACCTGCTGCTTTGCTGACCTTAACCTTCCACACACACTCGTACCGCAGTGTTCGAGAGGGCTCATCCCACGGCCACGAGTGGTCCGTTCGGTGGTCGCCTGAATCGGGGCCCTGGTTGATGGTAGCCCATATCGGGCATCGTTATCTATATTCCGCCTATATTATAACGTATTCCACTTGATCTTGGTCGATATATGTATAGATACTTAGTGCTGTATTACCTCTAAATTGGATACGACTGGCTTGTATAGTGGTGCGATATTGATATATATGTATTTATGTATTATCTATATATAATATATATACCGCTCTATGCACTTTATAGCACTTTATAGCATTTTAGACCTTGGGAGCCTTTATTTATTGAACCGTCATCTTGTTGTATGAAATATCTAATTGCTTTTATAAACTTTTATGTTGCTGACCAAGTATTTTAATAAAGACTTTTGTATATTGGTTACACACGTTTCTGCCCTGCTTATATGTATGTATACTGAATCTGTGTTGGGGAGTCATTACGTGCTCCGGGTGTCCAGTATTGCATTTAGTAAATATCTCCTGGGGCGCAATTCCCCAGGTGGCGTAGTAGGCTACCTTAAGCAATACCACCTTACCACACATGCATTCTAGGCAAGTTAGCCTATAGAGTCCCATACAGAAACTGCCCCAGAAGCACGACACCTTTTTATTTATTTATTAGGATATTTATCATGCGCGATTGGGGCTGCTCACTCGGCAGCCTTCTACTCGAAGTGCAACGGTTGTGAGCTTGTAGATCGGATCTCGCGGACTCGCGCTGCATGTTAAAAAACAAATTCACAGTTATAATAAGAACATAGGTGCATTCTGCACTGTACGAATCCAACATAGTTTAATGTAGACAGTAATGCCTGCAGTAGGCGGCGGCAGGCCTAATGAAATTGTTTTGTTACGGAGATCCTTGAGTCAGTTGACTGTCGGTGTGTGTGTGTGTGTGTGTGAGGGTGTGTGTGTGTGTGTGGGGGGGGGGTGTGTGTGTGTGTGTGTGTGTGTGTGTGTGTGTGTGTGTGTGTGTGGCGGAGGGCAGACAGCAGCGTGCTGCCGATCCGATTCACATTGGAAAATGAATAGGGCTAATTAGCCCTATATAAAAAATAGAAGACCAATATTAGCCTAATGAATGCAGCGTGTTTGAAAGTCGGCCAGTCATATCAGTTTTAAACCAGCTCACCTCCACTCGTGAACATGACGGACAGACAGACAGAATTTATAATAATGTATATTGATATTGATCACATGGATGCCACACACAGAATAGTTTAACTCACTGGATAAACTCACTGGATTATAATTTCTTCAGACAAGAGGATCCCAGGCCTACGAGGTAGGCCTATAATATATTTACTTATGAATGTATAGGCTACTGTTCTTTATCGCGCAAACAGTGTTGAGGGCCCATGCCCCCCTCCCTCTCTCTCTCTCTCTCTCTCTAGCTCTCTCTTGCATTGACATATCCGATATTTTAAATATCGGATATGTTTTACCTCTGCAAAGGTGTGAGTGAGCACTGAGCACCCGCCTTGGTCCCGAACTTAATTAAATAAATTATAATTATATTGCTTCAGCGGAGCACGCACCGTTGTAAGCTTGGATATAGCAGTGACCGCGGCTGTGATCTCAGACAAACTGCTGTCTGCTGAGTCATGCTTGAAGCCTTTTATGGTCGATATGGGGCGTGGATCAATGCAGATGAGGTTGTCGGTTGC
>NC_139712.1:2112318-2397318 GCF_964188405.1 Protomyctophum parallelum
CATAGAGAAGTGTGTTCTCACCTCTGGCTCTGTACTTCAGGATAGAACTACATAGAGAAGTGTGTTCTCACCTCTGGCTCTGTACTTCAGGATAGAACTACATAGAGAAGTGTGTTCTCACCTCTGGCTCTGTACTTCAGGATAGAACTAGAACTACATAGAGAAGTGTGTTCTCACCTCTGGCTCTGTACTTCAGGATAGAACTAGAACTACATAGAGAAGTGTGTTCTCACCTCTGGCTCTGTCCTTCAGGATAGAACTAGAACTACATAGAGAAGTGTGTTCTCACCTCTGGCTCTGTCCTTCAGGATAGAACTAGAACTACATAGAGAAAGTGTGTTCTCACCTCTGGCTCTGGCTCTCCTGGCTCGGTCCTTCTGGATGGAGAAGTAGAGGAAGGTAGAGACGACGTAGGGAGTGAACACCAGTATCTTGACGATCAGCTGGGTCAGAGTCATGAGAGGTTCTGCTGACTCGGCGCTCGGGTCGGAGGAGGAAGAGGAAGAGGAAGAATCTGTGAAAGACAACCAATGGGTTTATAGTTTCGCTGGACACTGGATTATCTTCTCGTGGTGGTAACGGTCGAATAACCCATTCTGACCTGAGATCAGATTCATACGAGGTTTCCACTGGGACACACACTGGTCTGATTGACCCATTCTGACCTGAGATCAGATTCATACGAGGTTTCCACTGGGACACACACTGGTCTGATTAATCTGACTCACTTGTCACCTCCATCAACTTCTCTGGTGACTCTCCGAGGACAGAGATGGAGCACTTGTAGAACCCTTGGTCAGACTTGTTGACGCGGAGGATGGTCATCTGCCCTGCAGACTCAGCCCTGAAGAAGGATCCTTTTCGGAAGAAGTCAGCCGGCCGGTCGGACGCCGCTTCCTTTGTTGTCTGGTGTTTGTAGAGGCAGCGGAACGTGGCGTTACCTCCCTCTGGCACAGGAAGTAGAGGACTCTGCAGGATCACATCTAGAACAACATGTTACAATTCTACTGTTAGAGACAGGACTCTGCAGGATCACATCTGGAACAACATGTTATAGTTCTACTGTTAGAGACAGGACTAGGATCACATCTGGAACAACATGTTATAGTTCTACTGTTAGAGACAGGACTCTGCAGGATCACATCTAGAACAACATTAGTTCTACTGTTAGAGACAGGACTAGGATCACATCTAGAACAACATGTAGTTCTACTGTTAGAAACAGCACTCTGTAGGGTCGCATCTAGAACAACATTAGTTCTACTGTTAGAGACAGGACTAGGATCACATCTAGAACAACATGTAGTTCTACTGTTAGAGACAGGACTAGGATCACATCTAGAACAACATGTAGTTCTACTGTTAGAGACAGGACTAGGATCACATCTAGAACAACATGTAGTTCTACTGTTAGAGACAGGACTAGGATCACATCTAGAACAACATGTAGTTCTACTGTTAGAGACAGGACTAGGATCACATCTAGAACAACATGTAGTTCTACTGTTAGAAACAGGACTAGGATCACATCTAGAACAACATGTAGTTCTACTGTTAGAAACAGCACTCTGTAGGATCACATCTACGTAGAACAACATTAGTTCTATTAGAAACAGAACTCTGTAGGATCACATCTAGAACAACATGCTATAGTTCTACTATTAGAAACAGCACTCTGTAGGGTCGCATCTAGAACAACATTAGTTCTATTAGAAACAGGTTATAGTATTGTGTATCTACTATTATCTATCTACAGTGACATTCTGTCATATTAATGATACACAGTACAACACAATGACCTCCAGTATGATGTGGAAGGACATTTAAATGTAATCATTATACTGTACGAGAGATATTAATGTTGGACGGACATTTAAATGACTGTAACAGAGATCTTGATGTGGACGGTTGGGCTGTGTTATAATTATATAAACTGTACCAGAGATGTTGATGTGGACGGTTGGGCTGTGTTATAATTATATAAACTGTACCAGAGATGTTGATGTGGACGGTTGGGCTGTGTTATAATTATATAAACTGTACCAGAGATCTTGATGTGGACGGTTGGGCCGTGTAATAATTATACAAACTGTACCAGAGATCTTGATGTGGGTCTTGGTGGAGATCTTGCTCTGTTCTCCAGTGGACTCAGACTCACACCAGTAAACTGCAGAGTCTCCGTCGTACAGAGTGACAAAGCAGAACACTCCTGTTAGAATCACAATGAAAACAGAGACGTTAGCATGGGCCCCATTCACTATGGGCCCCATTCACTATGGGCCCCATTCACTATGGGCCCGTTCACTATGGGCCCCATTCACTATGGGCCCGTTCACTATGGGCCCCATTCACTATGGGCCCCATTCACTATGGGCCCCATTCACTATGGGCCCCGTTCACTATGGGCCCCATTCACTATGGGCCCCGTTCACTATGGGCCCCATTCACTATGGGCCCCGTTCACTATGGGCCCGTTCACTATGGGCCCCATTCACTATGGGCCCCATTCACTATTCACTATGGGCCCCATTCACTATGGGCCCCATTTACTATGGGCCCCATTCACTATGGGCCCCTTTCACTATGGGCCCCATTCACTATGGGCCCGTTCACTATGGGCCCCGTTCACTATGGGCCCCATTCACTATGGGCCCGTTCACTATGGGCCCGTTCACTATGGGCCCCATTCACTATGGGCCCGTTCACTATGGGCCCGTTCACTATGGGCCCGTTCACTATGGGCCACATTCACTATGGGCCCGTTCACTATGGGCCCGTTCACTATGGGCCCCATTCACTATGGGCCCGTTCACTATGGGCCCGTTCACTATGGGCCCGTTCACTATGGGCCACATTCACTATGGGCCCGTTCACTATGGGCCCGTTCACTATGGGCCCGTTCACTATGGGCCCCATTCACTATGGGCCCCATTCACTATGGGCCACATTCACTATTCACTATGGGCCCGTTCACTATGGGCCCGTTCACTATGGGCCCGTTCACTATGGGCCCCATTCACTATGGGCCCCATTCACTATGGGCCACATTCACTATTCACTATGGGCCCGTTCACTATGGGCCCGTTCACTATGGGCCCCATTCACTATGGGCCCCATTCACTATGGGCCCCATTCACTATGGGCCACATTCACTATGGGCCTATTTCTACTAGCAGCAAGCTATAAGCCTCTGTTTAGATGATTTATAATTTGTATTAGGATAAATGTGCATGTCTGTAAAGACGAAACGGAGGTGGGGAGGAGTCTCCACTTCAGCTTAATATTTTACTCCTGATCAGCTAGAGCTTCCGTTGCTCCAGACTGTACGACGGAAGCATTTATATTTTACTCATGATCAGAGCTTCCGTTGCTCCAGACTGTACGACGGAAGCATTTATATGTTACTCATGATCAGAGCTTCCGTTGCTCCAGACTGTACGACGGAAGCATTTATATTTTACTCATGATCAGAGCTTCCGTTGCTCCAGACTGTACGACGGAAGCATTTATATTTTAGTCATGATCAGAGCTTCCGTTGCTCCAGACTGTATGACGGAAGCATTTATATTTTACTCCTGATCAGAGCTTCCGTTGCTCCAGACTGTACGACGGAAGCATTTATATTTTACTCATGATCAGAGCTTCCGTTGCTCCAGACTGTATGACGGAACCATTTATATTTTAGTCATGATCAGAGCTTCCGTTGCTCCAGACTGTACGACGGAAGCATTTATATTTTACTCATGATCAGAGCTTCCGTCGCTCCAGACTGTATGACGGAAGCATTTATATTTTACTCCTGATCAGAGCTTCCGTTGCTCCAGACTGTACGACGGAAGCATTTATATTTTACTCATGATCAGAGCTTCCGTTGCTCCAGACTGTATGACGGAAGCATTTATATTTTACTCATGATCAGAGCTTCCGTTGCTCCAGACTGTACGACAGAAGCATTTATATTTTACTCATGATCAGAGCTTCCGTTGCTCCAGACTGTATGACGGAAGCATTTATATTTGACTCCTGATCAGAGCTTCCGTTGCTCCAGACTGTATGAAGGACTTCCCTACTCCTAACCCTGACTCAGTACCTTCAATAGTTCCCCAGTCTTACCGTCAAAAGCTCCCCATTCACGGCCACAGGTCCCAGAGGTCTGGTTGATCTCTCTCCTCACAGTCCATCCTGCTGTAGGACTCTGATCCTTGTCACAACTCAGTGAGATGGACTCACTGGGGAAGAAGTCTGATTGGTCAGGGACAACTCTCAGAGACACTGGATCTGGATCTGGATCAGGAAGAAAGGAAGGAAGGAAGGAAGGAAGGAAGGAAGGAAGGAAGGAAGGAAGGAAGGAAGAAATACATTAGTTAGAAGAGCAGATCTGTTGAGGATGTACAGTCATTGTTCATGTTTTTTATATCATGATGAATCTAGTTTTGTGCTACATTATATATTTCACTAGTTGGAAGAAACACACCATTGGAAGGTTTAAAAGTTTTATTGAGTGAGAAGATGAAGTGATGAGGAGGAGAGTGATGATGAGGGGGAGAAGCGGGGCGTGGGTTCCGGGGGGTTCGCCGACCCTGAAGTCTTTGGGGAAGGGGTCGTGTGGCGGTCAGCCCGCGGCACACGTGGGGCGTGATCGCGTGGCGGTCAGCCCGCGGTACGCTTGGAGGCGTGATCCCCCGTGGGAACTGTGAGGAAGGGACGAGGTGAGGAGAGATGGAGGAGAAGGAGCAGTGGAAGCTGCTGGTCTTGAGGTGGTGATGGGGATGGTGGCGGGATACGAAAAGCATAGAGGATGCTGGGTTGTCTGAGGCGGGTATAAGTAGGCTGGGTAGATTGGCAAGGAGGGCGGAGGATGGCATGAGGGCATGGTCAAGGTGTGTTTCTCCGCCTCCTGAACATCAGTTGATCCAACTCCATTTCACTAGTTGGAAGAAACACACCATTGGAAGGTTTAAAAGTTTTATTGAGTGAGAAGATGAAGTGATGAGGAGGAGAGTGATGATGAGGGGGAGAAGCGGGGCGTGGGTTCCGGGGGGTTCGCCGACCCTGAAGTCTTTGGGGAAGGGGTCGTGTGGCGGTCAGCCCGCGGCACACGTGGGGCGTGATCGCGTGGCGGTCAGCCCGCGGTACGCTTGGAGGCGTGATCCCCAAAAAGGGCTACGGGGGCAACTACTAGGCCAGAGTGTTGTGGGCCTGCTTGATGTCGTGGAGGGAGGAGCGGATGTAGGTCAGGTACGCTTGGGAGGAACATCTGCCTAGCAAGCGGACGGTGTGGTCCTGGAGGCCTCGGCTGGCGGCTGTGGAGGCGAGGTTGGAGATGAAGGAGCGGCCTTCGGGGATGATGCGCATGGCGCAGTTGAGGTGGCCGAGTGGGGAAAGGAGCTGTTGCTTGCTGCATTGGGGGAAGTTCATAGTTGGAGAGGAGGAAGGTGAAGCGGTTGAGCTTGTCAGGGGGCAGGGAGGCTTGGAGTGAGACAGTGTCCAGAGTGAAGCCTAGGAATTCAAAGGGAGGTGGAAGGGCCCTCGGTCTTCTCTAGGGCGAGGGGGACGCCGAGGTCGTTGAAAGCGGAGGTGAGGGTGGTGAGGCTGGAAGCGGGGGGTGCGTGAGGGGGAGTGACGATGAGGAAGTCGTCTAGCAGGTGGGTGACGTAGGGGAGCTTGTGGTTGTTGAGGAGGATCCAGCAGAGCGCTTCTGCGAGGGTGTCGAAAAGCTTTGGGCTGCTCCTGCAGCCGAAAGTGAGGCGGACGGCGAAGTAATAGGCGTCCTGCCAGAAAACCCCAAAAAGATTCCAGCTGTCGGGGTGGAGGGGGAGGACTTTGAAGGCTCCAGTGACGTCGGCTTTGGCCAGCTGGGCTCCTTGGCCGGCGAGACGAATTAAGTTTAGGGCGCCATCGATGGTGGCGTATTGCATGGAGAATGGGGGGCTGGGGATGAGACTGTTGATGCTGGGGGTGGAGGTGCCGTGGGGGGAGGAGAGGTCGAGGATGAACCTCTTTTTGAGTATTTCCGGGTGGCGATGCCGAGGGGGCTGATGCGGTAGGTGGGGAATGGTGGGGTGGAAAATGGGCCGATCATGAAACCGTTTGTGACTTCTTTTGTGAGCAGGGTGGTGACGGAGTTGGGGTCAGTGATGGCGGACTGGAAGTTTTGGCAGGTGTGGCTGTTGGTGGGGAGGGTGATGAGGCCGGGGGAGAAGCCGTAGTTCAGGCCTCCGAGGAGGAAGCAGGCGGTTGCGGGGTCGGGTGGCGTGAGAGTGCGGCGGCCAGGGCGGGGATGTTGATGGGGGTGGAGAGGTGCCGGGAAAGTCAGGGATTGGTGGGGTGTTGGGGGCAGGTGATGCGGGCATGGGCGCCCCCGCAGTGAGTGCAAACGTGGAGCATCTTGCAAGTGGAGACGGAGCACCCTTTATTGTTGAAGTTATTGCAGATTGCTTCAGTGCCGCAGTAGAGGACTGGGCGGCCATGTCTGTCGGTGGATTGGTTGGAAGCTGGGTATTGGGGGGGTCGTTGCGGGGGCGGGCCACCGGTGATGGCGAGGAGGGAGGGAATACTGGGAGCTGGTCTGGTGGTGGGTTTGGTGGTGGGTTCGATGGTGGGTTTGGCGGCGGCGTGGAGATGTTGGCTGGAGGCGGAGGTGCGGGGGGCGGCGTGGATGCACTGGCTGGCGGGGTGGGTGGGGTTGCCGCACAGGTTGCAGGCGATGGCGAGCCTTCCTGCGAAAATCCGGCAATATAGTTCCAGGTCCAGGTGGCCCCAGTAGGTGGCGGTGTTGAGTTGATGGAGCCTTGCTGCGGCGGTGGCGGAGAACTGGCGGTGGTATTCCAGAAACAGGGAGCCGCCGAACCTTACGGCTAGGTCGAAAATGATGGAAAGGTAGTCGTCCAGCTCCTGGCGCCGGGCTGGGTAGGTGGAGCAGATGACGTCTCGGTACAGAGAAAAAGCCAGGCCGAACTCGGCGACGGTGAGGATGGCGGAGCGTGAAGGGGTGGGGTTGCGGAGTTGGATGGAGAGGTCTCCGCACTCTAGAAAGCGGGACTCGGAGTTGGTGGTGGAGGGGCGGAGGAGAGTGGCTAGGTCAATGTCATTGCCATGTAGTATCTGGTTCCGGAGGGTGGTGCTGATGTTCTGAGGGTTTCTTGCTGGGGCATTGGGCGGGACGACTGCTGGGGTTGCTGTGGAGAGAGAGAAGTTGGGAGGATGGGGGGGGAGAGCGTAGGAGGGGTCGGAAAGGACGCTGGGAAGTGTCAGCGTGGGGTGGTAGGTGGCCGGGAGGGGCGGGTAGGCGGGTGAGGCCTGTGGGAAGGCAAGAGAGGCCGAGGGAAAGGTGGGCAGAGCCTGGGGAGGGGGGGCCGGGAGGGGAGGGTAGGCGGGTGAGGCCTGTGGGAAGGCAAGAGAGGCCGAGGGAAAGGTGGGCAGAGCCTGGGGAGGGGGGGCCGGGAGGGGAGGGTAGGCGGGTGAGGCCTGTGGGAAGGCAAGAGAGGCCGAGGGAAAGGTGGGTGGGGCCTGGAGAGGGGGGGCCAGGGAGGGCGGGTAGGCGGGTGAAGCCTGTGGGAAGGCAAGAGAGGCCGAGGGAAAAGTGGGCGGAGCCTGGGGAGGGGGGGCCGGGAGGGGAGGGTAGGCGGGTGAGGCCTGTGGGAAGGCAAGAGAGGCCGAGGGAAAGGTGGGCGGGGCCTGGAGAGGGGGGGCCAGGGAGGGCGGGTAGGCGGGTGAAGCCTGTGGGAAGGCAAGAGAGGCCGAAGGGAGGTTGGGAGCCTCGGTGGAGGCCTGGATCAGTGCAGCCATGAGAGTGGCGATGGATGGGGGGATGGGGGGAATTTGAGTAGGGGGGAGGGGGGGGTTGGGGGATGGTGTGGCCTGCGCGGCGGCGGAGGTCAGGAGGGAAAGGAGGGACGTGAGGGCGTGCGGGGCGGGCACTGGAGGGGTTGCGCTGATTGGCGGGATTGTGATGGCGGGGGGGGTGGAGCTTGAGGTGGTTGAGCTGGTTGGAATTGTGCTGTTTGGAAGGTGGGAAGAAAGGGAGTAGGAGTGGGGGGGGGGGGGGGGGGTTAGAGGAGGCCGGCGTTGGGTGACCGACACTACGTAACTTAATGCTTGTAAATCAATTACGGTTAATTAATTCAAGCAGAAAGTAATCTGAAAATAATGCAAGACGCCCAACACCGGGCAGTGTTGGGTAATTAACACTGCGCAGCTCAATGCTTGTAAATTAACTATGATCAATTAATTTAGCAGAAAGTAATCTGAATATAATGCAAGACGCCCGACACCGGGCAGTGTTGGGCAACCGACACTACATAACTTAATGCTTGTAAACTGACCACAATCAATTAATCAAGTAGAAAGTAATGCGATATAATGTAAAATACCCAACGCTGGAAGTGGGGGGGGGGAGAGAAGTTGGGATGACACGGGACCGCTTGGACCGGCGGGTGACGTCGTCGGTGGTGGCCGTGCTGGGAGCGCGCCTCGTGACGTCATCGGTGGGTGCCGGGTTTGAAGAAGTTGAGGGAGTTGCTGTGTTGTTGTTGTTGCTGTCGCAGAAGAGTTGAAACAAGCCCGCTTTGTTAGTGGAGCGGACGAACGGGATGTTGAGCGTTCGTAGCTGCTTTTGGAGTCCTACGAAGTCCAGTCGGAGATGGAGGGTTGTGGTGGGCTTGGGTTGCTGGAGAGGAGCGAAGTGGCAGAGCTGCGGGTGGCGGTGTGGACGCGCCTGGAGCGCCGTGTCACCTGGGTGGGTGGAGGGAGGGTTGGTGCCGGAGGTTGGCTGTAAATCTCACGGCTCTTCCTCTTCGCGGAGCGGAGCTTTCGAAAGCGGTTCCGAATACGGCTCTGTTTGAGGCTGAGCCTGGATGGTTGGGAGGCGGCGGCCTGGGGGGCTGTGGTGGGACGGCTGTCATCATAGTCGCTGGACGTGGTGTCGGGGATGAGCGTTGGGCTCCCCTGAGCGTCCGCGGGAGGATCGCCGTCCGAGCCCGAGGTGGAAAAATCCATGGCAGGTGAGCCGCTGGTTTTTGCGTTGCTGGTTTTTTTCTTTCTGTTGCTTGTATGAAGGGTACGTGCGTGTAGCGTGTACGAGCATACGAAAAGCATAGAGGATGCTGGGTTGTCTGAGGCGGGTATAAGTAGGCTGGGTAGATTGGCAAGGAGGGCGGAGGATGGCATGAGGGCATGGTCAAGGTGTGTTTCTCCGCCTCCTGAACATCAGTTGATCCAACTCCATATAAATATATACATATAATATATACATATAATATATATATACATACTACACAGACTGCTGTTTCCTCGACACACACTAAATGCATTCAATGAGAATCAATATCATTATGATTGATTTATTACAATCACATAATTCCAGATTCTTATTTTAAAACCTTAAAACTTTAAGATGAACTAAGATCATGAACATGATACTGTGAGATATTATCTACTCTGTCAGACTGAAGGCTGTGCATGCGTGCGTGCTTGCGTGCGTGCGTGCGTGCGTGCGTGTGTGTGTGTGTGTGTGTGTGTGTGTGTGTGTGTGCGTGCGTGTGCATGTGCATGTGTGTAAACATTGTGCGTCTAAATTCCACCTCACAATCCTCTGTGGTTTTAGTGCTTTGTATGTCGATGCCTTTTTATAAATAGCCCTATATATAATTATAAAGTGCATGTTGTAGTTCTCTAAATGATTGTCTCACACTACACTACCCATGATGCAATGAAATGACGTCATCTCACCTTCTGGTTGAGCAAGAGCACAACAGATGAGGAGATACACCACTGTTGGGGGGGGGGGGGGGAGAGAGAGAGAGAGAGAGAGAGAGAGAGAGAGAGAGAGAGAGAGAGAGAGAGAGAGAGAGAGAGAGAGAGAGAGAGAGAGAGAGAGAGAGAGAGAGAGAGAGAGAGAGACAGAGACAGAGACAGAGACAGAGACAGAGACAGAGAGAGAGAGAGAGAGAGACAGAGACAGAGACAGAGACAGAGGCAGAGACAGAGACAGAGACAGAGACAGAGACAGAGACAGAGAGACAGAGAAAAACAGAGACAGAGAAAGACACAGACAGACAGACAGACAGACAGACAGACAGACAGACAGACAGACAGACAGACAACAGGCAGACAGGCAGACATACATATTTAGTTTTATTATATAAAGGTAATGTAATTTCCCCTACAGCTGTGGTCTACATATGCTGCTACTATTAATGGTGTCTGTGTGGAAGTGGAGATATTTGACAAAATCCACAAAATTCCCGTCAGAACTGTGGCTGTGTGTAACAAATGCAATGTATCAATTTTACAATTTACATTGTAGTCATTTATCAGACGCTCTTGAATTATCTCTTTAAAGGACCACTTCACCACTTTTCAACCTATCTTCATATAATAGGTCCTCACTAATAATCATGAAAGAAATGGCACAGTTTTTTTCTACTCGGTCTGTGTCTCATAGGAGGGCTGTGGGCAGTTCAGAAACCGTCTTCCAGTGACATCATCGATGGGGAATACAAGTTAATAGAAACTGCAGGCTTTCTAGTCCTGAAAAGTTGCAATGCGAAAATGGAAGCCATCGTTCTCACGATAATGACAATCTAAACATTTTTGTAAAAAAAATCTTGTTTAAAAAATAATCTGCCTAATGATGATGTCACTGGAAGACGTTTTCTAGAAAAGTGGTGAAGTGGTCCTTTAAAGTACATGTAAATGACAGAACACAGTAATCACAGTAAACTGAGATATACATGAAGTACTCACATATATAAACACAGTAAAAGTACTCACATATATAAACACAGTAAAAGTACTCACATATATAAACACAGTTAAAGTACTCACATATATAAACACAGTTAAAGTACTCACATATATAAACACAGTAAAAGTACTCACATATATAAACACAGTTAAAGTACTCACATATATAAACACAGTAAAAGTACTCACATGCTGTGATGTAGGATGGTGTACATGTCATGGTGTCGAAGTGACTGACTAACACTGACTGAGAGCTGAGTGCACACACAGAACAGAGCTGTACACACACACACACACACACACACACACACACACACACACACACACACACACACACACACACACACACACACACACACACACACACAGAACAGAGCTGTACACACACACACACACACACACACACACACACACACACACACACACACACACACACACACACACACACACACACAGAACAGAGCTGTACGTGTGGTTTCGCACGCACGCACACACACACTGACTGTGTGGTTTCACATACACACACAACTCTGCTGGCTGGATGAAGAGACCATTTCCTTGTTGGTAAGATGCTCTGACACACACACACACACACACACACACACACACACACACACACACACACACACACACACACACACACACACACACACACACACACACACAAACACACACACACACACACACACACACACACACACACACACACACACACACACACACACACACACAAACACAGGGTGGGCCACGCAGTAAAAGTAAATTAATCCACATTGTATTGTTGACCTATTTCTAAAGTATTCGTGCAACTTTCGTTCATTTTTGACCCCTCTATCACACAGAACTATGTTTTTTGTGTCCATATCACTACGCCCAAAAAATAGTTCCATTGTGATAGAGGGGTCAAAGTTGAACGAAAGTTGCTATAATATTTTAGAAATATATAGTCAACAATACAAATGACACTAGTTTTGTGAATTAATTTACTTTCACTGCATGGCCCCCTGTACCTATAGGATATTCTATCTACTACCCAAAATCCATAAGGATCCCCAGACTTGGACTATTCCCTTCGAGGTGCCTCCCGGCAGACCTATAGGCCCTTTGGGGCAGCGGTGGCCGAACGGTTTGTGGAGCGGTCTTGATATCGGAAGGTCGCTAGTTCGTATCGCCACCGGCACGTTAAAATGACCACCGCTGAAGTGCCCTTGGACAAGGCATTGAACCCCTACCATGAAATGTTCTATGAGCAGGGCCTGGCTGTAAACAAGTTCTTGAGCTTAGTCCAGTTACCCTGGGTAAACATGGTACCTTTCCTTTCCTTAGTCCAGTTACCCTGGGTAAACATGGTACCTTTCCTTTCCTTAGTCCAGTTACCCTGGGTAAACATAGTACCTTTCCTTTCCTTAGTCCAGTTACCCTAGGTAAACATAGTACCTTTCCTTTCCTTAGTCCTGTTACCCTGGGTAAACATAGTACCTTTCCTTTCCTTAGTCCAGTTACCCTGGGTAAACATGGTACCTTTCCTTTCCTTAGTCCAGTTACCCTAGTTAAACATAGTACCTTTCCTTTCCTTAGTCCAGTTACCCTGGGTAAACATGGTACCTTTCCTTTCCTTAGTCCAGTTACCCTGGGTAAAAACAGTACCTTTCCTTTCCTTTCCTTTTGCTCCAAATTCTAGTGTAGGTTTCGTAGTAAACCCACGTCGCCACAGCATTTATAAAGTGATCGCAAACAGCTGATCCTTCCTTAATTTCGTTCCGACGTTAATAAATGTGACGGCTGAAATCTATCTGGCACGCCCTATGAGACAGAGACAGAGACAGAGACAGAGACAGAGACAGAGACAGAGACAGAGACAGAGACAGAGAGACAGAGAAAAACAGAGACAGAGAAAGACACAGACAGACAGACAGACAGACAGACAGACAGACAGACAGACAGACAGACAGACAGACAGACAGACAGACAGACAGACAGACAACAGGCAGACAGGCAGACATACATATTTAGTTTTATTATATAAAGGTAATGTAATTTCCCCTACAGCTGTGGTCTACATATGCTGCTACTATTAATGGTGTCTGTGTGGAAGTGGAGATATTTGACAAAATCCACAAAATTCCCGTCAGAACTGTGGCTGTGTGTAACAAATGCAATGTATCAATTTTACAATTTACATTGTAGTCATTTATCAGACGCTCTTGAATTATCTCTTTAAAGGACCACTTCACCACTTTTCAACCTATCTTCATATAATAGGTCCTCACTAATAATCATGAAAGAAATGGCACAGTTTTTTTCTACTCGGTCTGTGTCTCATAGGAGGGCTGTGGGCAGTTCAGAAACCGTCTTCCAGTGACATCATCGATGGGGAATACAAGTTAATAGAAACTGCAGGCTTTCTAGTCCTGAAAAGTTGCAATGCGAAAATGGAAGCCATCGTTCTCACGATAATGACAATCTAAACATTTTTGTAAAAAAAATCTTGTTTAAAAAATAATCTGCCTAATGATGATGTCACTGGAAGACGTTTTCTAGAAAAGTGGTGAAGTGGTCCTTTAAAGTACATGTAAATGACAGAACACAGTAATCACAGTAAACTGAGATATACATGAAGTACTCACATATATAAACACAGTAAAAGTACTCACATATATAAACACAGTAAAAGTACTCACATATATAAACACAGTTAAAGTACTCACATATATAAACACAGTTAAAGTACTCACATATATAAACACAGTAAAAGTACTCACATATATAAACACAGTTAAAGTACTCACATATATAAACACAGTAAAAGTACTCACATATATAAACACAGTTAAAGTACTCACATATATAAACACAGTAAAAGTACTCACATGCTGTGATGTAGGATGGTGTACATGTCATGGTGTCGAAGTGACTGACTAACACTGACTGAGAGCTGAGTGCACACACAGAACAGAGCTGTACACACACACACACACACACACACACACACACACACACACACACACACACACACACACACACACACACACACACACACACACACACACACACACAGAACAGAGCTGTACACACACACACACACACACACACACACACACACACACACACACACACACACACACACACACACACACACACACACACAGAACAGAGCTGTACGTGTGGTTTCGCACGCACGCACACACACACTGACTGTGTGGTTTCACATACACACACAACTCTGCTGGCTGGATGAAGAGACCATTTCCTTGTTGGTAAGATGCTCTGACACACACACACACACACACACACACACACACACACACACACACACACACACACACACACACACACACACACACAAACACACACACACACACACACACACACACACACACACACACACACACACACACACACACACACACACACACACAAACACAGGGTGGGCCACGCAGTAAAAGTAAATTAATCCACATTGTATTGTTGACCTATTTCTAAAGTATTCGTGCAACTTTCGTTCATTTTTGACCCCTCTATCACACAGAACTATGTTTTTTGTGTCCATATCACTACGCCCAAAAAATAGTTCCATTGTGATAGAGGGGTCAAAGTTGAACGAAAGTTGCTATAATATTTTAGAAATATATAGTCAACAATACAAATGACACTAGTTTTGTGAATTAATTTACTTTCACTGCATGGCCCCCTGTACCTATAGGATATTCTATCTACTACCCAAAATCCATAAGGATCCCCAGACTTGGACTATTCCCTTCGAGGTGCCTCCCGGCAGACCTATAGGCCCTTTGGGGCAGCGGTGGCCGAACGGTTTGTGGAGCGGTCTTGATATCGGAAGGTCGCTAGTTCGTATCGCCACCGGCACGTTAAAATGACCACCGCTGAAGTGCCCTTGGACAAGGCATTGAACCCCTACCATGAAATGTTCTATGAGCAGGGCCTGGCTGTAAACAAGTTCTTGAGCTTAGTCCAGTTACCCTGGGTAAACATGGTACCTTTCCTTTCCTTAGTCCAGTTACCCTGGGTAAACATGGTACCTTTCCTTTCCTTAGTCCAGTTACCCTGGGTAAACATAGTACCTTTCCTTTCCTTAGTCCAGTTACCCTAGGTAAACATAGTACCTTTCCTTTCCTTAGTCCTGTTACCCTGGGTAAACATAGTACCTTTCCTTTCCTTAGTCCAGTTACCCTGGGTAAACATGGTACCTTTCCTTTCCTTAGTCCAGTTACCCTAGTTAAACATAGTACCTTTCCTTTCCTTAGTCCAGTTACCCTGGGTAAACATGGTACCTTTCCTTTCCTTAGTCCAGTTACCCTGGGTAAAAACAGTACCTTTCCTTTCCTTTCCTTTTGCTCCAAATTCTAGTGTAGGTTTCGTAGTAAACCCACGTCGCCACAGCATTTATAAAGTGATCGCAAACAGCTGATCCTTCCTTAATTTCGTTCCGACGTTAATAAATGTGACGGCTGAAATCTATCTGGCACGCCCTATGAAATCAAGCCTCGCCCTCGTTTTTGCGACATGAACAACTGCAGTACGACCAGCTGAGTCAAGTCAAGCCTTCCTTGCCTTGCTGACCGCCTCACCCCCCTCTCATACACACACACACACACACACACACACACACACACACACAAACACACAACTTGCAACTTGTTGTATCTTAAATAAATAAACCTGCATGAATTAAATAAAGCTGTAGGCCTACCCTGTCTGTTTCTCCTCTCGCTTCGCTTCCCTTGCAGCCCGCCTCACCCCCCCGCACGCACGCACATATCGCAATTTGCAAGCAACTGTCCCTGTGTGTTGTTAGTTGTAACTTGTATATTAAATTATTTAAGTATTTTTAATTTAATATACAACAAGATATATTAGTGAACGAAAACCTGAACCTGTGAACCATGAATTAAACAACAAATAGGCGCACACACGCTGCTGTTTTGCATAGGTGCTCCTCCTGTCCTGTCTGTCTGACCGTGACACCGTGACCAACTGACCATGCACGTTCTATTTAGATTGCATCGCAGTCGCTAGTCGCTGCAGTGGCTGGGCTGTCAACTGACAATATATGAATGTGCAGCTAAAACCGTAGCCCATGTGGCTGGCACTGGTGGAGTGGTGGTGGTGGACTGGCCGATGCGGTTCCCACTTGCGCTGGCACAGTACATTTGGCATTCGAGCGACGCGTCGGGTTTATTAAACGAGGAGGAGATTGCACATACCGGTCCGTAACTCCAGAAAGACATTGGCCTGCTGTAGGTTAGGCTACAGTAGTAGTAGCTATAGGCTACCCGTGCATGTTGGGACTCTCCGCAGCTGCAGCACTGCAGACAGCCCAAATCCTCACATCTATGCGCTCATGCAAAACACTGTTTAAATGGCTTAAATTTTAATTGTAAAGTTGGAAATCTCCTACAAATTTCATAATATGACACAAAGACACATCGTTGATGTAGGTCTATTCCTTTTTTTCTTTTCTTTTTATATATGTATACATGTAGCCCATATACATACAGTTTCATATTAACATTTTAGGAGTGAATACATATGTTTCGATGCCTGTGGCAGCCTCTCAGCTGGTCAAACAATGCTGCTCCGCCGTTCTACGACAGACAGGACAAAGCGTACGACAGCTCCCGACCAGACGTGTCTTTGTCAAGTTCAATTTCAAGCTTTGGCGGAAATGGTAAATGCCGAAAATTTCGGTAATTTCGGCGTACACCCATATTTTGGCGTACGCACAGTTGATAAATGAGGGCCATAGTGTCAGACTGCAGCAGTGAGTCCTACCACATAGCACAATACATAGACCACTTCCTCAACCCCCTCTCCACCATACACGCCAGCTATTTAAGAGACACATATGATTTCCTGGAAAAGATCAAGCCCATATAGCCGTGCCACCACACAGCCTTTACACTAACATACATACAGCCACTGGTTTACAGGCAGTTAGAAACCTTTTCCAGACACACCCGGACAACACTAGACCAGACAATGCCATTTTACAACTATTAGAACTTAGTCTCAATTGCAATGATTTCACATTTAATAACAAACACTACTTACAGATAGAGGGCACAGCTATGGGCAAGAAATTTGCACCCGCTTATGCCAACATTTACATGAGTGAGTGGGAGAGAGAGGCCTTGGCAAAGTGTCCACTACAACCTACCATGTATTTCAGAAATTTAGATGACATCATAGGGCTCTGGCCACACACCTTACAACAGTTTGATACATTTTTACAGATTTTGAACACACACCATGCTTCCATAACCATCAAACACATAATTCATCCAACAGAGATTAACTTCCTGGACACCACCGTATTTTTTCATACAATAGATCATACACATAAACAACTACTGACTAAAATTTATTTTAAGGACACAGACACACACGCACTACTCCATAAACACAGCTACCACCCAAAGCACACTTTTGCAGGAATCATCAAATCACAAATCATTCGGTTTTTCAGGATTTCATCCAATAGGGAACACTTTAATCAGGCCACACACACACACACTCTTCACAGTCCTCAGAAGGAGAGGTTACAGCAAAAGGTTTTTGCGTACTATCAGGAGCAATGCCCTGGCCTCTCTCTCCCCCACCTAGCCACTCTCCACAAACACCCACTGGTCTAAATGAAAGAAGTTGATTTTTATCCCTTTTGTTCATTTATCTGTAAAATAAATAAATGGTATCCAGGCCATGCTGTGAACTTTTACTCCCTTTTAGGTTGTTTTAGGTTGTTTTATTAATTTTATTAATGGATTTTTATATCCATTTTACCATTGATTGATTGATTGAAATATTTATTAACATTTTGTAGAATTTACAGTACATTTTAAGCACAAACTCAATACAAAGACTGTTAACTGTGAGTGGACGACCCAATTAAGCATTACACTTGTTTACAACAGGGTCCACATTGTTCAATTCATCATATTGGGTTTTAGAGGATGGTCTCGGACCATGGTTTAGGTATGGTCTAGTCTAACTTGGACTCAGGGGGGTGGACGCCTCTGCCTTGCATAGTCCCCAGTGAATAGGCAGTTTGCCCTTCACTGGTAACCCTATTTTGGAATTATTTTTTTTATATATGAAGGTATTGTGGGCTGGGCTTTTTACAAAAAAGCCCCCCTTTTAAATACATACACACATACATACATACATACATACATTTCAGTCAGAAGTTGAAGCAGTTTTGAAGGACCCACTTTTTAGCCCTCATTTCCCTCTATCAGACACCATGTTATTGTGCTGGGGTGTTTATTTCCTCTCAGAAAGACAGACCAGGTATACATAACAGGTTATGTAGGGTAGGTTTAGTTTGAGACTGGCTCATGGACTATTACAGTGTTTCCCAACCTTTTTTCTGCCAGGGCACACTTTTCATACCCCAAAAATCCCAGGGCACAACTAGATATACGGGGGGTGGGGGGTTGTGTGTGTGTGTATGTATATATATATATATATATATATATATATATATATATATATATATATATATATATATATATATATACACAGTTTTTACACACACACACACACACACACACACACACACACACACACCACCACACAGCTGCTACAGCTATTTGAAACCAGAACAACATATTTGTTCTCATATACACAAGATGGCAAGTTTTATATATATATTTAACTTTTTGTTTTAATATATTTATATATTTTATCTCCTGACCTACCAATGCAAATACAATTGCTAATTGCTTTCATCACGTCACGCGTGATTAAAAAAGTTTGAGTGCATGCAGTGCACATTGCACGCACAGAAAGTCACTTTCTGACTTTGTCTGTGTTGTGTGTGTGTGTGCCCGTGGCGGTCGCAATCTGGACACGCTGAATCACACATGTTTGTAAACGGCAGTCAGGCAAGAAATACTGCTCCCTAAAGTTCCCATAAAAGTTACGTTTGAGAAACGTATAATTATACATTTACGGTATACGTTATTATGAAACATGAAGGACCTGGCACCTGGCTACTCTGCTTCTCTCTTGTGTCGTCTCACTCGTCTGCCGTTACTTCTCCACATGCAGTGGACTGAGTGGAGTTGAGCTCTCAAACCGCTCTCAAAGGGCACCTACGGACGGCTGCAATTCGAAACTGGCCTCTGTAAAATCTGAATCCCCCCTTTCCCCTCACTGTATATGTATCTTTTCCCTTTTTGCTTCCTATATGATGAATTCCTGTTCTGTTCTTTAGCTACATAGAAGTGTCTATTTGTATGTCTCTAAATGTTTTGATGAATTGAACAATGTGGACCCTGTTGTAAACAAGTGTAATGCTTAATTGGGTCATCCACTCACAGTTAACAGTCTTTGTATTGAGTTTGTGCTTAAAATGTAGGCCTACTGTAAATTCTACAAACTGTTAATAAATATTTCAATCAATCAATCAAAGCTGTATGTAGCTCCGCCCTGGCGATTTGTAAGCCCATCTGCACTGCCGCTTTTGCAACACAATGTGGGCTTGTAGGTCAGCTTAAAACAGCAAAAGGCAGGCTGGAACGCGCAGAGGTATTGCAGTGTGTTTTTTTTATACAGTATACGTGCCAGGAGAGTAGGTGATGTCCCCATGTAAACAAAGCCACACATTAGCATTTCTATGGCCGAGACTGGTGGGGATGGGCAAAAACAACCGCAGGCAGCCCAGTATATATTGCTATCGGGGGAGGGTCGGCCATCTGGGTTACTTTTCTTCCTGAAATTAAAAACGTCCGGGTTTCCAAGGCTACTTTTGTTCAAATCAAACGGCACACTAAAGTGCCGCCGCACACAGGTTGGGAATCACTGGACTATTACATCACAATGGTACATCGGCAAGAATGTATAGGCTAGACAAGGAGAGTTCCGTTTACGCCTTTCATTTTCCTTTGCACAGACACACATTTCAGTTGAGCAAGGAGGTGGAGGCTTGTCGGTTATGGTTTTGACTAAAAAGACAAGAGAAATATAATTATCATACAATTCAGTAGTACATATAACAATAGACAGACAATTAGGTACCCAAGACAATACTTACTCAAAGGGGGGGGGGTAGGCCTACCACTACCTATTGGGAGTACACAAACATGGGAAATACAAACGTTCAATATTATCTAATATAATTATGTTATTAAGTTACTGATTCACTGCATTTCAAGGGATACTAAAGTGACTGTGCTGCGCATTACACACACTCTCTACAGTTTCTCGGAAAACAGATTAGGATTACATTTAACACAAATAACCAATAAAATGCAATATACAAAACATCATGAACAAACTGAACTCGCTTCAGTGACGCATAACCAAGGCCCGAGGCTCCAGGACAGAGCTGGGCTCTCAGGTAGAGTTGTTGCTGCTGCTGACAAACAATGGCTGCATGGAAAGGCACTCAGGCAGTATAGCTGGTGATAGAGCAGTTGTGATTACTGATTGAGAGGGAGTGACAGCACGTGAGGTTTGATTGGTGGTGGGTGGGGGAGGGTTGTTGTTGCTCAATAGGATGCCTCTTTTCTACAGGCTACATCATGTTGTATATCATATATTTGTCCGTCTTTAAATGCTCTGATGAATTGAAAATGGAGGACCATGGTGTAGCAGTTTTTGTATTTGACCTGTTGCGTTGCTAGCAGAGCAACAGCGACCTCTACTGAACCACTTGCCACGGTTCACATGAGGGGGACCAGAGGGACCGTCATGGATGAAGCTCAGCCTGCTGTGTGTCTTCCTCCATTTATAAGCATAACCTTTATTTAAAGCTTTATAAATGTTATCTAAAGCTCTCTGCTCAGAGCCACGGATGGTAGGATCGTCCTCGAGTTGGTAGAAGAACCGAATCTTCACTGTCGTTACAGAAAAACACTTTTTAATCACATCCCTGGACGTTTTCACTGCTTGTATCGCCATGCCTTCAACTAGGCGCCCCTATCGGCCGGCAGGTGTACTGCAGTCTGATTACATTATAACTCTGAGTGGAAACGTCCAGGGATGAGATAAAAAAGTGTTTTTCTGTAACAACAGTAAAGATTCGGTTCTTCTACCGACCCGAGGAGGATCCTACCATCCGTGACTCTGAGCAGAGAGCTTTAGATAACATTTATAAAGGTTTATGAAGGTTATACACGGAGGAAGACATACATCAGGCCGAGGTTCTGTCATCATGACTCGGCTCAGAGCTGCTGTAACGCAAACAAACTCAAGAGATGAAAACGAAAGCAAAAAGAACCAGGTAGTGTCTGTGGATCATTTGGCCCCTTTTCCACCAGTTGGTTCCCAATGTGAACCGGTTCAGTTCTTTTTGGTTTTTAGTCCATGAGCCAGAGCTCAAAAATTGGAACGTTAATTATGAATTGAGTGGATAAAACCATACCTATATTAGATTGTTATCACCATGAAACTTCCCCAACTGAGTACTTACACGAAGGCAATGATTTATTATATTACAAATTTTACATTTTTAAATATGCAAATGAGGCATATAATGGCGATTTCACTAGTCACAGTAATATTCAGCAGAACTTTAGTATTGACTCGTATCATAGAACAGTTCTCCACTTATTGTTATGATCAACTCACAACATCCAATGAAAGGCGGAGACCGTCGTCATGTACTTTATAGGAATTTATTGCAAGGTTCAGTCTCTTATTTCGATCCACAGACAGAATCCTCCTAATTTATTGCAAGGTTCAGTCTCTTATTTCCATCCACAAACAGAATCCTCCTGAGCTTCTCTCAAAAAAGTACCCACTTGAAAACAATTGACTGGTTTAAACAATATAAAAAAATAAACAAAAGCACGATTCCTTTAGCTTACGTTACAAATTGGTTACGGTCAAAAACTTGTTTCGTTCCACTGTTGCATCAACTAAATTCTCTATTAACTTTTTCTATTATCTGACGTCACTGGCCAATGGCACATGCGCAGTAGCTGTTATATCGCTCAAAATAACACAGTATATTTAGAAACGTATCATAAAGTATTGCAACAAACACCTAATGTTAGTAAACAAACCAACAGTAACAAAAAGCAACTACTGACAATAATAAACAAAAAAGCAATAATATTGTAAACCACACTTGGTTGCATGGTGAAAATAGTCGATCTACAAGCTCACGTGTTGTGAGCCCTATACAAATGCAATCCATATCAATTTTGTATTTGATTTTGTTCAAATTACAGATGAGGTCACGTGGAGGAAGTGGAGATGATGGTGATGGATAAATAAAATGGATAATAAAAATGGTAAGAACATTTTCACATTTTGTCACATGTCACATTTTAGCACAGGAATATAAATTAGAAAATGGCTGGGTTTTTACCCACAGGGCAACTGTTAAGTCATGAATCACAAGACAGAGAAATGATTAAGGTGAAAAAAATGTATTTAATTAATTCTGTGATTTCAGACGAACTTTCGCTGGAGGAAGACCTATCGACTTCAACCTCTGCTGGAAAGGCTACCACCAGTCGGGTTTCCCTGACCCTCTATACCCAGCCTGCATTGTACCGTGTGGGGGTACCCGCAACATCCAGACCTCAAGGAACGCACCCAGCTTTCCGTGCTCGGACATACAGACACGGGGACATACACACATTGCTACGCTCAGAAACTCCTGACTCCACTCAGAAGAGAATTGGTGTTTTAAAGACTTAAGCACTTAAACTTGAGAACTGATGTCTTCTAAATCCGCACAGATGAGTTAAAACGTTTGCTGCAAAATAATATATATTTACAGATTTGTGCCACATTTTCACGATGTTTCAAAATTAGCAAATCTACAAGCTCGTTTTCAACAGCTTACAGCTTTTTAAATAATGGTTAAAGTGGCTAAAACCAGGGGATCTTGGACTTCAGTGACGGGGACCTGGGTCATGAGAGCCGGAGACGTTGGATAGGGTGCATCCTGGAACTTCTGCTGGCGGCCAACAGTCAGGCTTCATAAAGGAAGGAAACGGCAGCTCATCAAACGGTGGTCCGTGGCTCAAATGCTGAATAACTTTGGCATGAAAAGGGTTCAAATGTATGCTGCACGATTTCTTGCTCAAAAGGTGAATCTCGATTGTGTGTTCTGTTTATTGCTGTGTAACTGTTATTGGGCCTACATAACTAACCACACAGAAAAGACTTGTGTTTTATAGACATAAGAAATTAAACTTGAGAACTGATTCCACAAAATGTCTTCTAAATCCTCGCAGATTTGAGTTAAAACGTTCACTGGGTTTGGGCCACATTTTCACGATTAAAAAAAAAATAGCAAATCTACAAGCTTGTGAGCTTGTAAATCTGCCAACAATCTAACGGCTTTTAAAATGATGGTTAAAGTGTTTAAATGGTATGACTGTTTTCTGAAAACCCTAGATGTTTCTGTATCATTGGTGTTCAAACGATTTACTCCAATCTGAAAATATGTTGTTCCAGGGACCGCGCTACGAGCTTGTAGGTCTATTTTGTTTTATCCTGAAAATGTGCAAATCTTTGAATATATATTATTTCAGAGCAAACGTTTTTAACTCCTCTTTGCTTCTGGGTAGTCCCATAATTTGAGAACCACTGATATAGAAACATAGGTTTTTCAGAAAACTGTGGAATTGTGGACACAATCTTATCCAACAATGTTCTGGTGGTTTCAGGAAAGTTGGTGTTTTACTGTTTTATAGATTTTAGGAGCCAGTGGTTCTCAAAGTGTGGTCCCTAAGTGCATTCTCAGCAAAATTACATAAAATTGTAACTTTTTTTTTTCCTAATAAAGAAACAAAATTAAGTATACA
Organism: Protomyctophum parallelum; assembly: GCF_964188405.1. Taxonomy (NCBI): domain Eukaryota; kingdom Metazoa; phylum Chordata; class Actinopteri; order Myctophiformes; family Myctophidae; genus Protomyctophum; species Protomyctophum parallelum. The sequence continues at coordinate 2,135,853 of NC_139712.1, forward strand.
TTTGCTGCTTTATTATGTTTCTATAAATATGTGGGAGGGAGGTGAGCATGGGGGAGGATCGAGGGGTGCGGGTCGCAATATATAGGGGGGGGGGGGGGGGGGGGGGGGTGTCATAAGACTGCTTCACGCTGTCCTGCTGCTGCCGTCCGTAGCTGACGTTCGAGTCGCGGCAGAGAAGCCGGGCGCCGGCTACACGCGCGTCAGGGCGCGCGGCCCACGCTGATCATGAACGACTTGCCCGCGTCACGCGCCCGGCGGAGGACACGATCCGCGGCGCGCGGGGACCGCCTCACGTCGGCGGCGCGCCATGACTTGCTAGCTAGTTCCCATTGGGAACCAACTCGTGGAAAAGGGGTCTTTGTGTTTGTGGTGGAGCAGGCAAACATGGCGCTTCATCAGTCCGTCTCTTTCCAACTCGGTGTTTTCAGTGTAAAACCATGGAGTAACGTCTTCATGTTTCTGGCGTGGAGCATCTGTTGCAGCAACGCAGCGGTCACAGGTACAGTTAACCCTTCATTTACTTTACAGTGGCGTTGAGGACAGCATGGGTTAATTTAGCTCCGTTTGTAACGCTTTTATTTAGCTCCGAGGTGAGGTTCCGTGTCAGGATAGTCGAGTCGTCCACAAACAGTGGATTAAACCCTTTTCACAGTATCGTTTCCCTAAAGTAATAAAGGTATCAGAACCAATTACAGTTGATAAACACAACGTAACATTAAGACTGGGGTGAAACAACCACGTACAATACATTTATTTATTTTATGTTCTTATATTCAATTTTGTTCTTTGCCATTGTTCTATCATTTTAACTACTTGTGTTTTATTGTATTTTATTTTTGTGTCCTGCCATGTGAAGCCCTTTGAGCTGCATTTATGTATGAAAGGTGCTATACAAATAAAGTTTATTATTATTATTATTATTATGGCCGCTAGGGGCGCGGGCAATATTCTGTTCGCCGTTTACCGCATTTACAATGGAGGATTCAGAAACAGAGTGGATTAAAATATTTTTTTTGAAAAATAAGCATGTGCGGTGTTTAATCTGATTGCGAACACCTCACAAACAAGTGGGGCAACATTTAAAGCAGCTTAGATTTTGCATTTGTACAAGGTAAGAGTGATTTTGAGGAACAAACGTTCCTTTTCGACGTTAGGGGCGGGGTTATCTTTTAGACTCTCGTAGAGAGATTCGTCAGAATCGAAAAAGACCTCTACGAGAATCTAAGGGCGCGTTCGGAAATGCGCCCTGAACGCACTGGTGTGCTCTCTTGTCGTTCGTTTATTCAGTGCACTCAGTGCGTTGCCGTTCGAAAATCCAGTGCGCTGCGCACCGGGTGTGCCGAGTGCACGCACTGAGCAACCCTACCCTCAGGGTAGGGTTGCTCAGTGTGAATGGCGTGTTGTAACTGGTCGTTCGTAAATAAGGCACACTGAACGCACTCTGTGACGTCACCGCCCACCACACTCAACAAACTGACCACATTCCCGGTGCGCATAGCCGAACGCGCCCTATATGTTTGGGCTACCTCCATTCCAGTCTCTTCTCCTATACTCTCCTCTCCTCTCCTCTCCTCTCCTCCTCTCCTCTCCTCTCCTCTCCACTCCAGTCTCTTCTCCTCTCCTCTCCTCTCCTCTCCTCTCCTCTCCTCTCCTCTCCTCCTCCTCTCCTCTCCTCTCCTTGTCGTGGAAATCTATAGATAAACATGTAATAATACTCCATGTTACGGTTTGATGCCGTGGCCTGTTGCTTTATGACGTCACTGTCCCATGTGGTGAATGCCTCCTCCACACTACTCCTCTTCTCCTGCGTTATGTCATTATATTGGTATCCTTTCTTTCATACCCTGAAGAGAAGGCACTCAGGTGCCGAAACGTTGGTCTTTAATAGAAGTGTTTTGTATCGTGATTCGTGACTACGAGCTGTGCAACCGATCCTTCCTTTACAAGTTCGTGACTATATGAGCTGTGCAACCGATCCTTCCTTTACAAGTTTGTCTCCCGTCCCGTGTTCAGCACCTCCTCACTATCTGTGTGCAGCGTGCGCTAATACCTCTTTTGTTTGTATTGGTACATCCTACTATGTACTATCCTTTATAGTACTTATTCCTTTCCACCACTTCTTGTCTTCTTCACTGTGTGTCCAGAGTCCTTTGGGATCGACGGCCGGTCGGCTGCTCACCCGTGCCGTCGATAAAATAAAATTATAAATAGGTGGATGTCAGCTAATTTGGGCCACTTTTTGGTAATTTGGTAATTAAACTGAGAAAAAGCAATGCATGACACTAAATTGGGTTTAGATGATTATTATTGACTGTTTAATATGTTTAAGTTAAATGTATTAAATAACAAATAATAGTTTAGTCCCAACAGCTTCTGAAACAAGCTCACATATTTTAAAGATGTCGCCATCTGATCAGCTTGATCAGCTAAGATGGGCCACTCAAGCTGCAAAGAAAAACAGTCATTTTAAAATTAAATTAAAATAAATCACACCCGTGTGAAGTGGTACTTGCTTCAGGGGCTTCATTGTGAATGGCATTTAATGGCATTTAATGTTTGTTAGGACAAAAATCGACACTATAGCTGAATATAGGAGGGGCTACCCTCAATAATGTCAGTAGCCCAACATTGTATTAATAGAACCAGTAAGACGCCCTGAGGGCGAGAAGCGAGCGTGCATGCATCCGCCTGGGTGACAGCAGACTGCTGGGTGAGCGCTGGCGCTTTGGCATGGGGGGGATCAGATCAACATATGGAATTAATTCTGTATACTGGCCATAAATGGAGCGTGTCTTTCTTGAGTGTACAGATGAGGTCAGAGATCAACATATGGAATGTCAGAACAGGTCAGCTCCATATATGGAGATCTACGGGTGGCAGCGGGGGCAGTTATTTCACAGTATGCAGAATGGTATAGCTCTGGTCCATAGCCCTAATTCAATTCAATTCAATTCAATTCAATTTTATTATAGTGTCAAATCACAACAAGTTGTCTCAAGACACTTTACAACCGACAAAGATCCACCCAGAGCATTAAGGCCTAAAAAAAAAAAACTTTGGTTTCCGGTTGCCGACCGACTCTATTAAATATGCGCGACTCATATTATTTTATTGGCATTTGGTGAAAAAAAACAAAACAAAAACAGAATACGACCGAGTCAAGACCAAAAAGGTCTTTGATCATTAAAATTCTCTTTGATGAGACCATCGGGACACGCGACCTCATCCTACGTTATAAAAAATTAAATCCACGTAGGAATAGTTGTAGAACCACTATCGTTTGTAACAACACTGTCAACACAGCGCGCTGTGCGCCGCCATGTTGCTCAGCTCTGACCGGGGAGCGGAGCGCAGCCTCTAGACTAGAGCCGTTTAGAGACAGAGAGTGACGACAATGGACTGATCAATGACGCATGCAGCCCCACGAATAAGCAGTGAACGGAGATGTCGCAACTCTCTCAACTAAACCGCGCTGCCTCCGACAGAAATATTTAGGGGAACATGTTTTAACGTGACATGCAGACCCGGTTCAATGGGAAACACAAACACACATTGAATAACACACGCCGATATTGTTGTGTTTCTGTTGCGTGTGTGTTGTGGTGCCACTGCCACCGCACATTAAAATGCCACCAAAAAAAAGCCAAAAGCCAACCGCAGGGCAGCAGAAAATATCAGCAACCCTATTTTCTAAACCTGCTGCCTCTACTCCAGGTATATGTCACTGTGTAATGAAAACAATGTAAAGTTGTATTAACCATTAAAACTGCCACAGTTATTTCACATAGCCAAAATATGAAATATGTAGAAGCCTATCCATCATTGCCGTAGGATTTTTTTTTAAATCCTTGCTACCCATCCTTCCCACGAAAAAATAAACAAGTAAAATAAAATAAAATAAATTCCTTGCTACCCATCCTTCCCACGAAAAAATAAAATAAAAAATAAAATAAAATAAATTCCCTACCTACTCAGCCCAAAAATGACAGCCAATCGGAAACCAAAGTTTTTTTTTTTTTAGGCCTAAGCAATATTGCGAATTTGCGACAATGGTAACGAAAAACTCCCCTTTAGGAAGAAACGTCAGGCAGAACCCGACTCTAGGGGGGGGGGGGGGGGGTTTATGAAGGTTATACACGGAGGAAGACATACATCAGGCCGAGGTTCTGTCATCATGACTCGGCTCAGAGCTGCTGTAACGCAAACAAACTCAAGAGATGAAAACGAAAGCAAAAAGAACCAGGTAGTGTCTGTGGATCATTTGGCCCCTTTTCCACCAGTTGGTTCCCAATGTGAACCGGTTCAGTTCTTTTTGGTTTTTAGTCCATGAGCCAGAGCTCAAAAATTGGAACGTTAATTATGAATTGAGTGGATAAAACCATACCTATATTAGATTGTTATCACCATGAAACTTCCCCAACTGAGTACTTACACGAAGGCAATGATTTATTATATTACAAATTTTACATTTTTAAATATGCAAATGAGGCATATAATGGCGATTTCACTAGTCACAGTAATATTCAGCAGAACTTTAGTATTGACTCGTATCATAGAACAGTTCTCCACTTATTGTTATGATCAACTCACAACATCCAATGAAAGGCGGAGACCGTCGTCGTGTACTTTATAGGAATTTATTGCAAGGTTCAGTCTCTTATTTCGATCCACAGACAGAATCCTCCTAATTTATTGCAAGGTTCAGTCTCTTATTTCCATCCACAAACAGAATCCTCCTGAGCTTCTCTCAAAAAAGTACCCACTTGAAAACAATTGACTGGTTTAAACAATATAAAAAAATAAACAAAAGCACGATTCCTTTAGCTTACGTTACAAATTGGTTACGGTCAAAAACTTGTTTCGTTCCACTGTTGCATCAACTAAATTCTCTATTAACTTTTTCTATTATCTGACGTCACTGGCCAATGGCACATGCGCAGTAGCTGTTATATCGCTCAAAATAACACAGTATATTTAGAAACGTATCATAAAGTATTGCAACAAACACCTAATGTTAGTAAACAAACCAACAGTAACAAAAAGCAACTACTGACAATAATAAACAAAAAAGCAATAATATTGTAAACCACACTTGGTTGCATGGTGAAAATAGTCGATCTACAAGCTCACGTGTTGTGAGCCCTATACAAATGCAATCCATATCAATTTTGTATTTGATTTTGTTCAAATTACAGATGAGGTCACGTGGAGGAAGTGGAGATGATGGTGATGGATAAATAAAATGGATAATAAAAATGGTAAGAACATTTTCACATTTTGTCACATGTCACATTTTAGCACAGGAATATAAATTAGAAAATGGCTGGGTTTTTACCCACAGGGCAACTGTTAAGTCATGAATCACAAGACAGAGAAATGATTAAGGTGAAAAAAATGTATTTAATTAATTCTGTGATTTCAGACGAACTTTCGCTGGAGGAAGACCTATCGACTTCAACCTCTGCTGGAAAGGCTACCACCAGTCGGGTTTCCCTGACCCTCTATACCCAGCCTGCATTGTACCGTGTGGGGGTACCCGCAACATCCAGACCTCAAGGAACGCACCCAGCTTTCCGTGCTCGGACATACAGACACGGGGACATACACACATTGCTACGCTCAGAAACTCCTGACTCCACTCAGAAGAGAATTGGTGTTTTAAAGACTTAAGCACTTAAACTTGAGAACTGATGTCTTCTAAATCCGCACAGATGAGTTAAAACGTTTGCTGCAAAATAATATATATTTACAGATTTGTGCCACATTTTCACGATGTTTCAAAATTAGCAAATCTACAAGCTCGTTTTCAACAGCTTACAGCTTTTTAAATAATGGTTAAAGTGGCTAAAACCAGGGGATCTTGGACTTCAGTGACGGGGACCTGGGTCATGAGAGCCGGAGACGTTGGATAGGGTGCATCCTGGAACTTCTGCTGGCGGCCAACAGTCAGGCTTCATAAAGGAAGGAAACGGCAGCTCATCAAACGGTGGTCCGTGGCTCAAATGCTGAATAACTTTGGCATGAAAAGGGTTCAAATGTATGCTGCACGATTTCTTGCTCAAAAGGTGAATCTCGATTGTGTGTTCTGTTTATTGCTGTGTAACTGTTATTGGGCCTACATAACTAACCACACAGAAAAGACTTGTGTTTTATAGACATAAGAAATTAAACTTGAGAACTGATTCCACAAAATGTCTTCTAAATCCTCGCAGATTTGAGTTAAAACGTTCACTGGGTTTGGGCCACATTTTCACGATTAAAAAACAAATAGCAAATCTACAAGCTTGTGAGCTTGTAAATCTGCCAACAATCTAACGGCTTTTAAAATGATGGTTAAAGTGTTTAAATGGTATGACTGTTTTCTGAAAACCCTAGATGTTTCTGTATCATTGGTGTTCAAACGATTTACTCCAATCTGAAAATATGTTGTTCCAGGGACCGCGCTACGAGCTTGTAGGTCTATTTTGTTTTATCCTGAAAATGTGCAAATCTTTGAATATATATTATTTCAGAGCAAACGTTTTTAACTCCTCTTTGCTTCTGGGTAGTCCCATAATTTGAGAACCACTGATATAGAAACATAGGTTTTTCAGAAAACTGTGGAATTGTGGACACAATCTTATCCAACAATGTTCTGGTGGTTTCAGGAAAGTTGGTGTTTTACTGTTTTATAGATTTTAGGAGCCAGTGGTTCTCAAAGTGTGGTCCTTAAGTGCATTCTCAGCAAAATTACATAAAATTGTAACTTTTTTTTTTCCTAATAAAGAAACAAAATTAAGTATACATTTGCTGCTTTATTATGTTTCTATAAATATGTGGGAGGGAGGTGAGCATGGGGGAGGATCGAGGGGTGCGGGTCGCAATATATAGGGGGGGGGGGGGGGGGTGTCATAAGACTGCTTCACGCTGTCCTGCTGCTGCCGTCCGTAGCTGACGTTCGAGTCGCGGCAGAGAAGCCGGGCGCCGGCTACACGCGCGTCAGGGCGCGCGGCCCACGCTGATCATGAACGACTTGCCCGCGTCACGCGCCCGGCGGAGGACACGATCCGCGGCGCGCGGGGACCGCCTCACGTCGGCGGCGCGCCATGACTTGCTAGCTAGTTCCCATTGGGAACCAACTCGTGGAAAAGGGGTCTTTGTGTTTGTGGTGGAGCAGGCAAACATGGCGCTTCATCAGTCCGTCTCTTTCCAACTCGGTGTTTTCAGTGTAAAACCATGGAGTAACGTCTTCATGTTTCTGGCGTGGAGCATCTGTTGCAGCAACGCAGCGGTCACAGGTACAGTTAACCCTTCATTTACTTTACAGTGGCGTTGAGGACAGCATGGGTTAATTTAGCTCCGTTTGTAACGCTTTTATTTAGCTCCGAGGTGAGGTTCCGTGTCAGGATAGTCGAGTCGTCCACAAACAGTGGATTAAACCCTTTTCACAGTATCGTTTCCCTAAAGTAATAAAGGTATCAGAACCAATTACAGTTGATAAACACAACGTAACATTAAGACTGGGGTGAAACAACCACGTACAATACATTTATTTATTTTATGTTCTTATATTCAATTTTGTTCTTTGCCATTGTTCTATCATTTTAACTACTTGTGTTTTATTGTATTTTATTTTTGTGTCCTGCCATGTGAAGCCCTTTGAGCTGCATTTATGTATGAAAGGTGCTATACAAATAAAGTTTATTATTATTATTATTATTATGGCCGCTAGGGGCGCGGGCAATATTCTGTTCGCCGTTTACCGCATTTACAATGGAGGATTCAGAAACAGAGTGGATTAAAATATTTTTTTTGAAAAATAAGCATGTGCGGTGTTTAATCTGATTGCGAACACCTCACAAACAAGTGGGGCAACATTTAAAGCAGCTTAGATTTTGCATTTGTACAAGGTAAGAGTGATTTTGAGGAACAAACGTTCCTTTTCGACGTTAGGGGCGGGGTTATCTTTTAGACTCTCGTAGAGAGATTCGTCAGAATCGAAAAAGACCTCTACGAGAATCTAAGGGCGCGTTCGGAAATGCGCCCTGAACGCACTGGTGTGCTCTCTTGTCGTTCGTTTATTCAGTGCACTCAGTGCGTTGCCGTTCGAAAATCCAGTGCGCTGCGCACCGGGTGTGCCGAGTGCACGCACTGAGCAACCCTACCCTCAGGGTAGGGTTGCTCAGTGTGAATGGCGTGTTGTAACTGGTCGTTCGTAAATAAGGCACACTGAACGCACTCTGTGACGTCACCGCCCACCACACTCAACAAACTGACCACATTCCCGGTGCGCATAGCCGAACGCGCCCTATATGTTTGGGCTACCTCCATTCCAGTCTCTTCTCCTATACTCTCCTCTCCTCTCCCCTCCTCTCCTCTCCTCTCCACTCCAGTCTCCACTCCAGTCTCCTCTCCTCTCCTCTCCTCTCCTCTCCTCTCCTCTCCTCTCCTCTCCTCTCCTCTCCTCTCCTCTCCTCTCCTCTCCTCCTCCTCTCCTCTCCTCTCCTTGTCGTGGAAATCTATAGATAAACATGTAATAATACTCCATGTTACGGTTTGATGCCGTGGCCTGTTGCTTTATGACGTCACTGTCCCATGTGGTGAATGCCTCCTCCACACTACTCCTCTTCTCCTGCGTTATGTCATTATATTGGTATCCTTTCTTTCATACCCTGAAGAGAAGGCACTCAGGTGCCGAAACGTTGGTCTTTAATAGAAGTGTTTTGTATCGTGATTCGTGACTACGAGCTGTGCAACCGATCCTTCCTTTACAAGTTCGTGACTATATGAGCTGTGCAACCGATCCTTCCTTTACAAGTTTGTCTCCCGTCCCGTGTTCAGCACCTCCTCACTATCTGTGTGCAGCGTGCGCTAATACCTCTTTTGTTTGTATTGGTACATCCTACTATGTACTATCCTTTATAGTACTTATTCCTTTCCACCACTTCTTGTCTTCTTCACTGTGTGTCCAGAGTCCTTTGGGATCGACGGCCGGTCGGCTGCTCACCCGTGCCGTCGATAAAATAAAATTATAAATAGGTGGATGTCAGCTAATTTGGGCCACTTTTTGGTAATTTGGTAATTAAACTGAGAAAAAGCAATGCATGACACTAAATTGGGTTTAGATGATTATTATTGACTGTTTAATATGTTTAAGTTAAATGTATTAAATAACAAATAATAGTTTAGTCCCAACAGCTTCTGAAACAAGCTCACATATTTTAAAGATGTCGCCATCTGATCAGCTTGATCAGCTAAGATGGGCCACTCAAGCTGCAAAGAAAAACAGTCATTTTAAAATTAAATTAAAATAAATCACACCCGTGTGAAGTGGTACTTGCTTCAGGGGCTTCATTGTGAATGGCATTTAAGGGCATTTAATGTTTGTTAGGACAAAAATCGACACTATAGCTGAATATAGGAGGGGCTACCCTCAATAATGTCAGTAGCCCAACATTGTATTAATAGAACCAGTAAGACGCCCTGAGGGCGAGAAGCGAGCGTGCATGCATCCGCCTGGGTGACAGCAGACTGCTGGGTGAGCGCTGGCGCTTTGGCATGGGGGGGATCAGATCAACATATGGAATTAATTCTGTATACTGGCCATAAATGGAGCGTGTCTTTCTTGAGTGTACAGATGAGGTCAGAGATCAACATATGGAATGTCAGAACAGGTCAGCTCCATATATGGAGATCTACGGGTGGCAGCGGGGGCAGTTATTTCACAGTATGCAGAATGGTATAGCTCTGGTCCATAGCCCTAATTCAATTCAATTCAATTCAATTTTATTATAGTGTCAAATCACAACAAGTTGTCTCAAGACACTTTACAACCGACAAAGATCCACCCAGAGCATTAAGGCCTAAAAAAAAACAACTTTGGTTTCCGGTTGCCGACCGACTCTATTAAATATGCGCGACTCATATTATTTTATTGGCATTTGGTGAAAAAAAACAAAAAAAAAACAGAATACGACCGAGTCAAGACCAAAAAGGTCTTTGATCATTAAAATTCTCTTTGATGAGACCATCGGGACACGCGACCTCATCCTACGTTATAAAAAATTAAATCCACGTAGGAATAGTTGTAGAACCACTATCGTTTGTAACAACACTGTCAACACAGCGCGCTGTGCGCCGCCATGTTGCTCAGCTCTGACCGGGGAGCGGAGCGCAGCCTCTAGACTAGAGCCGTTTAGAGACAGAGAGTGACGACAATGGACTGATCAATGACGCATGCAGCCCCACGAATAAGCAGTGAACGGAGATGTCGCAACTCTCTCAACTAAACCGCGCTGCCTCCGACAGAAATATTTAGGGGAACATGTTTTAACGTGACATGCAGACCCGGTTCAATGGGAAACACAAACACACATTGAATAACACACGCCGATATTGTTGTGTTTCTGTTGCGTGTGTGTTGTGGTGCCACTGCCACCGCACATTAAAATGCCACCAAAAAAAAGCCAAAAGCCAACCGCAGGGCAGCAGAAAATATCAGCAACCCTATTTTCTAAACCTGCTGCCTCTACTCCAGGTATATGTCACTGTGTAATGAAAACAATGTAAAGTTGTATTAACCATTAAAACTGCCACAGTTATTTCACATAGCCAAAATATGAAATATGTAGAAGCCTATCCATCATTGCCGTAGGATTTTTTTTTAAATCCTTGCTACCCATCCTTCCCACGAAAAAATAAACAAGTAAAATAAAATAAAATAAATTCCTTGCTACCCATCCTTCCCACGAAAAAATAAAATAAAAAATAAAATAAAATAAATTCCCTACCTACTCAGCCCAAAAATGACAGCCAATCGGAAACCAAAGTTTTTTTTTTTTTAGGCCTAAGCAATATTGCGAATTTGCGACAATGGTAACGAAAAACTCCCCTTTAGGAAGAAACGTCAGGCAGAACCCGACTCTAGGGGGGGGGGGGGGGGGGGGGGGGGGTAGAGGGAGAGAGAGAGAAATAGACAGAAATAGACAGGTGGGCTCTGTGGAGGGGTCTGGTCCACATGACCACATCTGGTCCAGGTCGAGCTCTGTGAGGCCGGGTCCGGGTCACACTTCTGGTGGGCTCCATGAAGAGGCCTGATCCACGGTCACACTCGGCAGTCAGTTGGGGGTTAATATTAGAGGTCCACAGAACTGCGACGGGGAGGACGAAAAGAGACTCCGGGGAGAGATTCCCCGGATGTTGGATTAGTGGCAGGCCTTACTGGAGCCTATATAGTGTATATTACAAGTACTGCTGGGAGACAGACCCACACAACAATGTATCCAGCTTAGAGTTCTCATTTTCTGCCCGAACCCGACCCGGCCTCGGGCTCTGTGATTTTCCGTGATTTTCTTCTTCTTTTTTCAAAAATGTTATTATAATAAAAATAGCAATTATGTTATTTGTGTAATGTGTAGGCTATATAGCCTACAAGCATGTATTTATTATGAAGAGGGCTGCGCTATGGCGATTCACTTGTGACAGCAACATGACAAAAACAGTTGCACTGAGCCATCTCGTTAAACCCAACTGGCTGCGATGAATAACCTAATCATTAGGCCTAATCAACGTCATATAGTCACCAACCAATCCATATAATTCTGTAGTGTATGATCTGACCACGCAATGTTACAGTCCACTGCAGGCTACAGGCTATTTGATTTACAAAATGATTAGTATTATAATGTTACAGTTCACTGCAGGCTACAGGCTATTTGATTTACAAAATGATTAGTATTATAATGTTACAGTCCACTGCAGGCTACAGGCTATTTGATTTACAAAATGATTAGTATTATAACCGCCGTCCCTCAGTGCGGCAGCGGCGCTCCTCGTTATATGTGCCCGATTTAAAATAACAGATCTCTAAGCCGTCGAGACACGCCATGAGCGGTGCGTGGATGGTTTGTAAACTTTGTAGGCTATGTTTGTTCTTTTGGACACCGAATGGGGACGATACTTGGGGTCTTGGACATAGCTTCACTTCAGAGGAAACGGGGAGCTACTCACCAGTCACCACCACTGGAAATAGAATCCATTAGAATGATATGGAAATGGTACATTAACAGTGAGCTACATAAATCCTTTATTTCGGCGATAAGTCCATTGAACTCCGTTCTCACTCTCACACAGACACATACTGAAAGAAAAAAAAAGAACGCCACTTTTTCTTTGTCTGGCTTTATAGGGCTTCGGGCCTAACATTATGGTATTTTTTAGGGCCGGGCCGGGCTTCGGTTTGACCCAGTTAGGGCCGGGCCGGGCCGGGCTTCAAATTTCGGGCCCGATGAGAACTCTAATCCAGCTAGACTTGGAGACAGGTCTAGCTATAGGCTTTGTCGTAGAGAAAGGTTTTCAACCTAGTCTTGAATGTGCAGAGCGTGTCAGCCCCACGGACCGAAGCCGGGAGAAGGTTCCACAGCTGAGGTGCCTGGGACCTAAACGCCCTGCCTCCTGTTGTAACTTTTGATATTGTTGGGACAGTAAGCATTTTTGCATACTGTAGACGCACTGGTGTTCTATTTGGTTTGTAGGGATCAATGAGTTCTTTGAGATATTGTGGTGCCTGACCATTGAGAGCTTTGTAGGTGAGGAGAAGAAATTTGAACTCTATTCTGTGTTTGACCGGGAGCCAGTGTAGGGAGGCCAGTGAAGGAGTGATATGGTCTCTTCTTCTGGTACCTGTCAGCACACGCGCCGCAGCATTTTGAACTAGCTGTAGGCTTTACAGAGACTTACCTGGGCAGCCTGATAATAGCGAGTTGCAGTAGTCCAGCCTTGAGGTAACAAATGCGTGGACAAGTTTTTCTGCGTCATTTTTGGACAGGATATGCCCTTTGCTGCTCCGTTGCAGGCATTAGAGCAGGGGTGTCAAACTGGTGATCCGCAGCCCGCATGCGGCGCGGGGGTTGGTGTCTAAAACCTGATTTAACCTCTGAGCCAGTGCTCTGAGGCCAGCAGCAGCTACAGAAGGGAGGGGGGAGAGGGAGGGGGAAGCGCCTCCCCTCCCTTCCCGTGTGCCTTAATTGCTCCAGCTGTTGGGTGTTAAGTATCAAGAATTTGTGGAATGCAGGTCTCTGCTACTTGAGCTGTGAACTACCAAAAGACACACCCCTCTCTTTGTCTCTCTCTCTCTCTCTCTCTCTCTCTCTATGTATAGCATAGTAGTAAATATGTATAGTTTATATGTATAGTGTATGTATAGTTTCATTATATAGATATTCCACTGTTACTCTCTTAGCTTACGCATGTTTCATGATAAATGCTTTTATGTGATGTATTCCCATGCTTTTGTTCTTGCTTAAATGTAAGTCGCTCTGGATTAAGAGCGTCTGCTAAATGCCTAAATTGTAAAGTGTGTGTGTGTGTGTGTGTGTGTGTGTGTGTGTGTGTGTGTGTGTGTGTGTGTGTGTGTGTGTGTGTGTGTGTGTGTGTGTGTGTGTGTGTGTGTTTGTGTGTGTGTGTGTGTGTGTGAGAGAGAGAGAGAAACGCATTAGAACATTCCATTCAATGGAACTCTTTTGTTCTCACAGAACAAGGTGAGAAAGGTCAATCACCTCAGCTGCAGGCCAATCACCAAATGAATGTGCACAGCAGAACAAGGAGATATTTATTTAAAAAACCATAACTTCTGACAGGAATGCACTAGAAACATACTGCATATCGCATTCTCGACAAGATATATTTTCGAGTTATTAAAAAAGGAAAAAATATATATATTATTTTAAATATTCTATTTTAAATAAAGAATGATGTCCCACAAGAGACGCACACACCACTGATACTCACGTGAGGCTATGTATAGAGGGTAGGCGTGTTACATCATCATCATACCAGGAAGTTATGTGGAAACTGAGTGGCAAAAATGACTTTCTGGCCTTGACAGCTCATACATCCAAACAGAAAGATTGCTTTAAACTTTAAAGCAATCTTTCTGTCATTCATTCCCATGGTGACAGTATGGCATAGTGTTTGGCATTTAATTAATTCCAATGGTGACATTATGGCATAGTGTTTGGCATTTAATTAATTCCAATGGTGACATTATGGCATAGTGTTTGGCATTTCATTCATTCCAATGGTGACATTATGGCATAGTGTTTGGCATTTAATCCTACTATGCGCCACGTCCGCCCGCCCGCCCGTCCGCCCTCCCGCGTGTACGGTTGTAATGCACGTAACTCGAGAACCGTTTGCCCCACCGGTCTGAGCCACGGTTCTCCAGAACCACCACAAAAGGCTCTGGTCAGGCTCTGCCAGTGGGCCTAATCAGCCTAAATCTCCTCACCTGTGCAATTTCCAGCCTCTGCCTCAGCCAATTGATTACCATATGGCAACCCCACACCTGCAAATTGATTACTTAACCAGTCCACATTTCACAGTTTGGACTCTTCAGACACAGGCAGACAGATACAGAGATCTCCATGTGGGACACAGACAGACAGATACAGAGATCTCCATGTGGGACACAGGCAGACAGATACAGAGATCTCCATGTGGGACACAGGCAGACAGATACAGAGATCTCCATGTGGGACACAGACAGACAGATACAGAGATCTCCATGTGGGACACAGGCAGACAGATACAGAGATCTCCATGTGGGACACAGACAGACAGATACAGAGATCTCCATGTGGGACACAGACAGACAGATACAGAGATCTCCATGTGGGACACAGACAGACAGATAAAGAGATCTCCATGTGGGACACAGACAGACAGATACAGAGATCTCCATGTGGGACACAGACAGACAGATACAGAGATCTCCATGTGGGACACAGACAGACAGATACAGAGATCTCCATGTGGGACACAGACAGACAGTTAAAACAGGTGCTATGATGACAAGTTGACAACGGGTATTATTAGGTTCCCAAGTTGCATCGTTCTCAAGTAAGCCGATGGCCGGCGGGCACGTACAGGTCTGGTTCATTCCATGGTGACATTATGGAATAGTGTTTGGCATTTCATTCATTCGTGGAGAGGAGAGCTCATTCAACCCTGAGGACTCAGCGACTCTGCTTTGATCTGCAGGTCGGAGTTCGTGAGGAGCGAATACATACTTTGTATGTATTTGATGTATTACCATGCTTTTTTATTTTTTGTTCTTGCTTAATGTAAATCGTTCTGAATTAAGAGCGTCTGATAAATGCCTATACATTGTAAATTGAAAAATTGAGCAGCAGGCTGCTACTAAGGAAGAGATGGGTTATGAATGATACACATTCCGGGGTTCAGGCTGGAAGTTCGCCTCTCATAGAGTTTACATGTGCGTTCCCCGTACAGATACGCGCAAAACCCCAGACATTTGAAGGAGTTTATAACCCTTCCCTCCCAGTGAAGGAGTTTATAACCCTTCCCTCCCAGTGAAGGAGTTTATAACCCTTCCCTCCCAATGAAGGAGTTTATAACCCTTCCCTCCCAGTGAAGGAGTTTATAACCCTTCCCTCCCAGTGAAGGAGTTTATAACCCTTCCCTCCCAGTGAAGGAGTTTATAACCCTTCCCTCCCAATGAAGGAGTTTATAACCCTTCCCTCCCAGTGAAGGAGTTTATAACCCTTCCCTCCCAGTGAAGGAGTTTATAACACTTCCCTCCCAGTGTGGACAGTGTGCGTCATGAACTAACTGTTTCCTGTTGTCCTCAGGACAGCACCAGCTGAACTAACTCCATGTTTCCTGTTGTCTTCAGGACAGCACCAGCTGAACTAACTCCATGTTTCATCTGCTTTGTCTTCAGGACAGCACCAGGTGGTCGGGTCTTCTCAGGACATCCTGGTCAAAGTGGGGGCTGAGGTGGTCCTTCGATGTCACGTTGAGCCACCAGTCAACATGCGCCAGAAGACAGTGGAGTGGTCCAGACCTGACCTGAGGCCATATCTCATTCGTCTCCTCCAGGATGGACATTTCCCACGTCACCAAAATCTGAACCCGTTGTACGAAGGCAGGACATTTCTGTTCCCTGAACAGTTTCAAGATGGTAACATGTCACTGAAACTGTCCGCGGTGAGGCTGTCAGACCAGGGGACCTACAGCTGTTCTGCTCCACACCTGTCGAAGAGCACTTTGATCAAGGTCCTTGTCGGTACGTTGTATTTGTCCTGCACATGGATTTGTAAATAGCAAGGAAGCAAAGGAAGAGAAAAGTATATTTTATGAAACTATTTAAGACTTCTCCAAATCAAGTCCTGACGTGGCTCTGTGTCTGGCAGAGCCTTTAACGTTGTTATGATAGAAGTTTTACACACAAGCTCATTATAGGAGAAGAACACCAGGTTGTGCAGTAGTTCTCAGAGGAATGCATGGACAGATCCCAGATAAGACCAAGAGGTACCCTAAGGTCACAGAGGAATGTAAGGACAGATCCCAGATAAGACCAAGAGGTACCCTAAGGTCAGGCCATCTTTACTCTATGGTATTCAGAGTAGTAGAGCTGTTATTGTTGGCATGAAACATCATCACACTATTTAGTAAATTAACGGTAGGCCTATGTATCATTTATGTTTTGTTGAGGGAGTGAGAGAGTGTTGGGGAGGTTAGCTTATCTTATGACAAACTATCTATGCATGAATATCCTCAGGATATTCATGCCATTTGGACGCCATACACATTACAGACTTGACTACAGATTCCTTGTCGTAACACATATTGTCGGCATTGTAGATGGATGGATGGATGGATTGATGGATCATGATGTTTATATTCATGGTTTCTCAGGGTCAGTGTCTCATTGTAGATGGATGGATTGATAGATCATGATGTTTATATTCATGGTTTCTCAGGGTCGGTGTCTCATTGTAGATGGATGGATGGATGGATTGATGGATCATGATGTTTATATTCATGGTTTCTCAGGGTCAGTGTCTCATTTTAGATGGATGGATTGATGGATCATGATGTTTATATTCATGGTTTCTCAGGGTCGGTGTCTCATTGTAGATGGATGGATGGATGGATTGATGGATCATGATGTTTATATTCATGGTTTCTCAGGGTCAGTGTCTCATTGTAGATGGATGGATGGATGGATTGATGGATCATGATGTTTATATTCATGGTTTCTCAGGGTCAGTGTCTCATTGTAGATGGATGGATTGATGGATTGATAGATCATGATGTTTATATTCATGTTTTCTCAGGGTTAGTGTCTCAACCCAAGATCTCCTCAAATGGACCAAAGGACGGTGGCGTGGCGTTGACGTGTGATTCTGGCTGCTGGTTTCCACAACCTGAGGTGTCTTGGCTGGACGGAGATGGAACCGTCCTCTCTGCTGGACCCTCAGGGCTGGACGGAGATGGGAACAACATCACAGTGACAGTGTGGAGAACGTCTCCACACTGCTATGAAGTCCAGAGCAACTGGACGGTGACCCGAGCAACCAACCTGACCTGTAGAGTTCACCTGGAACACATCAACCACACCCTTGACGCACAGCGTGTCATCTCAGGTAACCAATCAGATTCACTGCTGAGGCACAACACAACTTCTGTCTACATAACAGGATATCTACATTTCATTTAATAATGACTTCTGTCTACATAACAGGATATCTACATTTCATTTAATAATGACTTCTGTCTACATAACAGGATATCTACATTTCATTTAATAATGACTTCTGTCTACATAACAGGATATCTACATTTCATTTAATAATGACTTCTGTCTACATAACAGGATATCTACATTTCATTTAATAATGACTTCTGTCTACATAACAGGATATCTACATTTCATTTTGGTGTAACTGTATTCACTGTAACATTCTATAAGTTCTTCACACAGTGTAACGGTCAGATATTTCTATCACAGTCATTAAAATTCACGGGGTAGTAATGATCCTCCTTTATAGATAAAAGTGACAAGTTTCAACCATGTAGCATGCAATGTAAAGTTGTAAATCACTGACTCCAACACAGAAATACGTCTGAGATAAATAGTTTATCTAAATGCAAAATAAACTCATTGACAATCAGTTACGTACATAGAATTCATGACAGGTTAAGTATTGTCCGTATATGTCCGAACCGCACGCACCGGGCCTCTCACGCACCGGGCCTCTCACGCACCGGGCCTCTCACGCACCGGGCCTCTCACGCACCGGGCCTCTCACGCTCGCTCGCTCTATTGTTATTGTTCGTATCGTTCCATGAAACATCCACGCGTCTCCCTGACGCTCCAACCCCAAATAATAAAGTTAATCCAAACGTGGTGATCCCCAAACGTAAACAATCCAACGGTAAACCCACGGTCCTCCAAACGGACAAGCAGCATTCCTCGCTGGGCACAAACAGTCAGACAAACGAAACTCTCACCGGAGCAGATGACGGTTCAGTCAGACAAACAGTCAGACAAACAGAACTCTCACCGGAGCAGATGACGGTTCAGTCAGACAAACAGTCAGACAAACAGAACTCTCACCGGAGCAGATGACGGTTCAGTCAGACAAACAGTCAGACAAACAGAACTCTCACCGGAGCAGATGACGGTTCAGTCAGACAAACAGTCAGACAAACAGAACTCTCACCGGAGCAGATGACGGTTCCCGGCCGGGTTACTCCTGACAACAGTGAGTTGGTGGCCGTGGCTATATTCCACCGTATAGCATACAGACAGATTACACTGCAAACACCATCAGGTCTCACCTGGACTCCCTGCTCGTTCGTGTCTCTAGAAGTCTCCAGAGCCGGCCACTTCCGTGTGTTTAAATCGTGGAAGCGTCACGGCCTGTCAATCAATCAAACTCCTCCCGACATTGACCCTCCAAATCCTCTCAAAGAAAATAGGACATTACACATAAGGATGGATATAGTGTTCAATGAATATTTTAAGCCATGCTCTTTTAAATGACACTTTAAAATAAATCCTTAATCAATATTATGTGGCAGTGCTACAACAGTATTCACTGTAACATTCTATACATTCTTTACACTGTATTCACTGTAACATTATATACACATAGAATGTTTACACAGTGTCATAACTATGTGTTTCAGAGAGTGACATTCTGGAGCAGTCATTATTATTATTATTATTACTATTATTACTATTATTATTATTATTGTGTATTTCAGAGAGTGACATTCTGGAGCAGTCATTATTATTATTATTATTACTATTATTACTATTATTATTATTATTGTGTATTTCAGAGAGTGACATTCTGGAGCAGTCATTATTGTTACTATTATTATTACTATTATTATTATTAGTGTTATTGTTGTTATTATTATTGTTATTGTTGTTATTATTATTGTTATTGTTATTATTGTTATTGTTATCATTATTGTGTGTTTCAGAGAGTGACATGCCCTCAGAGGGAGGATCATCTAGAGCAGGGATGGTTTTACTGATCATCCTCCCTTTCATCTTAGTGGCAGCAGCAGGTTATGGGTGTATATATCTATATGTATATATACACTATAGTTTGAAGGGGATGGGGGAAGAACGTGAGTCTTGAACTGATTTTTAAATCTATCTACACTTGATCATCCATCCATATGTATCTATAAATACATGTCAAAGACTGCCACTATATTGATTATATTGATCAAATGTAGTAAATGTATATATAAGAGTTTATTAATGTATTATAATAATATTCTTTCTCCCCTGTAGCTCGGAAACTTTTCCACTACCTCCATTGGCTGGCATCCAAAGCAACCAAAGGTATGGCTCCCCCATATCTTGCAAGTCTGATCGAACCCTACAAACCCTCAGAGTGCTCAGATCAGCCTATGGAATGAACTTCCTATTTCAGTCAGAACTACAGACTCACTTTCCAATCTAAACTATGGAATGAACTTCCCATTGCAGTCAGAACTACAGACTCACTCACTCCCAATCTAAACTATGGAATGAACTTCCCATTGCAGTCAGAACTACAGACTCACTTTCCAATCTAAACTATGGAATGAACTTCCCATTGCAGTCAGAACTACAGACTCACTCACTCCCAATCTAAACTATGGAATGAACTTCCCATTGCAGTCAGAACTACAGACTCACTTTCCAATCTAAACTATGGAATGAACTTCCCATTGCAGTCAGAACTACAGACTCACTCACTCCCAATCTAAACTATGGAATGAACTTCCCATTGCAGTCAGAACTGCAGACTCACTCCCAATCTAAACTATGGAATGAACTTCCCATTGCAGTCAGAACTACAGACTCACTCACTCCCAATCTAAACTATGGAATGAACTTCCCATTGCAGTCAGAACTACAGACTCACTCCCAATCTAAACTATGGAATGAACTTCCCATTGCAGTCAGAACTACAGACTCACTCCCAATCTAAACTATGGAATGAACTTCCCATTGCAGTCAGAACTACAGACTCACTCCCAATCTAAACTATGGAATGAACTTCCCATTGCAGTCAGAACTACAGACTCACTCCCAATCTAAACTATGGAATGAACTTCCCATTTCAGTCAGAACTACAGACTCACTCCCAATCTAAACTATGGAATGAACTTCCCATTGCAGTCAGAACTACAGACTCACTCCCAATCTAAACTATGGAATGAACTTCCCATTTCAGTCAGAACTGCAGACTCACTCCCAATCTAAACTATGGAATGAACTTCCCATTGCAGTCAGAACTACAGACTCACTCACTCCCAATCTAAACTATGGAATGAACTTCCCATTGCAGTCAGAACTACAGACTCACTCCCAATCTAAACTATGGAATGAATTTCCCATTACAGTCAGAACTACAGACTCACTCCCAATCTAAACTATGGAATGAACTTCCCATTGCAGTCAGAACTACAGACTCACTCCCAATCTAAACTATGGAATGAACTTCCCATTGCAGTCAGAACTACAGACTCACTCCCAATCTAAACTATGGAATGAACTTCCCATTGCAGTCAGAACTACAGACTCACTCCCAATCTAAACTATGGAATGAACTTCCCATTTCAGTCAGAACTACAGACTCACTCCCAATCTAAACTATGGAATGAACTTCCCATTGCAGTCAGAACTACAGACTCACTCACTCCCAATCTAAACTATGGAATGAACTTCCCATTGCAGTCAGAACTACAGACTCACTTTCCAATCTAAACTATGGAATGAACTTCCCATTGCAGTCAGAACTACAGACTCACTCACTCCCAATCTAAACTATGGAATGAACTTCCCATTGCAGTCAGAACTACAGACTCACTTTCCAATCTAAACTATGGAATGAACTTCCCATTGCAGTCAGAACTACAGACTCACTCACTCCCAATCTAAACTATGGAATGAACTTCCCATTGCAGTCAGAACTGCAGACTCACTCCCAATCTAAACTATGGAATGAACTTCCCATTGCAGTCAGAACTACAGACTCACTCACTCCCAATCTAAACTATGGAATGAACTTCCCATTGCAGTCAGAACTACAGACTCAGTCCCAATCTAAACTATGGAATGAACTTCCCATTGCAGTCAGAACTACAGACTCACTCCCAATCTAAACTATGGAATGAACTTCCCATTGCAGTCAGAACTACAGACTCACTCCCAATCTAAACTATGGAATGAACTTCCCATTGCAGTCAGAACTACAGACTCACTCCCAATCTAAACTATGGAATGAACTTCCCATTTCAGTCAGAACTACAGACTCACTCCCAATCTAAACTATGGAATGAACTTCCCATTGCAGTCAGAACTACAGACTCACTCCCAATCTAAACTATGGAATGAACTTCCCATTTCAGTCAGAACTGCAGACTCACTCCCAATCTAAACTATGGAATGAACTTCCCATTGCAGTCAGAACTACAGACTCACTCACTCCCAATCTAAACTATGGAATGAACTTCCCATTGCAGTCAGAACTACAGACTCACTCCCAATCTAAACTATGGAATGAATTTCCCATTACAGTCAGAACTACAGACTCACTCCCAATCTAAACTATGGAATGAACTTCCCATTGCAGTCAGAACTACAGACTCACTCCCAATCTAAACTATGGAATGAACTTCCCATTGCAGTCAGAACTACAGACTCACTCCCAATCTAAACTATGGAATGAACTTCCCATTTCAGTCAGAACTACAGACTCACTCCCAATCTAAACTATGGAATGAACTTCCCATTGCAGTCAGAACTACAGACTCACTCCCAATCTAAACTATGGAATGAACTTCCCATTGCAGTCAGAACTACAGACTCACTCCCAATCTAAACTATGGAATGAACTTCCCATTGCAGTCAGAACTACAGACTCACTCCCAATCTAAACTATGGAATGAACTTCCCATTGCAGTCAGAACTACAGACTCACTCCCAATCTAAACTATGGAATGAACTTCCCATTGCAGTCAGAACTACAGACTCACTCCCAATCTAAACTATGGAATGAACTTCCCATCACAGTCAGAACTACAGACTCACTCCCGATCTTCCGCCGTAGTCTGAAAACCCACCTCTTCAGACTCCATCTTAGCCCGTAGCACTTGCCCTAGCCTCGACGACCTTACAGGCTCAACGTATGTAACTTAGATAGCATTTTATGCAGACTTATAACATTTTGTGTAGACAGCACTAGAATAGCATTTTATGTAGACTTTTTTTTTTTTTAATGTTCTGTTTATTCATTTTTTGTTTTTTACAAAATAGAAGTAAATTCAGAAATAAAAACAGAGTGACAAATACAAAAAGAAACTAAAACACACAAAATAACAAAACACAAACTCCAAATCAAGACAACCAAAGAACATTCAAAGCACAACAAAACAATAAAAACAATATATAAAAAAATAAATAAAAACTCCAATATAGTCAATATTCATAGATCATGGTCACAAACATCATCCAGACAAGACAGGTTGGGCTGTCAGGCGACAGTTATACAGGTTCAATCGGGGGCACAAGTGTAAGGCGGTCAACATGAGATAGAAAAGGCACTCCAATTTAGTCAAAATACAAAGCAGATCTCGTTCACAAACATCATCCAGGCAAGACAGGTTGGCAAGTCAGGCGACAGTTAATCAGGTTCAATCGGGGGCACAAGTGTAAGGCGGTCAACATGAGACAGAAAAGGCTGCCATGTTTTACTGAATTTGGAGATTGAGCCACGCAATGTATATTTAATTTTTTCCAATTAAAAAAAAATGCAGTATGTCCGATATCCAACGGGAATGTGAGGGGGGGTATGTTTTTTTCCAATACATGAGAATGCATTTTATGTAGACTTAGCACTCTAAAGTATATATGCTGTGTTTCATTATATAGATATTCCACGTGCACAAAACAAGCATGCATGCGACGATTTCACAGGGCCCTCACGTCAATAAGCTTGCGTCGTCGCTAGGGATGGGTATCGTTGTGAGACAAGCAGAGCTAGAAGGAATTTCCCTCAGATATATTACCCATTATACCGGGAGAGAAAATGGTAGATCCAGACAGCATTCAAGAAGATCTCTCTCCATGTCCAAAATGGACGCGGTTAATATAGCATATTGTAATCGTTACACAGACCAACATGTCAAACAACAAGGCCAAAAAACATGTTTGTTTACAAAGGGGCAGATAATACAAGACGTCACTGAATGTTGCATACAGAAGATATCTCACGGGGCAGAAATAGCCATGATATGAACATTAGTGGGACACAGGGCATGAAGTGAGATGAAAACTCAGTGGAACAGGGTGACCTAAGCACATGAAAAATACATGGGCATAGGGCATATGTCATATAATTAAGCAGGGCACATTCACAAAATAACAGATCTACAAATGAGTCCCAAAATACCTATCAACTCTGTGGATGAAGTGTTATATGACCTCAATATAAAATATTCAGGGGATAATAAATTAACTCTATATTAAGGATCAAAATGGAACCAGAATGGTAACAGGAACAATGAAAATAAAAAACAATGGTTTGACAACCAGGCAAACAATCACTCATTATTCAGATGGTACTGTGGGAGAGACAGAATTACTTTTCTCTCTTGATGATGATGAGGATGATGATGATATCTTCGGGGTCCCTCAAAGAACCCAGCAACTGGTGCAGCACAGTCCGTGCCGTCTGTGTGTCAGTTGTCTGTGTCAGTGTTGATGTCAGTCTGTGTGTCAGTTGACAACAGTGATCTTTTTAGTCGATACTGCAGATCTTCTGGCTCGTAGTCGGAGCCGATTATTCGCCCCGCCCCCGGATGGGTGTCCAACATCGGCCTACGTTCTCAATGTTGAAAGCAGGTTTCACAGATACGATTCTCTGTGGCAAACGGGAGAAAACGGCCGGAGATGCACATAGTTCTTATACCAAGCAGAGCTTGGAGAGATGCGCATAGTTCTTATACCAAGCAGAGCTTGGAGAGGGAGGACGGGGTAATCCATGGTGTTATCTTTGAGATGCACATAGTTCTTATACCAAGCAGAGCATGGAGAGGGGGGACGGGGTAATCCATGGTGTTATCTTTGAGAGGGGGGACGGGGTAATCCATGGTGTTATCTTTGAGAGGGGGGACGGGGTAATCCATGGTGTTATCTTGGAGAGGGGGGACGGGGTAATCCATGGTGTTATCTTGGAGAGGGGGGACGGGGTAATCCATGGTGTTATCTTGGAGAGGGGGGACGGGGTAATCCATGGTGTTATCTTTGAGAGGGGGGACGGGGTAATCCATGGTGTTATCTTGGAGAGGGGGGACGGGGTAATCCATGGTGTTATCTTGGAGAGGGGGGACGGGGTAATCCATGGTGTTATCTTGGAGAGGGGGGACGGGGTAATCCATGGTGTTATCTTTGAGAGGGGGGACGGGGTAATCCATGGTGTTATCTTTGAGAGGGGGGATGGGGTAATCCATGGTGTTATCTTTGAGAGGGGGGACGGGGTAATCCATGGTGTTATCTTTGAGAGGGGGGATGGGGTAATCCATGGTGTTATCTTTGAGAGGGGGGACGGGGTAATCCATGGTGTTATCTTGGAGAGGGGGGACGGGGTAATCCATGGTGTTATCTTGGAGAGGGGGGACGGGGTAATCCATGGTGTTATCTTTGTCGCGCTCCGATGTAGCAGCTTCCTTGGGAGTCCTTTAGTACCATAAAGGCCAAATATAGAATCAAGTCTATTCAGGGGAGGATTATGCCTAGTCCAGTCAAACTCATGGTGATGAAAACAAAAATAACAAATTGAAGTGGGAGGTGTCCCTATATTAATCTCAATTTAAAGGGATTGTGACATTAAAAAAAAGGTTTTGGAATTGTTCTTGTTTTTTTTAGGTTTTCTATTCTCAATTGCACCCAAAAAAACATGAACTTTTAACATTCAGTAGATTTTCTGTGATCTGGGGTTTTCTGGCTCAAACAGGTGCTCTGATTTGCCGGCAGTAAGTGACATCACTTACTGCAAATCCCATGTATGTCAATGGGATTTGCCAGCAGATGTCACTGTTTCACTGTGTTGCCTGTTTTCATTGTAGCTCAAAAGGCCCCAAAAACCCCAAAGAAAACTTCAGACCACAGAAAATCCACTGAATGTTCAAAGTTCAGGTTTTTTGGGTGTAATTGAGGTCATAAAACCTGAAAGAAAAAAGAAAAAGAAAAAGAAATGAAAATGAATGTCATAAAACCTTTAAGGTCAAGGGGTGGTTCTGGGATAATAGGTTCTGGGGAATAATGAATCATAAGGGAAAGAAATTTAGATTGTTCAAAGATGGGATAATTCAGTTTAAAGAATCTATGTAGGCTAATGGGTAAATGGAGATTTTATGAAAAATGGAAAATCCTTTTAATAAAATAAAAAATAAATGTCAATTAAGTCAAATGTCACCTGTCTACACGTCAGGATAAGCGAGCAATCAGTCAATGTCAGGTATCTATCAATATCCTACTGTCAAATGCAGAGGGAATAGTTGGTCGTCACATCTGTCTACTGGTCAGAAGAGGAATATGGTTTGTCAGTCAAAATAAAATAAGTAAATATTAAACAAATCAAATTAAAATAATCTAATATTAATTAATTGAAGGGAGAAGGGATGATCAAAATAATCCTAATATTAGGTAGGGAGGGTAAAGCGTTTTAGCAGAAAGAAAAGAAAAACATAAAACAATGTGTCTGGTGAAACATGAGTGGAATTAATTTGTTCCAGATGGGAAATCTATGGGCAACTGGTTGAAAAGAAGGCCTAATCATAATGAGGATAGGGCAGACTGTTCTGGGGGTTGGGCCTAATCATACTGAATTCAGACGGTTCTGTGTGGAGTTTGCATGTTCTCCCTGTGTCCCCTAAAAAACATGTAGTAATCCTGGTCTCTAAACTGCCTCCCCCTGGCCAGCCAGGGCGCCTGATGGAGGGGAAAGGAACTGGTTGGAATAACGTGTTCCTTTCCACGCGCTACGTCCAATCAGGGAAACTCCCCCCTGTCAGGTGTAAAGGAGCAACTTGGACACTCAGGCATGAAGGAAGCATGAGTTCAAGTCCGTTGCTCTCCCCATGTCCCCCATATATAATATGGGGACTAGGTTGGTGGAGGGTGTGTAGAGCCCAGGATCACATTAGATGATTGACACAGGGGTGAAAAATGGGTTACAAAATCGTGGGATAAAAAATAGATAAAAAAAAGGAAATATCGAAATACGTCATCATAGCCTGCAGGATTCATAAGCTTTAAATGATATACAACAGTGAACAAATGTATTTGTTCTGATCATGGACACGTAGGCATATAGCTATTTAAAATGTCAACCACATACGGCGGTTAGCCTATATCCTCTTTGTCAGATCCTTTCATGATCTCGTCATATTAATTAAATTCAATTCAATTCAAAGGGCTTTATTGGCATGAGAAAACATACGTTTGCATTGCCAAAGCAGAAAGAACAATACAGCAATACAATCAAAACAAAAATGATGTACATTTGAAGGTCAGAATCTTCAATATATCAAATTATATGTACCAAGGTCACTCGATGCAGGTATAGTGCAGGAATATACACAATGATTAGTCTTTAGGGTGGTTGTGTTCCATTTGATATCCTTCGCCTATGACAGCCTTTCTCGATCGCGAGACTGTGCTCACTGATGATTCGCGGGACATTTGGCACCAAACATTGATCTCATGATGAGATCAATGTAGTAGCCTACAGCCTACACAGCTACAGTTGCCCATATTATAATGAATTAAGGTGAGCTGGCTTAAAACTATGACTGGCTGAATTGCACGCGCTGATGCCATAATGTGGACTGCTGTCTGTCTGTCAGACCGGCATGTCTGTGAACCATAGAATGCATTAGATTAGAAATAGCCAATTTAATGTTGCTGTTATGGCTGATAACCGATATTACCGATGTCGATATGATCTCATTCTGTATTGAAAAATTATAATAACTTTGTCCATTCTGAAAAATACATGTAACAGGGTGTCTGCACTGCAGGCTTAGGGAAGTCAGATTTAAAACCTTTTATATTTAATATTGTGAGCTTGTAGATCTGTTCAAGCGCTTACTTTGGACTTTTGTCTTTTCTGACATCAGACCAGCATGGAGCTACAGCCGCTGACCCACCAATGTCAAGTGCAACGTCTACAGGAGCAGCTGAAGGTGAGCCCTAATTATGAATATTAATATCCCCAACACCATAATGTTTAGCTCTGTCGTAAGCGGATAATTGAAATAATGTAATCGAGTAAAATTACTCAAGTCAGAAAATACCTAATGTGAAAGGACTGTAAAACCTTTTAAACCAAGTGAATAATAAACTTTATCCTTAATGTTATACTGTTAAACTTAAATCCTATATTAATAACCTTTTAAGGAAAAATACTTTAGAGGAACAACTACAATACTAAAATGAGTAAAAGTCAAAGTATTACAGAGTATATACCAGAATACCGTAGAATTAATTTGACAGACACAAAGAAGAGAAGTGAGACAAGCAGAGCTAGAAGGATTTTCC
Source organism: Protomyctophum parallelum (assembly GCF_964188405.1). Lineage (NCBI taxonomy): Eukaryota > Metazoa > Chordata > Actinopteri > Myctophiformes > Myctophidae > Protomyctophum > Protomyctophum parallelum. Next base: position 2,163,754 of record NC_139712.1, read on the forward strand.
ATCAGATATATTTAATAGTAATGTAATAGTAATCTAGAGTAGATATACCCAGGGTGAGTAAGATGAAATGTCTTAACCCCTGGCCTACAATTAACGGAAAAAACGGAATTAATCTAAAAATCTAAACCTCCCGTTCACGGAAAAAACGGAATAACAATCAATATCAGTTACCGAAATCCGCGTGATCGTGCGCTATCGTGCACGCGCGCCGTCTCTATGTGCGTCACTGTAAAAAATGTGATATTTTGCGATGTTATGGAGTTGATTTGAGGTTAATTTGACTTAGATATGAAAAATATAGCATTAGCTTAGCAATCCGGACCAGCCAAGCTAGTGACTAGGGTCGAAATACTGCCGGATGTTGTTGATCGTTGAACCGGAAGTGACTTAGGAAGATCCGTCTATTTTGGCCAAAATCAGCATAATGGTGCTTTCCCGCCATCTGGTGGCAATTCGAGAGAATACACTAGGAATGAAAAAAAAAAAAACATCTCTTCAAACCACCAGATCTTTCTTGTATGTTAAAACGATGAATTAAAAATATGCCAATTTGTTACCCAAACAAAAAATTTGGGATTGGCAGTCCAAGGGTTAGCTCTTTCAGTGCCACAGTCAGTCAGCCATCTTTCTCACAGGTGCCAGTTTTTCATACCGATATAGAAATCTTTGAAGACCCACAGAATATGTTGTGCTATACCAAAATATGATGCCACATATCTCAAATGAAAGATCTTTTCCCAGAAAAAAGAAGTGAGTCGATTGCTTTTATCGTTCTGAAGTTATTGGCCGTTGAATAAAGTTTGGTTTAATAAAAACGTCCATCTTGGAAACAAACAGCTGAGAAAACTGCGTTTTAGTGTGAGGTACTTTGTCACTCAGAATTCTCACTAAGGACTTTTATTTTTGATTTCAGTGATATCACACAGTACTAAAAAGAAGATGAAAAAGAAATTGATAAAGAAAAGTGCTTTTTTTACTGAAAAACATAAAAAAATAAAAAGAAATATGAAAAAATAAACATGCAAAAAAATAAAACAATAAACGGGGCCCCCCTAATTTCCAAGCTGGCCCTGGAAAATACAGGGGCCTCCTGGCCCCAGGCCCATGCCTAGGGGGGCCAAGTACCCAATCTGGCCCTGGAAAAAAATATCGTTTTGAGAGAGTTGGTGCACCACCCTGTGGCACCAACTGGCACTGCATACTGACTGTTACAACACACATGCACACACACACATGCACGCGCGTGCATGCAGGAACAACACGTGTGGGGGACGTTGGGAATGAATGTGCTATGGATCGATATTGTGGAACCACAATAATGGATTGGATCATATACTTTTCTTCCTTTTTTTTTACTAATTCATGGAATACTGGTACCTACCAGTTCACACAGGTAGGTGAACTGGTGTGAAGTGAACTATATATGTTTTTCGATAAGACTTGGATCCATGTTTGACAAGAAGGTTTCAAACACACAGTGAGTTCAGTCAGCTGAAAGTCTTGAGATGTCGCCCCTCTCACACGTCACACGTCACACACACACACACACACACACGGGGGAGAAAACTTGTGTTGTTTCTGCTTGAGTTTCGATCGAGATTACCGAGCCGCCGTCCCCGGGTGGGGGTCCAACAACAAGGGGGCGGCAGAAAACCAGCTCATTTGGGGGTGTATTTTTTTGGCACATGATTTCAGAGTGTTCATACACTATATGCGAGTTAAAGTCGCAGTCACATGTTGCGCAACAGTCCCATCTATTGAAATCCAATTAAAAGTGATAAAAGACGTCTTGACGGGCATGGCAACCAGTGCATAGTTGGATTAAAGACGGGATAACGTCCCTGGCACTTACAGCGTAACATTTTTCTTCCAACTTTAGAGGTGAGCAAGAAACTTAGACAAAATACCCCATGGGGAGACCTGGCTCACATGTAACCAAATGGACCCTTACAGGGTCTGAGAGGCTAAATGTCATCAAATGGTGGTCCGTGGCTCAAATGCTGCACAGACTTGGCGAGCTTCAGGCATCCAGAAAAAAATCTTGAAATTTTGTTTCTAGTAGATATTGTAAATGTCATTATTACATCATTATACCACAAATAATAAAACCAACTCCCCATCTTGTCCTCAAGGTTCTTTCACGAAGTCAAGTTCGTCAAGTTCGTCAAGTTCGTCATGTTCGTCAAGTTCGTCAAGTTCGTCAAGACGATGTCGGAGGCCAATCTGAGGCCAATCTGAATTCTCTACTGGACGGACTTCTGACTAAGGACTTAATCAATGATGGGGAGATGGAGGCACTCAGAGGGGAACATCTCAGGTCAGAAAAAGCATGGGGACTTATTGACATGGTGAGGAAAAAGGGAAAGAAATGCAGTTCAGAAATGATAGACCTCCTTCAACAGCTGGACCCTTGCGTTAGTGAACTCCTGCATGATTACTACATCACCCTCCAGGAGGCAGAAGGCCAGGCAGAGAAGAGGATTCAGAGGGACAGTGAGGAGAGGAAACACAAGGAAGAGCAGGAGAGGGAGAGCTTGGAGACGAATCTTAAAGAGTCTCTGAAGGGGAAAGAGGAAACCATCCTAAAGCTTAAGGCACACATCAGTGATATTGAGGATAAAGTGGCTGAACGGAAGAAACAACTAAGGGAGGAGACAAATGAAGAGAAGAAAAGGAAGCTGGAAGAAGAGCTGAGGAAGGAGTTTGAGAGAAGAGAGGAGATGGAGAGAGAGCTGGAGACGATTAAAGATGAGAGAAAGAGCGAGAAGAGAGAGATGGAGGAGAGACACTTACAGAAACTATGCCGTTCCATAGACCTACAGCAAAAACACCTTGAAGACCAGCAAAAACACCTTGAAGACCTTAACAGGAGCCCTCGTACAAGGTTTCTTTGACTATGCATCCACCTCTTGGTACCACAGCACCTCAAAGGCCCTTAAAACAAGGCTCCAGACCTCTCAAAACAAACTGGTCAGGCTCCTACTTGGCCTCACCCCCCGAACCCACCTCACCCCTGCCCACTTTGACAGGCTGGGATGGCTTAGGGTCGACGACAGAGTACAGCATCTTGCAATGGGTCTGGAACACAAGATTCGATACACCACCAAGATACCCATGTACCTGTCTAAATACTTCCTTAATGTAAACGAAGTCCACACCCACAACACCAGAGGGAGTGCAACAAACCATGTACAACCCAGATTCGGCACAAACAAGGGACTAAATTATTTTCGCTCCTATGCCACCAAAATGTGGAACGCCCTACCAACAGTCATTAAGACATGTGAATCCCTTGACTCCTTCAAAACCGCTCTCAAAGGGCACCTACGGATGGCTGCATTTCGAAACTGGCCTCTGTAAAATCTGAATCCCCCCCCCCCCCCCTATTTTCCCTCACTGTATATTGTATCTTTTCCCTTTTTTTGCTTCCCATATGATGAATTCCTGTTCTGTTCTTTACCCACAGAGAAATTTATATTTGTATGTCTCTAAATGTTTGTATGTCTTTAAATGTTTTGATGAATTGAACAATGTGGACCCTGTTGTAAACAAGTGTAATGCTTAATTGGGTCGTCCACTCACAGTTGACAGTCTTTGTATTGAGTTCGTGCTTAAAATGTACTGTAAATTCTACAAACTGTTAATAAAGATTTCAATCAATCAATCAAAACCTCTTCACCTGAAACTGGTGAAGAGGTGGCCAACTATAGGCCAGCAGCACCTCACCAACACTGGTGTGCGCCCTTTCCTGCTTTGTAGACATAAGGGATAGTTCAGATCTTAAGCTGTATGAAATACTTGCCATTAATATAGTGGTTGCAACTGTATTAAATATTAATTGATTGCCCGAGTCCCATGGTGGGAGTTCTGCTCTGGTTTTGGTGAAATATTAAGTAGTTCCGGTCATTTTGTGGTGGGCACAGGGGGCCACAAATTAAAAGTAAATTAATCCACAAAACTAACGTTATTTGTACTAATTGTTGACCTATTTCTAAAATATTAGTGCAACTTTCGTTAACACAGAACTATGCTTTTTGTGTCCATATCACTATGGACTCATCACTCATCACTCATATCGCGCCACCGAGTGGCGCGCTATGAGCTTGTAGGTCTGCTATTTATTTCTTTATCGAAGAACCACTGACATAGAACCATAGCTTTTAGATTGTGGGGGCCTAAATAATATAGTAGAAACGTTTTTTTTATCAAGATTTGATCAATGTCACCGCATGGTCCACACACTACAAATTAAGAAAAAAAAAAAATATATATATATATATATATTTTTTTTAAGAGCACATTGCCAAAAAGGGCAGGGGGTGCTCTAGCACCCCCTAGTGTCTATCTGTGCACGCCACTGACACTCGATGCCTGCTTTTATCACAGACATGTTCATCAATGTTCCAATGCAGCCGATGCATGACATCAGAGTGTGCATCATGACATCATGACATCAGAGTGTGCATCATGCCGTGCTTTCAGATTCCAATACGTCCGATCTCATGAGCCACTGCTGCCCCGTCCCTCCACTGGATTAGACATGTCATAACCCATTCTGACCTGAGATCAGATTCATACGAGGTTTTCCACTGGACACACACTGGTCTGATGAACCCATTCTGACCTGAGATCAGATTCCAAAAATGTCAGTCGTTCTTCGATTTTTCAAAAATAGCAGACCTACAAGCTCGTATCGCGCCACTCGGTGGCGCGATATGAGCTTGTAGATCTGCTATTTTTCAATAGCTAAAGCATAACATGATGCCGACACCAGAATGGGTGCCCGTTCAGAATGGGATAAAATAGGCCGAAAGACTAATTATTATATACTATACAAATTATGCAAATGAGGAACCATTTCATAATTTAGTTATGGCAAGAGATTAATTTATGTAACATAATATAGATGTAGACTCTAAAACAACCTTGATATGTTGACTAAAAGCAATAACACTGTATAGCTAATTCTTAATTTGTACCTATGTTTTACATAATTTATGCCAATTATGCTAATGAAGAAAATTACAAAAATAACAGTTGAATTTCTGGATATCACAAACATAGACTTTGACCCTTAAGTCAAGCCTTTCAAAGTTAAATGGGTGCAAAATGATAGCCATTTCCAGGTAATTTGCTCATTAAGAAATTGATTTGGCTCATTATGCTATAATTACTCAAATTGTCCAACATTTAACTTTTAGCAAACAATCATCATCTGCTAGCCTATAGATTTTAATCATGAAAGTTTAAAGGAAACAACATTTCTGGTTTTAACATGGGCCTTATGGTGGTTTACAGCATGGTTTGACAGCCTGAAATGTGTACAGCCTCTGACAATTTCCAGATGAAAATTCAGAATTGTTTCCACGTCTGAAAACAAACTTCATGGTCTATAGAAACACTGTAGAAAGTGTCATGCTTTAGTCATAACATGCACAATACCTTCCATATATGACCTTAACTCTCTCTCTCTCTCCGCACTCTCTCTATCCTAGATGTTTTAACAACAACAACATTTATATCATAAAAGTTGACATGATTCACCATCTCTGTATACTATTGGGGTTTAAGTTGTCATTCATTAGAACAAAACTTCTATTTAACAAACATAATACATTATTATAGTGGAAAATAATGGAGCAAAACGTGCAAAAATGCAATTCTGAGGTCAATGACCCTCTCATGGTCACAAGAGGTCAGTCATAAAGTGGTTCCACGTCTGAAATCAAACCTTGGGGTGTGTAGATGATATTATTCTGAATGTTTCATGCTTTAGTCATAAAATGCACAATTATTGGTTTGGTTATCCGCCGCACTAATAGATAACATTTCTGTAAAGTTGCCCGAACGGCCAAGGCTCCCAAGAATCGACAGTCCAAGAATGTAGATCTTTTTTGGTATTTTATTTACCTTAAAACGCAGAGTGACCGGCCCATGCTGGATTTGACTGTGCAGGCAAAAATAATACTTCCCGAAATACAAGTTGCCACACCTGAGCCACACCAACCCATGTCTAACCAATGACTAGTCTAAACTAAGTATGCACCCCAGAGCTACCGGTAGCTATAAAAGTACAACCTTGAACCTTGAGCATCCTCTTGTCTTAAATTGTAAGAATATTTCGTATTGTTATGCAATGATGCTCACAAATAATCTTGATTCCTTGAACTTGGTAGTATGACCGCCACACCCACAACACCAGAGGGAGTACAACAAACCATGTACAACCCAGATTCGGCACAAACAAGGGACTACATTATTTTCCCTACCAACAGTCATTAAGACATGTGAATCCCTTGACTCCTTCAAAACCGCTCTCAAAGGGCACCTACACGGACGTCTGCAATTCAAAACTGGCCTCTGTAGAATCTGAATCCCCCCCCCCACCGCCCCCACCCCCTTTTCCCCTCACTGTATAATGTACATTTTCCCTTTTTTGCTTCCTATATATGATGAATTCCTGTTCTGTTCTTTAGATACATAGAAATGTCTATTTGTACGTCTCTAAATGTTTTGATGAATTGAACAATGTGGACCCTGTTGTAAACAAGTGTAATGCTTTAATTGGGTCGTCCACTCACAGTTAATATACATTTGTAAAATATTAATAATAGTAATATTTCTAAGCTCTTTGTAAATAAATAACTAATAATTTCTAAGCTATTTATATACATTGGTAAATTATTATAAAATGTAATAACATTGTAGAACTTAAGAATCTTTAAACATTGACATTTGAAAATGTTTGCTAAAACATTTATAACGAATGCTAAAATAATCATTTCAACATTATTAGGAAGTAGTTAACCTATGGGGACTAGGTTGGTGGAGGGTGTGTAGAGCCCAGGATCACATTAGATGATTGACACAGGGGTGAAAAATGGGTTACAAAATCGTAGGATAAAAAATATAATTTAAAAAAGGAAGTAGTTAAATATGAATGAATAAGCCATTTGTAAACATTTGTAAATGATTATTAACAATGAAACGTTTTATATTAGTCAATTTCTTTAGATTCAGCCACTGGAGGTTTACATAGAGTTCTTAATGTAGCTTTAATACTTTTTTCTGTTTTTCTTTCTGTAGTTTTTCAAAGAGAACACAACCGATTTTCGAAACTGCTATATTACATTAATGTCCCCCCAAAAATCAGGTTTATTTGGCCTTAGAGCCAATGGGCTGTATTTTGCGTGTCTTAAGTACCAGGTCTTATTCCCTAACTTGAGTAAACTAAAGACCTGGAGGCGTGATCAATGCCATTTGGCTATTCTGAGTGGCCAAAGAGCATTGATCACGCCTCCAGGTCTTTAGTTTAGAAGCTCGTGGAGGAGAGCGGGTCCGTGAAGCTGTCCGTTGCGTCCGTCGGGCGCGGAGGTGGAGCTTCTTTTCCATCCACCAGCTGTCTAAAAACCCCACGAAGAAGAAAACTCCAGCTACTTCTGACGCCTCCACGCCTCAGTGTGCTCACAGCCTCTGTCTGTCAGTCCATCAGAATCAAATGTCTGGTGGTGGTGTCATAACGTGTTACAGTACCACCACCTAGTGGTGAAAGGTCGTCATCGCCACTGAAATAATTTACAGAACATACCAGTCAAATGTTACCCATTATGTGGATCTTGAACTTACGGGGACCCCCACATGGAGTTGCACCACTCACTTCACACGGGTGTGATTTTTGTCCAGCGTCCTATTTGTAAGGGATACATGCACGCCAGTGAACAGCATAATTAATTTATATAATTTGTTAATGTTATTAACTGCTATAAATGTTAATAAAATACACAGAAACATATTTTGTGATGTATATATTTTCGTTTAAATACTTCATTTAATGTTTTAACGTGCAAATTAATCATTATTGTTTACTTTAGCCCAGGGGTGGGCAACTTTGACGATGGCGAGGGCCAATATATTTGCACACTCACTCCAGAGGGGCCACAGTGCATGTTACTGTCGTAGCAAAAAATAGCTGATCTACAAGCTCAAAACGCGTCGCAATGCGACGCGTTTTGAGCTTGTAGATCAGCTATTTTTTGCTATATTTGAATTGAAAACCTGAATATTTTTTTGCTATTTTTGAATTGGAATCCTGAAAAGTAACCTTTTTATTGCATTTCAAATGCATTTAGTTATAGTCATGTTAACCTTATGAACGGTTAACATAACTACATTGGACACAAAAAGACAATAACATTTTAATACTAGTCATTAAGTACTAGTCATTTAATAATGAAGTAATTAAAGCAGGTTTGGAATTGTAAACAGCTGAAAAATCAATACTATATCAGTATTCTGACATTAACCTGAGGGCCACATTAAGTGAAGGTGGGGGCCGCATGTGGCCCCCGGGCCGCCAGTTGCCCACCCCTGCTTAAGCGGGTACTTTTATTCTGAAGAGCTCCACCGGAAGTCCCATCCTTGCTACCTTATCCTGGCTCTCTATAGTTCGCCACGGTGAATGTTGTTGAACAAAGAGCTCGGCGGGACTCATGGTGGAAATGTCTCATAAAGGTCTAACTGCAGGTTAGTAAACGCATGTTTACATAACGTTGACCAACACCAGCTAGTAGCTTAGCTTAGTGTAGCCTCAATGTTAGCAGAGCTACCGCTGCAGTGATAGGAAGAGTCTAGATAGCTATATGGAGACTGGCCGGAACAGAGGAAATAAATAACACACGAGTAGGCAGCAGCGTCAGTTCACATCATCCACTCGTCAGCTTGTTGACACACAACAGAAAGTTTTCTGACATTTGGATGACTTGAAAGATTGCTTTCCTGCAGGGTCCAGCCCAGTCTTGTGCAGATGGCTGCTGGCCCACCTGGAGGCCCCAACCTCACTTGTTCGGTTGGTGTGATTAGGTGGGGTGGTCTTCCCCAATCAGGATAAGGGGTTTGACCCTTTCAAACGGCAGTCTGGCCAAGTGTCTGTATTTAGTTGTGAGGCTAGATACAGGATACGATTTCTCACCCAGCCCCAGGTGACTTTACGTGAAGGCTCCTTTGATTTGGTAACATTTATTTGGTTGACATGCTGGGGACACAGAGATTGACACTGATGCCTTCAGTGTCTGCACATCCTGCCTGATAGTCCTGAAGGCAGATCTTCTGTCTTCAGTCTTTCGCTCACTGTTCACTGCTCACTGTTCACCTCAAGCAGGTCTTCAAGGTGTTTGCCTTTGCACAGGCTATATGGCTAGGACTCATGCTTCAACCACTCAGAGAACTCCAACAGGGTGTTGGTTGCTCCTGGGCCGCAGAGCATTGTGCGGCAGAATTCAGCTCTCATCTCTGGTGGCAGCTTGTTGAGGAGTCGTGCAACATGTGATCCGCATCTAAGTTCTGTGTCTCCCTCTGGGCCTAGGGTAGACACTTGCTATTTTCCGTAACACTAATTGGCGGGGCTGTCCAAACTTGTTGTTTAGGTGTCACTCGGGTCTCTGTTGGTGAAGTCGGGTCTAGAACATGAGTTATTTAGGGGATATTAATAAAATCTGGTAATAAATTCCTTATCAAGAATTTTCTTCACCAATGTGTTTGGAAGGGTTTCTACTAACATATCCCACATTGCTTTATATTCAACCACCCTAGGGGAACTTTTGACAGCTGCTGAAAGTTGGGGTACCATCAACAACCTATATAAGGCAAAATGTTCATTATGCTTTAAGTAGCATGTGACATGTCAAACTAGGGAGTTTTCATGATTCTGAATGCATTCCAAGCATTAGCTATGCACGAAAAACCCACCTTGGGCTGAAAACGGCCATAGCCGTCATCACAAAATGAGGTCCGCACATTTGGGCACATTTGGGCAAGTGGATATTGCCGAATTTAGCCCAAGGAGTTTGACCCCTAGTTTGGCCATAGCCACGGCTGACCTCATCACATCTGTAATGATAGCTATGGCCGTTTTTAGCCAACGGAGTGTTTTTCGTGCAAAACTAATGCTTGGAATGGATTCAGCATCATAAAAAGCCCCTAGTTTGACACGTCACATGCTACTTAAATCATAATGGAATTTAGAACATTTAGCCTTATATTGGTTGTTGATGGTACCCAACTTTCAGCAGCTGTCAAAAATGCCCATTTGTTCAATAGAAACCAATGTGGGATATGTTAGTAGACACCTTTACAAACACATTGGTGAAGAAAATTCTTGGTAAGAAATGTATTCACAGATTTGACATTATTCTGATAACATTCCCTGACTAAATTGGTAAAATAATAGCAGGGTCCACCATTTGTGAAAATGTCTACCATGGTCACAGGATAAATCTAAATAGTACAACTGTATTCCTCATCCTTGAAAATGTATGATTAGTCACCAGAATCAAGATCCTAGGTGGTGTAGAACTTGAGTTATTGGGAAATAACAGAAAGTTGGTGGCCATTTTGAAACATTTCTACCATGGTCACAGGACAAATCTAAATAGTACCAATGTATCCCACATCCTTGAAAATGTATGATTAGTCACCAGAATCAAGATCCTAGGTGGTGTAGAACTTGAGTTATTGTAAAATAACAGCAGGTGGCGGCCATTTTGAAAAAAATGGTCACAGGGCAAATCTAAATAGTACCACTGTATTCCTCATCCTTGAAAATGTGGGATTAGTCACCAGAATCAAGATCCTAGGTGGTCTAGAACCTAAATCAGTTCAACTTGTCAACTCCGTCAGATGTTCGTCAACTCCGTCAGACGTTGGTCACATGCTGTTTTTGTTCATTTCCAAAGAAATAGATGATTCGATGTCAAATATTTTGTGCTTATGTATTGAAACACCAACTGAAATACTATGTAATTATGCTTTTTTGGTTTTTATGTTATAATATTGAAAGTAGAGGTTGCAAATGAAGGATTTGAGAAATGGGATATTTCATAATAGTGTGATATTGGAACAAAACAATATTAAATTAATTGTATTACGTAACTTGACTACTGAAAGCCATTATAAGATAACTGAGGACTTTATATTATTGTTGAAATTATCAAATTAAAATAAAAGGGATTTTTGTGTGTCTGACGGAGTTGACATGAATCAGTTATGAAGTGCATAAATGTCCCATTTTAGAAAGAAATGTTAGGCGAAAAACCTGTTCCTTCTCAAGATTGGTAGTTGAGACCTGTGTCTACAAATACATCCATTTGAGTGTAATGTTTCTTAAAAAAAAATCTGATTTGAAAAAAGTTTTGTCCCTTATCTCAAGAATGAGTGAGCTAATTTTCATTTGGCGCAGAAACCATTAAGTATTTTTAATCTTTGTTTGACCGTTTTGGCAGCTCTGAAATTCTCTCTTCCTTCCTTCCTTGACTTCCTTATTGACATCCCATTGTACCGCCTCCCGCACCGACAGTGGCTAGCTGCGCGTCCCTACGTTCCTACGTTTTATGTGCAATGGTGTAATAATAGAATAGAATAGACTTTTTATTTGTCATTGCACACAAAGCAAACACTGAGCATACAACGAAATGTCTAGGGAGCTCCCACATAACCGTAGTACATAAAAACACTAACATAACACGTAACATACGACACAGAGTGAAGTGCATGGGGATATTTAAAGTGCATGATGGATGAAAAAGGAACCAATAAGTTATCACAGTCCAGAGTCAGAGTGCATGATGCATTATGAGGGGACAGTCAATGCTCATTTAGTGATCCATCGTTTAGCAGTCTGACTGCGTAGGGGAAAAGCTGTTTGTCAATCTTGAGCTACTAGCACGGATGGACTGGTATCTCCTCCCTGAGGGAAGGAGGTGAAAGAGGTGACATGCTGGGTGTGACTGGTCTCTGATGATACGGTGGGAGAGGCCGAGGCAGAGGGAGGTGTGACTGGTCTCTGATGATACGGTGGGAGAGGCCGAGGCAGAGGGAGGTGTGACTGGTCTCTGATACGGTGGGAGAGGCCGAGGCAGAGGGAGGTGTGACTGGTCTCTGATGATACGGTGGGAGAGGCCGAGGCAGAGGGAGGTGTGACTGGTCTCTGATGATGATGCGGTGGAAGAGGCCGAGGCAGAGGGAGGTGTGACTGGTCTCTGATGATACAGTGGGAGAGGCCGAGGCAGAGGGAGGTGTGACTGGTCTCTGATGATACGGTGGGAGAGGCCGAGGCAGAGGGAGGTGTGACTGGTCTCTGATGATGATACGGTGGGAGAGGCCGAGGCAGAGGGAGGTGTGACTGGTCTCTGATGATACGGTGGGAGAGGCCGAGGCAGAGGGAGGTGTGACTGGTCTCTGATACGGTGGGAGAGGCCGAGGCAGAGGGAGGTGAAGACGGAGGTGATAGATGGTAGAGGAGGGGACCCGATGGTCCTACCTGCCGCCTTCACCACCCTCTGCAGGGCCTCCTGCTCTGATTTTGTGCAGCTGGGGAACCACACAGACACACAGTAAGTCAGTACGCTCTCGACAGCACAATGGTAAAAAGTTTACAAGGAGATTTATTGGCAGGGCAGCTTCTTTCAGCTTCCGTAGGAAGTATATAGGCGTTGCTGAGCTTTTCCGAATCACTGAAGCGATGTTGGTGCTGCTGAGACCCAGTGAACTTGACCTCTGTGACCACCTCTACTGCCTCGTTGTTAATGAGCAGAGGGGAGTGGTCCGGCCTTTACTTCCTAAAGTCCACTATAATCTCCCTTTGTCTTCTTCATGTTGAGCTGCAGGTTGTTATTAGCACACCAAGCTGTCAGACCTTCCACCTCTCTCCGATAGGCAGACTCATCATGAGCCCCACAACTGTGGTGTCGTCTGCAAATGTTCTGATGTGATTGGAGGGGAAGGAGGGAGAACAGTCATGTGTGAGCAGGGTGTATATAATAGTGGGCTGAGCACGCACCCCTGCGGAGCGCCAGTCCTGAGGGACAGAGTGGATGAGGTGTGTTTGCCCAGCCTGACGGCTTGCGTGCGGTTTGTGAGGAAGTCCAGAACCCAATTGCACAGTGAGTTAGACAGACCCAGAGTTCGGAGTTTGCAGATGAGTTGGTCGAGGTAAGATGGTGTTGAAGGCGGAACTGTAGTCGATGAAGAGCATTCTTACATTATGTGTTTTTCCCCTCTAGATGTTTCAGGGCAGTATCAAGCACAATGGCATCCTCAGTAGGGATGTGTAAATGTGTCCAAAATGAAAATCGATTTGTATAATTCAATATTAACGATTAATCGATTAATCTTTTTTTTTTTTTTTTTTTTTTTTTAATGAACCCTAAAAATAAAAATAAATCTTCCCCCCAAGGGGTACCTAAGTCAAAAAAGTTTGGGAACCCCTGATGTAGTTGATTAACAATAATTGTAACTCTTGAGAGTTAATAAGGGTCCATTTGGTTACTAACTCCATCTTTTAAATGAGGACCACTGGTGGTCCCTGGACCACTGTTTGATCCAATTGATCACCATAGCAACCCCAGCCTAGGCCTGATTAGGTAAATTCCATCCCAGGCACACTTTGGTAGGCCTATAGCCCTGTCCTGTTTGGATGACAATATTGCCTTTCCAACAGATTTTCATTTAAAAAAAAACTGAAAAAAAAAATATCGATTATTAATTTTCATAATCGATTTCGGGTCCTATCAAGGATAATCGATTAATCGGACCCATCCCTAATCCTCAGTCGATCTGTTCGGCCTGTAGGCAAACTGGTATGGTTCAAAAGAGGCTGGCATGATGGATGTGATGTGCTTCATAACCAGTCTCTCTAAACGCTTAGCAGGGGGAGAGGAGTCAGTGCCACGGGTCTGTAATCATTCAGGCACGTGACAGCTGACTGCTTGGGTACTGGAATTATAGTAGATGATTTAAAACATGCTGGGACGCGTGATATTTGCAGAGAGAAAATCAAATATGTATGTAAAAAACTGATCAGTCAGCTGATCCGCACGCTCTCTCACGATGCGGCCCACCACTCCATCAGGTCCCGCTGCCTTCCGTGGGTCGGTGTTTTCCGGAGGCAGCACCTGACTTCATGGTGGCTCAGGACGGGGGCTGTACCACTGGGGGGGGGGGGGGGGCTGCACTACCTGGTCACTGTTTGCTCTGTCGAACCGAACCGTGCATAGAACCGATTCAGCTCCTCAGTCAGAGCAGCAGAGCTGTTTGTGGGTGACGTTGGCCCCTTGTATAGTCAGTGATGGCTCTGATCCCCTCCCACACCTGGCGGGGGTTGGTGGACAGCGCTCCACACGTCCCAAACTCTTCTCCCTTCCGGCTCCAGAACTGTGGAATGCACTTCCCATTGCAGTCAGAACTGCAGCATCACTCCCAATCTTCCGCCGTAGTCTGAAAACCCACCTTTTCAGACTCCATCATGGCCCATAGCACTTACCCTACCCCCTTAGATAGCATTTCTGTAGACTTAGATAGCATTTGATACAGACATGTTATGTAGACAGCACTATAATTGCATTGTATGTAGTCATAGCACGCCATAGTACATATGTATAGCATAGTAGTATATATGTATAGTTTATATGTATAGTTTCATTATATAGATATTCCACTGTTACTTTCTTAGCTTACGCATGTTTCTTGATAAATGTTTTTAGGTGATGTATTCCCATGCTTTTGTTCTTGCTTAAATGTAAGTCGCTCTGGATTAAGAGCGTCTGCTGAATGCCTAAATTGTAAATTGTGGAGTTGTTGAAGGGGGTCTCAGTGCGCTGCTTGTACTTGACGTTGGCAGCTTTGATGGCTCTTCTTAGAGCTGACCTGGCGATGCTATATAGGCAGCCGCGTCCCCCCGACCTATAACTTTGTCTTTAGGGTTTCTTCCTGGAGGTTGAACCCTTGACAGTCAAACGGGCCAATGATATGAACGCTGATAGTGTGACGTAATACTATTGCACGCATGCACACTGTGAGGTCTCTGAGGTCACCAAGAGGCGGAACAAGGGATTGCAGCAGTAGCCAACGGCTTTTTATTAGTAATTCAATAAATAATAGAATGCAGGAGACAGGAGAAACCCCACGTAGGTTTCCTTCATGAATTATATTCCACACAATATTGGATTCACAGGCATCTTCCACAGCCTGGAGAAGGGTGAAAACAAATGATTAGCTTCAATTCAGCTTATACAGTTTTCTTACGGCACGTCTCCTCTCTGGAGGGCTCTTTATCATAAGAAACAATAATAATAATAATATATGACGGCGGAGTCTTGCTTCGTGACGTCGTCAGTATTTAGCCTTTACTGTAGAGGATCTTCTCCCATAGCGGGGGTTCAGCTCCGAGCGAGCACCAGCCGTTGTGCCTACCGGCGTAGATAATGAGCGCCTGTTTGCTAGACAGGCCTCAATGCAATGTCTCAGAATTATATAAAGAATTGTAGGTTTCTTTCCGACCTTATTGTTCGTAGTTTCCTCGTCCTCGTCGCTGTGGCGGGGCAGGCTCCTTCCCGCAACGCGGTCCGTGGAAACTGGAACTCCTCTTCTGTATGCCAGACAGAACTCAATATTATAGAAAGAATTATAGGCTTCTTCCCGACCTTGTTATCTGTAGTTCTCACGTCGCCGTCGTTGGCGGGGCTGGCTTCCTACCAGCAGCCCGATACATGAGAACTCGAACTCAATGTTATAGAAAGAATTAATATGTTTCTTTCCGACCTTATTCTCTGTGGTTCTCACGTCGCCGTCGCTGGCGGGGCTGCCTTCCTCCCGCAGCCCGATACGTGAGAACCGGAACGCCTGTTCCTATATTTCCTTGATACAGTCCCGTGGATTCTGTCCTGCGGACATAACCCTGGACTGATCCTGTATGTCCTTCATCCAGTCCCGTGGATTGTGTCCCTCGGACATAATCCTAGACGGATACTATAAACCTGTGACGAGAGGAGAGTGACAGTTTAAGACATGCAGAGCCATACACATGAGTGTGTGTTTGGTGGAAGTGTGTGTGTGTCTGCTTACCCCCCGACGGTGTGCTTGTGCGTGCCTCCTTGAGCGTGTGTGTGTGAACCAGCCGCTGTCAGACGCACTACTAAGTCTCCCTTTTATCTGACGGGTGTAGTCGCTAGCTGATTTGGGTGCGGTCCGTCAATCAGCTCAATCTGGCGGAGGAGGGCGTTCCTAACGGCCCGAGGCGTCTTCTGTCTGACAGCGTGCCTGGTTGCCCTGGCAACGCACTTACCATCGCGGGGGTCGCTCACCAGACCCCACAACACACACGCACCTACCTCCCCCTCTATATATATATGTTTTAAATACGACAACCTCTGTGGGCGGAGCTGCTTGCCACACTGAACGGCGCGGTTTGCTGCCCTGTTGCCTACGTGACAGATTTTCAAACGGTCATTTAATAACACATTACCACACCAGTTCAGAGAGTCAGCAGACGTCCATTAGATTGTTTTTCTTTGGTTTGGAACTTGGAAGCAAAGTAGATGTTCACGTCAGGCCCTCAGGATTAATCAAGTTATCCCATTCTGACCTGAGATCAGATTCATACGAGGTTTTCCACTGGACACACACTGGTCTGATTAACCCATTCTGACCTGAGATCAGATTCTAAAAATGTCACAGTCGTTCTTCGATTTTTCAAAAATAGCAGACCTACAAGCTCATAGCGCGCCACTCGGTGGCGCGCTATGAGCTTGTAGATCTGCTATTTTTCAATAGCTAAAGCATAACATGATGCTAACACCAAAATGGGTGCCCGGTCAGAATGGGTTAAGCTCCCTTCTGGACTTACAACTGTAGTGGCAGGTCTTCCAAACCAAAGGGGAGCAGGTCATACACCTTGCCTATCAAAGGTCAATCCTTCTGGGCAGACAGTAGGGCAATTAAGCTCCAATATGTAACCATATACAGAACCAATTAGGTATCAAGATGGAGAACCATAACCTTTTTTCATGCACCTGGAATGACGTGGCCCATTATCAGCTCGCCTATGAGGTGAAAGGGGATCATGTGCTCTCCAGCCTCACAGCTGCTCCATCAGCTCCCATGGCCACCATCTTCTGGAGCCAGTCCTGGCATGAGTCCCCAAGACCAGCCAAATGATGACTTGGTGGCTGCATAGATTCCTAAAATAGGTATTGTATTTGTATTAGAGCTGGGACTCGATTAAAAAAAATAATCTAATTAATCAGAGGCTTTGCGATTAATTCATCTAGATTAATCACATTTTAATCGCATATCAATATTCAACCCGAGAACAGCAAGAAACCTTTTTTTTTAATGTTTTTTGGTATCCCAGTGAATCAATAAATAGTGACTACAGGATACCACTCATTTTCAACATTTTACTGTCATTAATATACCTGTTGTGGAAATAATAATAAAAGTCACACCATTCGGTGTTGCCTAGAACTGGAGGTCTGAAACAAGTACATCTCAGTGACATCACAAAGCTGTACTTACTTCATATTGTTACTGTTTTTTGTCAGACCTCCAGTTCTAGGCAACACAAAATGGGGTGACTTTTTATTATTTCCAGTTTTCAGTACTATAGAAAAGCGCCCAGTGAGAAACGTTCTGCGGTGAAAAAAAGGTGCGATTAATTTTCTGTAGTTAATTAATCTAAATTAATCGCAATTAGTCCCGGCCCTAATTTGTATAGATCATGTTGCTACTACAGCATAGTTCAGCAGTCATAGCTAACCTGACGCTGCCAGATGGGGGCGGTATTGGGTAACCATGTTCCCCAACACAGCCTTCATCTGGGATCTCTCAGGGAGTTGAGCTGACACCGATCCGTTCCGTACCGAACCAATCAGCGTGAGCTAAGGGCGGGATATGTGCGAAACCGGATGTGAAGCTATAATAGACACGTCAATATGATTGGTTGTGTTTGCACGCCCACACGGTGATAGACAGACGGTCCCATCCAATCATCTACCAAGTATCTTGAAAAAAAGGAACAGCCCCGTCATCGAATTTGCTTCCGCGATCCCAGATCCCAATAAGCTGTGAAACAAATTTGTGTAAGCAAGCTTCTTGGATCTGGCAGCGTCAGGTTATGTCATAGCAGCAACAGGGACAATATCATGTATTCATGTGATAATGTTTTTTATTTTATTTTATACAATTTAATACATGTATTAATGTATGTATTTGTGTATAAAAAAAATATTACCGTCAGCTTTGGCATGTTGCACCCCTCAACGTGTCCAACAATACATCATATGAAAACTACATTCTGTAGTTTCATTATGTAAGACACTGAACAATGACCATGGTGTCCTTGTGTCTGAATTCAAGGGAAAAGGCACGCTCAACTCAAACAGTCTTTTAAGGATTCAGGCGTGTGCTGGGGGCAGATTCGAAGGGAAAATAATAATAATAATAATAATAAACTTTATTTGTATAGCACTTTTCATACATAAATGCAGCTCAAAGTGCTTCACAGGGCAGGACACAAAAATAAAATACAATAAAACACAAGTAGTTAAAATGATGGCAATGGCAGAGAAAATTGAATATAAGAACATAAAATAAATAAAAACACCACATGCAGCAATCAGTCAGGGCAGGGTAGGAACGTGCATAGTAAAATTCAACTAAAAGCAAGAGTGAAGAGGTGAGTCTTGAGTTGAGATTTAAAAATGTCTACAGAGGGTGCGTGTCTGAGCTCGAATGGAAGTTTATTCCAGGCTGTTGGGCCATAGAAGCAAAAAGCTGCCTATGTAGGAAGAGAATAAAATCCGCACTCCTCAGTGGTAGTAAGAGTCTTATTTAATAATATAGACTAGAGGATGCGCAGCAGCAGTCAGATCAGACGAACACGTTTTGGCGTGCAGGCCTTCGTTATTGTTATTAGTCCACCCTAACCCTAACTCTGGCACCCGGCGAAAACTAGCCCAAAGATTAAGGCCGGCCCTATCAAACCCTGTACCCCCCCCCCCCATGCCAAAGCGCCAGCGCTCGCCCAGCAATCTGCTGTTACCTATGTGCGGATGTGTGTACATGACCTCGCGCCCTTTAGGGGTCCCTTCTCGCCCTCAGGTGACTTACTGGTGCAATATTGACTTAATCTGCTCCACTACAAAGGACAAGTGGCTCAAAAATGTAATGTCCAGACCTGAAAACTGCCTTTGATAAATGATGACTTGTGTTTTAGAAAAGGAGAAGATGAAGTTCCTCCAACTACCAAAGCTATAACACAGGAAACACTGCATGGAAAAAATGAAAATTAAGTTCAAACGCGAAATGGTTTTCTCTCTTTGTGTCTTTTTTTCTAGACGTCCTGCACCTCCCTGTTTGTAAAGAGGAGGTTTTCACTGAACAACAGGAGAGGAGCTCCAGTCTGCTCCAGGAGGAACCACAACCTCCACAGATTAAAGAGGAACATGAGGAGATGCTGCAAAGACCAGAGGAGGCTGGTGGGTCAACGTTGACATTACTAGCAGTGAAAAGTGAAGAATACACATGAGGACTCATACAGGGACAAAAGCCCTTTACTTGTAACATGTGTGGTAAAGGATTCGGATTCAGATCTTACAGAGGCCAGTTTCGAATTGCAGCCGTCCGTAGGTGCCCTTTGAGAGCGGTTTTGAAGGAGTCAAGGGATTCACATGTCTTAATGACTGTTGGTAGGGCGTTCCACATGTTTGTGGCATAGGAGCGAAAAGAATGTAGTCCCTTGTTTGTGCCGAATCTGGGTTGTACATAGTTTGTTGCACTCCCTCTGGTGTTGTGGGTGTGGACTTCGTTTACATTAAGGAAGTATTTAGACAGGTACATGGGTATCTTGGTGGTGTATCGAATCTTGTGGACCAGACCCATTGCAAGATGCTGTACTCTGTCGTCGACCCTAAGCCATCCCAGCCTGTCAAAGTGGGCAGGGGTGAGGTGGGTTTGGGGGGTGAGGCCAAGTAGGAGCCTGACCAGTTTGTTTTGGGAGGTCTGGAGCCTTGTTTTAAGGGCCTTTGAGGTGCTGTGGTACCAAGAGGTGGATGCATAGTCAAGATGAAGTTCCTCCAACTACCAAAGCTATAAAACAGGAAACACTGCATGGGAAAATGAAAAGTTCAAACGCTAAATGGTTTTCTCTCTCTTTGTGTCTTTTTTTCTAGACGTCCTGCACCTCCCTGTTTGTAAAGAGGAGGTTTTCACTGAACAACAGGAGAGGAGCTCCAGTCTGCTCCAGGAGGAACCACAACCTCCACAGATTAAAGAGGAACATGAGGAGATACTGCAAAGACCAGAGGAGGCTGGTGGGTCAACGTTGACATTACTAGCAGTGAAAAGTGAAGAATACACATGAGGACTCATACAGGGACAAAAGCCCTTTACTTGTAACATGTGTGGTAAAGGATTTGCTCATAGTTCTACTCTAAACGAACACATGAAGACTCGTACAGGGGAAAAGCCGTTCACTTGTAACGTGTGTGGTAAAGGCTTTGCTCGTAGTAGTCATCTAAAATCACACATGAAGACTCATACAGAGGAAAAGCCCTTTACTTGTAGCGCGTGTGGTAAATGCTGTGGTCAGCGTAGTGGACTAAAAACACACATGAGCACTCATACAGGGGAAAAGTCGTTTTCTTGTATTGTGTGTGATAAAGGCTTTTCTAGGAGTGGTAATCTAAAAAGACACATGAGCACTCATACAGAGGAAAAGCCCTTTACTTGTAACGTGTGTGTGCATGACCTCGTCCTTTAGGGGTCCCCTCTCGCCCTCAGGTGACTTACTGGTGCAATATTAGCCTGAGCTAACGTGTTAGGTTTCTGGTCTAGAGGGGGCGGGTCGCGGCTCTGATTTGCGCACGCCCTGATTGGATCTCATCGATCTGTCCGTCACCCCCCCCCCCGGCCCCTCCTCTCCCCCCCTAGTGCAGCGCTACGTCACATCATTTGGAGCGACGCCCACCCGGAAGGGTTGACTCCCACTGTTCAGATATCACTTTATCTAGAGATTTGACAAGTGATATCCCTCTGAAAAGGCTCGCTGGAACCCGACCTTACTGTGCAATTACTCCACTTTACAATAACACTCAAACCACACTGAAGATGGATTTTGTCCTTTTTATATAGAAAATAATAATAACACACATTACACACTCATACACGTACACACATACACTAATCTAAACTTTGAAATATGATCTAGACTAGGCCAGTCCGCACGATGCGTGATCCTCTAGCATTGGTTTGGTAATAGCAGTGTAGTAGCTCAGCAGGTAATTTTACTGCAATAGAAAGAAATACACAAAACACAACTTCAACCGCAGAACAACAAGCAAATAAACACACTATATAATGAGTACAAATAAGGATCATAATATCACAATAACAACATTTACAGGCACATTTATATACATACCGACAGACCGTCGAGGCTCACAGCGACACAAATCGAAAAGAATAGAACCACGGGTCTTCGTGCATGCGCACCAAAGTACCAAAATGACGCTGTTGTGATGCCCTTTCTCACCCCTAGAGTGCATCACTGGTCCACACATAGCCAACATCTATAATTTCCATAGGAAAACCGCACACCCACTTTTAGACCGGAGTGGCCAATGCGTTCCTCCAGGTTTTACATTTTTGCACCAACAAAAATGAAAGCCTGGTACAGAGGCTAGTGCAATATTGACTTAATCTGCTCCACTACAAAGGACAAGTGGCTCAAAAATGTAATGTCCAGACCTGAAAACTGCCTTTGATAAATGATGACTTGTGTTTTAGAAAAGGAGAAGATGAAGTTCCTCCAACTACCAAAGCTATAACACAGGAAACACTGCATGGAAAAAATGAAAATTAAGTTCAAACGCGAAATGGTTTTCTCTCTTTGTGTCTTTTTTTCTAGACGTCCTGCACCTCCCTGTTTGTAAAGAGGAGGTTTTCACTGAACAACAGGAGAGGAGCTCCAGTCTGCTCCAGGATGAACCACAACCTCCACAGATCAAAGAAGAACATGAGGAGATGCTGCAAAGACCAGAGGAGGCTGGTGGGTCAACGTTGACATTACTAGCAGTGAAAAGTGAAGAATACACATGAGGACTCATACAGGGACAAAAGCCCTTTACTTGTAACATGTGTGGTAAAGGATTCGGATTCAGATCTTACAGAGGCCAGTTTCGAATTGCAGCCGTCCGTAGGTGCCCTTTGAGAGCGGTTTTGAAGGAGTCAAGGGATTCACATGTCTTAATGACTGTTGGTAGGGCGTTCCACATGTTTGTGGCATAGGAGCGAAAATAATGTAGTCCCTTGTTTGTGCCGAATCTGGGTTGTACATGGTTTGTTGCACTCCCTCTGGTGTTGTGGGTGTGGACTTCGTTTACATTAAGGAAGTATTTAGACAGGTACATGGGTATCTTGGTGGTGTATCGAATCTTGTGGACCAGACCCATTGCAAGATGCTGTACTCTGTCGTCGACCCTAAGCCATCCCAGCCTGTCAAAGTGGGCAGGGGTGAGGTGGGTTTGGGGGGTGAGGCCAAGTAGGAGCCTGACCAGTTTGTTTTGGGAGGTCTGGAGCCTTGTTTTAAGGGCCTTTGAGGTGCTGTGGTACCAAGAGGTGGATG
Source organism: Protomyctophum parallelum (assembly GCF_964188405.1). NCBI lineage: Eukaryota > Metazoa > Chordata > Actinopteri > Myctophiformes > Myctophidae > Protomyctophum > Protomyctophum parallelum. The sequence goes on from NC_139712.1 coordinate 2,186,207, forward strand.
CATAGTCAAGATGAAGTTCCTCCAACTACCAAAGCTATAAAACAGGAAACACTGCATGGGAAAATGAAAAGTTCAAACGCTAAATGGTTTTCTCTCTCTTTGTGTCTTTTTTTCTAGACGTCCTGCACCTCCCTGTTTGTAAAGAGGAGGTTTTCACTGAACAACAGGAGAGGAGCTCCAGTCTGCTCCAGGAGGAACCACAACCTCCACAGATTAAAGAGGAACATGAGGAGATACTGCAAAGACCAGAGGAGGCTGGTGGGTCAACGTTGACATTGCTAGCAGTGAAAAGTGAAGAAGATGATGTAAACAGAGAGACAGAGCCTGTGGCCGGCACCTCAACTCAACACATGGAAACACAAGCTTATATAGAGTACTGGGTACGATTACAGCCGACTAGTGACAACGAGCTCCTCTCTTCACACTGTTCTGAATCTGACACTGAAGACAGTGATGATTGGGAGGAGACCAGTGAAGGCCAGTCAACTTTAAACACACTGAAATCACACAAGACACAACACGTGGAAGGACAAAGATTGTCTTTGAGCAGCAAGCTGTCCAAGGACCTGAAATCATCAAAACAAACTCACTCCACGAGGAGTCACAGCACAGGGAAGGAAAGCTTTAGTTGCACAGAGTGTGGCAAATGTTGTAACCTGAAGACAAATCTGATGAGGCACATGAGGATGCATACAGGGGAAAAGCCCTTTACTTGCAAAGTTTGTGGTAAAGGCTTTGGTGACAGACGTGATGTAAAAAAACACATGAGGACTCATACAGGGGAAAAGCCCTTTACATGTAACGTGTGTGGTAAAGGCTGTGCTCTTAGTGGCCAACTAAAATCACACATGAGGACTCATACAGGGGAAAAGCCCTTTACTTGTAACGTGTGTGGTAAAGGCTTCACTCAGAGTAGCGCTCTGAAAGCACACATTAGGACTCATACAGGGGAAAAGCCCTTTACTTGTCAAGTGTGTGGTAAAGGCTTCAATCAGAGTACCACTCTGAAATCACACATTAGGACTCATACAGGGGAAAAGCCCTTTACTTGTAACGTGTGTGGTAAAGGCTGTGCTCTTAGTAGTCTTCTAAAATCACACATGAGGACTCATACAGGGGAAAAGCCCTTTACTTGTAACGTGTGCGGTAAAGGCTTCACTGAGAGTAGTGCTCTGAAAGCACACATGATGACTCATACGGGGGAAAAGCTGTTCAATTGTAACGTGTGTGCTAAAGGCTTCGCTCAGAGTCGTCATCTAAAAGCACACATGAGGACTCACACAGGGGGAAAGGCCTTTACTTGTAGCATGTGTGATAAAGTATTTGCTCATAGTTCTACTCTAAAAGTACACATGAGGACTCATACTGGGGAAAAGCCCTTTATTTGTAACATGTGTGGTAAAGGCTTCACTACGAGTTTTGCTCTGAAATCACACATTAGGACTCATACAGGGGAAAAGCCCTTTACTTGTCATGTGTGTGCTAAAGGCTTCAATCAGAGTAACGCTCTGAAATCACACATGAGGACTCACACCGGCGAAAAGCCCTTTACTTGTAACGTGTGTGGTAAAGGACTTGCTTTTAGTAGTCGTCTAAAAACACACATGAGGACTCATACAGGGGAAAAGCCCTTTACTTGTAACGTGTGTGGTAAAGGCTTTGCTCTTAGTGGCCAACTAAAATCACACATGAGGACTCATACAGGGGAAAAGCCCTTTACTTGTAACGTGTGTGGAAAAGGCTTCATTCAGAGTAGTACTCTGAAAACACACATGATGACTCATACAGGGGAAAAGCCCTTTACTTGTCACTTATGTGGTAAAGGTTTCGCTCAGAGTAGTGTTCTAAAAAGACACATGATGACTCATACAGGCGGCGGTGGCTCAGGGGTAGAGTACCTGGATGGTAACCGTAAGGTTGCCAGTTCGAACCCAGAGTTACTGCCGAAGTGTCCTTGAGCAAGACACTGAACCCCTAATTGCTCCCGATGTGCTAGTTGGTGCCTTGCATGGTTTCCGCTGCCATCGGTGTATGAATGGGTGAATGTAATGCACAATCTCTGTAAAGCGCCTTGGATAAAGGCGCTATATAAATGCACCATTTACCATTTTATACAGGAGAAAAGCCGTTTTCTTGTAACGTGTGTGGAAAAGGCTCTGCTAGGAGTGGTAATCTAAAATCACACATGGGGACTCATTAACCCATTCTGACCTGAGATCAGATTCATACGAGGTTTCCGCCGGACACACACTGGTCTGATGAACCCATTCTGACCTGAGATCAGATTAAAAAAATGTCAGTCGTTCTTCGATTTTTCAAAAATAGCAGACCTACAAGCTCGTAATGTCGCCAAAATAATTTGGCGACATTATTACCACACACCATTACCATTACCATTTGATGAAATTTTGTATAAGAAATAAGTATTTAGCCCCATGTTCGAATGCCCCCGCCCCCCTGTCAAAAATAGCAAAAACCGCTAAAACGGAGAAAGAAAAGAAAAAAGAATAACACTCATCTTTTACTTTCTCTAATATCAACCTAAAACATGAACCTTGGTTGAAAAAAAGTTGTCCTTTAAAGCAAAAGGAAAGTTTGACATTTTTGCCTGCCATAGGATGTTAATTAATGGTAGGGTCACAAGAAACCCCTATAAAAAATGGCCCAATAGAGACAGCAGGTCAGCAAGTGAATTCATGAATGTATGTATATAGACAATATTTTAGGCCAATAAAAAAAGACTATAGGCCTATACCAAAATAATGTCCCACTTTAAAGGAGAATTCCATGCTAGAATGCTTTCTTATCTTTCTTACCTTTCTTTGTAGTTGTTACGTCCCCACCAAAGAGGTCCAGGTGTTTTTTTTTGCAAAAACTCCTTATTGGCTATTTTCCCTACCATAAGTCCTCAATGAATTGCATTGCATTGAATGGGAATTGAATGGGGCTATGGGGTGTTATGCTAGTTCGCTTATTTGCATCTAAATAAGTAGTAAAGTGTGCCGCTTGGGATATTATTTACATTATGAAGAGAGGATTATATACAAAGAAATTATAATTTTGAGCAATGGAAATAAGCGAACTAGCACAACACCCCATAGCCCCATTCAATTCCCATTCAATTCAATGCAATTCATTTAGGGCTTATGGTAGGGGAAATAGCCAATAAGGAGCTTTTGCACAAAATAACACCTGGACCTCTTTGGTGGGGACGTAACGACTACAAAGAAAGGTAAGAAAGCCTTTTAGTATGGAATTCTCCTTTAAACAAAAGAAGCCTGTCGGCTGCCGGACTATAATAGTATAATACGTATAATACGTTTGGAAGGCCTGTTTATTTCCCTTTAAAACAGTTTAACCCATTCTGACCGGGCACCCATTTTGGTGTCAGCATCATGTTATGCTTTAGCTATTGAAAAATAGCAACGACTGACATTTTTTAGAATCTGATCTCAGGTCAGAATGGGTTCGTCAGACCAGCGTGTGTCCAGTGGAAACCACGTGTGAATCTGATCTCAGGTCAGAATGGGTTCGTCAGACCAGCGTGTGTCCAGTGGAAACCACGTGTGAATCTGATCTCAGGTCAGAATGGGTTAATCAGACCAGCGTGTGTCCAGTGGAAACCACGTGTGAATCTGATCTCAGGTCAGAATGGGTTAATCAGACCAGCGTGTGTCCAGTGGAAACCACGTGTGAATCTGATCTCAGGTCAGAATGGGTTAATCAGACCAGCGTGTGTCCAGTGGAAACCACGTGTGAATCTGATCTCAGGTCAGAATGGGTTCGTCAGACCAGCGTGTGTCCAGTGGAAACCACGTGTGAATCTGATCTCAGGTCAGAATGGGTTAATCAGACCAGCGTGTGTCCAGTGGAAACCACGTGTGAATCTGATCTCAGGTCAGAATGGGTTAAGAGCCATAAACGTCAAGACGTCTAATTGACGTGATCCCTTGGGAATTCAAAATAAATTATATTCTCTTTTTTTTTTAAATTATCCATATTTTGAAAATTCCTCTAATCTGGTGTACAGGTGATGACATGCACATTACATGCATAATAGAATTACAAATTCTTTCTTTCTTTATAATGGGAGAATTGGCACTCAAAGCCTAAACTGGTGACCACCAGGTGGCGCTGAAAGAGTTAATTAAAATGCTTAACCCACTTGTAAGGAACATGTATTTGTGGGATGAGAAACTCTGTATGTTTTTGGCATTTTATATTGTCAGAATATTCCCCATATTTGCATCACCACCTTGTTTTTTTAAAGTACAATGTTTTTGTTTGTTTTTTTTGCCTTTCAGACACATCATGTTTTGATTGATTTTCGTTTCATTCTAAATGCATTGCTTTTCCCCATTCTATTTTAAATTCATGTGCCAATTAACTAAATAAGCCTATAGTTATCATTCTTGGTACCTTTCCTTATTCTGAAAGTGTGAAATAGTATGAATTCATAAAAGTGTATACTTTATATTCAACCAGTATTCAGAAAATGCTTTTTTTAAAGGTCCAATGACATCCATCCATCTTCAACTGCTTATCCGTAGTCGGGTCACGGGGGCAACAGCTCCACCAGAGTGCTCCAGACTTCCCTCTCCAGAGCAACATTAGTGACTTCCTCCTGGGGGATTCCGAGACGTTCCATGGCCAGTGAGTCAATGTGTTTCTTCCAACTGTGCCTTGGTCTGCCCTGGGGCGTGCGTCGAGGACCTCCCTAGGGAGGCGCCCGAGAGGCATCCTAACCAGATGACATGCCTCGTAAATATCATTATGATACTCTAAATCACGTGGTCTCAGTGAAAACAGTCTGAAAACAAATGCGACGGGGCGCAATGAGAACTGGCCACTAGGTTAGGATAGTCATTTGGATGGCACATTTGCGTTCTGGACGAATTTCTATCGAATATCTAAGTTTCAATGCAATTCAATTCACCTTTAGCTAAGCCCCGCACTCTCCCACTAAGACTTAAACACTCCATCTGGACTCATTCATTCTAATGAAAATATCATGGATTTTACACATTGATTATTGGTTCATTTTTGCACTGGGAAAATATGTGTGTGATATTGGGCATCCGAAAATTCAATCAATCAACTAGAAAAGCTACTATCTATATAAAGTTTACCCTGTGTGGCGAGTGTACTTGGTATGAAAAAGCGTGATGAAAAAGCGTGATGAAAAAGCATGATGAAAAGCGTGATGAAAAAGCGTGATGAAAAAGCGTGATGAAAAGCGTGATGAAAAGCGTGATGAAAAGCATGATGAAAAGCGTGATGAAAAGCGTGATGAAAAAGCGTGATGAAAAAGCGTGATGAAAAAGCGTGATGAAAAAGCGTGATGAAAAGCGTGATGAAAAGCATGATGAAAAGCGTGATGAAAAAGCGTGATGAAAAGCGTGATGAAAAGCGTGATGAAAAGCGTGATGGAAAACGTGATGGAAAACGTGATGAAAAGCGAAAGCGTGATGAAAAAGCGTGATGGAAAAGCGTGATGAAAAGCGTGATGAAAAGCGTGATGGAAAACGTGATGAAAAGCGAAAGCGTGATGAAAAAGCGTGATGGAAAAGCGTGATGGAAAGCGTGATGAAAAAGCGTGATGGAAAAGCGTGATGAAAAAGCGTGATGAAAAAGCGTGAGGAAAAAGCGTGATGAAAAAGCGTGATGGAAAAGCGTGATGGAAAAACGTGATGAAAAAGCGTGTTGAAAAAGCGTGATGAAAAAGCGTGATGATGAAAAAGCGTGATGAAAAAGCGTGTTGAAAAAACGTGATGAAAAAGCGTGATGAAAAAGCGTGATGAAAAGCGTGATGAAAAAGCGTGATGAAAAAGCGTGATGAAAAAGCGTGATGAAAAAGCATGATGAAAAGCGTGATGAAAAAGCATGATGAAAAGCGTGATGAAAAAGCATGATGAAAAGCGTGATGAAAAAGCGTGATGAAAAAGCGTGATGAAAAGCGTGATGAAAAGCGTGATGAAAAGCGTGATGAAAAGCGTGATGAAAAAGCGTGATGAAAAGCGTGATGGAAAACGTGATGAAAAGCGAAAGCGTGATGAAAAAGCGTGATGAAAAAGCGTGATGGAAAAGCGTGATGAAAAAGCGTGATGAAAAAGCGTGATGGAAAAGCGTGATGGAAAAGCGTGATGGAAAAGCGTGATGGAAAAGCGTGATGAAAAAGCGTGATGAAAAAGCGTGATGAAAAAGCGTGATGGAAAAGCGTGATGGAAAAACGTGATGAAAAAGCGTGTTGAAAAAGCGTGATGAAAAAGCGTGATGATGAAAAAGCGTGATGAAAAAGCGTGTTGAAAAAACGTGATGAAAAAGCGTGATGAAAAAGCGTGATGAAAAAGCGTGATGAAAAAGCGTGATGAAAAGCGTGATGAAAAAGCGTGATGAAAAAGCGTGATGAAAAAGCGTGATGAAAAAGCGTGATGAAAAAGCGTGATGAAAAGCGTGATGAAAAGCGTGATGAAAAAGCGTGATGAAAAAGCGTGATGAAAAGCGTGATGAAAAAGCGTGATGAAAAGCGTGATGAAAAGCATGATGAAAAGCGTGATGAAAAGCGTGATGGAAAACGTGATGAAAAGCATGATGAAAAGCGTGATGAAAAAGCGTGATGAAAAAGCGTGATGAAAAGCGTGATGAAAAAGCGTGATGAAAAAGCGTGATGAAAAGCGTGATGAAAAGCGTGATGAAAAAGCGTGATGAAAAAACGTGATGAAAAAGCGTGATGAAAAAGCGTGATGAAAAGCGTGATGAAAAGCGTGATGAAAAAGCGTGATGAAAAGCGTGATGAAAAGCGTGATGAAAAGCGTGATGAAAAAGCGTGATGAAAAAGCGTGATGAAAAGCGTGATGAAAAAGCGTGATGAAAAGCGTGATGAAAAAACGTGATGAAAAAGCGAAAGCGTGATGAAAAAGCGTGATGAAAAAGCGTGATGATGATGAAAAAGCGTGAGGAAAAGCGTGATGAAAAGCGTGACGAAAAAGCGTGATGAAAAAGCGTGATGAAAAGCGTGATGAAAAAGCGTGATGAAAAAGCGTGATGAAAAAGCGTGATGAAAAAACCAAAACTATTATAACCTTGCCGACGACCCGTCTTCCCCTCCTCGGTGTCTCGTGGACACCAGAGGGTTCCAGGGCGCCGTGCGGGCCAAACCCCCCCTCTTGTCGTCCTTGTTGGACAGTGGCATCAGGTGACTCGCCAGGACGATGTCGCGGAACTCCTCGAAGGTGTGGCCGTGCGCTGCGACACGGCGCGGAGCTTGGCGTCGTTCTGGCGGGCGCGCCGCCGCTCGGCCTCCGCCGCCCAGCGCAGCTCTCTCTCTCCAGAGCCCGGAAGTCGATCACGTCGTCGTTGTTGTTGTCGGATCCCTCCATGGCGTTACGGTCGTTAAGCCCTCCTGCCGCCCGCCGCCGCTACGTTCGGTGAGTGACCGTCAGTGGTGGAAAAAGTACTCAATTGTTTTACTTAAGTAAAAGTACCAATACTGCAATTTAGAACTACTCCTTTACAAGTAAAAGTACGGAATTGAAAATGTACTTGAGTAAAAGTGCAAAAGTATCGGCATCAAAATGTACTTAAAGTACTAAAAGTAAAAGTACTCATATTGCAGAATGTTCCACTTTACAAGTTCAAAATGTGTACAAAGTCTATTGAAAATAGCCGATCTACAAGCTCACAATGCGTCGCGTTGCGACGCATTGTGAGCTTGTAGATCGGCTATTTTCAAATGGCCAAAATGTATTGGGTTGAAGTGGTTAATGTATGTTTTCTAATCGCCTTCTAAAATCGCCAAAGTAACTAAAGTTTTCAAATAATTGTAGTGGAGTAAAAGTACAAATGTTGCCTCTGAGATGTAGTGGAGTAGAAGTAAAAGTACTGGAAATTGGAAATTCTCAAGTAAAGCACAAATACCTCAAAATTGTACTTAAGTACAGTACTTAAGTAAAAGTACTTAGTTACTTTCCACCACTGGTGACCGTCGACTCCTTTTTGCCGTGGGGTCCGTTCGAGGATCAGAACTGACGTCGGTCATCGTAACGGACAGGGCGAGCGTCTCAGGGTACAACTAAGTGTACTTGTAAGTCTTTGAGAGTCGGCCCTCAACACTCCTCCTTATATAGCCTGGCCTGGGATCTGCTTATGTATAGATCTGACCTCGTCCAAACACTCAAGACACGCTCCCAGTGGTGGAAAAAGTACTCAATTGTTTTACTTAAGTAAAAGTACCAATACTGCAATTTAGAACTACTCCTTTACAAGTAAAAGTACGGGATTGAAAATGTACTTGAGTAAAAGTGCAAAAGTATCGGCATCAAAATGTACTTAAAGTACTAAAAGTAAAAGTACTCATATTGCAGAATGTTCCACTTTACAAGTTCAAAATGTGTACAAAGTCTATTGAAAATAGCAGATCTACAAGCTCACAATGCGTCGCGTTGCGACGCATTGTGAGCCTGGCCTGGCCTGGGCCTGGCCTGGGATCTGCTTATGTATAGATCTGACCTCGTCAAACACTCAAGACACGCTCCATATATGGCCAGCCAGACCTCGTCAAACCCTGTACACTGTAGACACGCTCCCCTATTACTCCTTAAGATTTATCCAAATTTCACGCAAATCGGTACACATCCTCTCCATAGTCATGTGATCAAGACAAGGTTTGTTTGATTTCTCATAATCCACCCTCATTGGCTACGATTGGCTTCTAAACCTTTCAGGAGTAGCCCGCTTTGTACCCGTTTTGTACAAATCGCCACAACTACTCAACGCAGCGTCCGATTGTGGTGAAACTGTGCATGCATATTCCCACTAGGCTTTGGAAGAAATGCCACTTGACAGTTTTCAAATCAGCCTCATGTTGGCGCTACAACAGGCCAAGCCGTGTCACACACACACACACACACACACACACACACACGTTTATATTGCTCCTAAACATTTTGCCAAACATCACACACACACTCCTATATCCTCCTGGTGGAGACCTGTGCCCAGAAGGGCACTTTTTCTAGTTTCTCTCTAGTGACTGTGCCGTTTGTTTCTCTTCATCTAGAGTGAAGTACTTCCACACGAGTGCAGTACTTTCATCCGACGGAGCATTGGTCCGAACGACAACCTACCTCCTCCCTCACCCTAACCCTAACCTCCCCCGGGGCAGACACCTAAACCTAACCGCAACCCTCTCCCGACCCGCAGCGCACCTCGGAGCATTGCCCCGTCGGGCCTATGAGTTGTCGGACAAAAGGATGCCCCCCCTTCCACACGTGTGACCTGTGACCTGTTCTTTCTCTCGTTAGGGTCCGGGGAGACATCGAATGTCTCTTTTGGGTCTTTTGAGGTCAGTGAAAGCGTGGCTAAATATGGAGTCATACTTCACCGATACGTCAGCGATGACGCACGGCATCCATGACCGCAAGAAGCCACGCCGTTCGTTATGCCAGCCATTTTGTTTTCTCCCAACGTAGCCCCCACTAAAGGTTGCTAAAGGTCAAAGTGACATCAGGGGTCATAGTGGCACATAAGGACTTTCTAAGCGGGAAAAGAATATCGGGTCACCGGTGTTTGACGCATGAATGCGGGTCAAAGCCAGCTAAAATTAGTAGGCTATAAGCTTGCTAATATGGTAAGTTTGGAGATTCACAGAACAATCACCTTTTATCCCCCCCAACCCGAAACTGAAACTTAGCCGAGGTCAAGATCATGAAGAGAAGCAGGCACGGAGGAGACGATGGCGCCACCGGCTGGTCCGAACGCCACAAACGGACGAGACGAGGAGAAGAAAGGCGAGCGACCGAGGTCTTCCGCATGGACCTGATCAGCGCCATGACGCTCCGCGACTCCCACAAGCTGCGCCCGGAGGACTACCACGTCCTGGCCGACCCGTGGAGGGCCGAGTGGGAGAAGCCGGTTCAAGTCCCCGTCGACCCCCCCGAGGGGTCCGCGGCTCCGCCTCCGCGGGCTGTCCGCACGCTGCCCGCCTCCGGAGAGAAGCCCGGCGCCGAAAGGCACGTTCCGTTCGCTCTGCCCGAGAACCTGATCACCACCGGGGCGTTGTCGTCGAACCCGCCGCCGCGGCCTCCTCCTCTGGGGGGCGGCGTCCACGCGGACGCTAATGCTAACGGGACGTTAGCGACGTGTCGCTACAGCCTGGATGAGGAGGACGTGGCCTGGATGCACGTCGTCAACGAGGAGTTCGCCAGGACGGGAACACCGTCGCTCGATGAGATCACCATGGAGAAAGTTCTGGAGGAGTTGGAGACTGTAAGCAGCTCTGGACGTGAGAACTACAGTAATAATGATAATATTGTAGATGTTATGAATCCCACGGGGGGTCTTCGGCGGTTTCAGAACCCATCCGACGGCTGCTCGGGTGACTTTGGTCACATCGCGATCTCGCGGGACAACAGCGAGGAGTCGAGCGTCGAGTTCTCGGACGAGTCAAACTATAATAACCGGGCCAGGGAATGGAACCTGGGACGACGTTCTTTTCCCCGGGCGGCGGAGGCCTCCTCCACTCTCCCCGTGGGGCCGTGGCCGCCGGCAGCGGGAGCGCCGACACAGTGGAGCTTGGCCGAAGCCCGCGGGACGAACTCCTCCTCCTCCTCCCATGTGACGACGACGTGCACTTACGACGTGACCTCTTCGTCCTCCATGCCTTTCACACGGGATGTGAACGGCATGGAGGACGAATCCCACCGCCCCACTGGACACCGTGGCCAGGGGAGCAGCGACAGAGACAGAGACTCTGGAGGGGAGGAGGAGGCGGGAAGCAGAGACCAAAGAGGGAATGGGAGAGGAGGCGGGCCGAGGGACGAGGACATCCTGTCCTCTTTGTCCTCTGTTCCTCCGGGTCTCCAGACGTCCTCCTCCAGACGTCCCACTGTCGGCGGGCTGGTGTTCTTGACGAGCGGCCGGCAGCGGGAAGGGAAGAGGACGCCTCTCTTCATGCCACACGAACCTGAGAATGAACTGCCACCTCAACCTCCACAAGAACCTGAGAATGAACTGCCACCTCAACCTCAGCAAGAACCTGAGAATGAACTGCCACCACAACCCCTAGAAGAAACTCCACGAGAAACTCTGCAAGTCTGTTCCTGGACCTCTGTCCTGGAACAGGAGGAGTTCCCAGAAGAGACGAGGGAAGAGCTAGAAAAAACACAAGAACCTTCTCAAAACCCTCCACAAAACACTTGGCAAGAATGTTCCTGGGACTTCCCAAAAGCGAAGGGCAAGAACTGTTCCAAGCTAGAAAAATGTCCACACGAGCCTCCGCGAGAGCCTCGACGAGACTGTTCCTGGATCTCTGTCCGACGGGAACAGGAGGAGGAATCATTCCAGGAACAGCGCAGGGAGAACTTCTGCAAGCTGCAAGAACCCCTGCAAGACTGGAACATGTTCTCCAGCGCCTGGCCCTTCATCCAGGAGCCGGAGGAGGACATCTCTTCCTCTTCCTTTGCTCCTCTGGGTCTCCCAGGGTTGTCTAGACATCCCGCCGGTGAGCCGGTGGTCCCGAGAGCCCGGCGGCCGGAAGAGAAGAGGCTGCGTCGTCTCCGCCGCCCGCCAGAACATCGGCATCACCGGAGGAGGGAGTCCCACAGTTCCTGTACCTCCGTTGAGGAAGACCTCTTCGAGCAAGAGAAGATGGTGGACCTCTGTAAGCCACAAAAACCTCCACCGGACCGCGAGACGTCCTCCTCCTTCATCCAGTATGGAATCCAAGAGGACTTTTTCTACCAGTGTGTGGACGTGGAGGAAGTGGCGCGACACCTCGAGCTGTCTCCTGAGACGGTGGACTTTGTGTTCCAGTACTGGAAGCTGAAACGGACGGCCGACTTCAACCGTCCGCTGCTCGCCGACTTCAACCGTCCGCTGCTCGCGCCCAAGACGAGTTACGAGGAGAATGACCTCAACCGGCCGCTGCTCGCGCCCAAGACGAGTGGCGAGGAGAATGACCTCAAGCGGCCGCTGCTCGCGCCCAAGACGAGGGCAGGGGAGAACGACGAGAGCCTCTGGCACTTCAACCAGCTACGCTACAATTTACAATTTACAATTTAGGCATTTAGCAGACGCTCTTAATCCAGAGCGACTTACATTTAAGCAAGAACAAAAGCATGGGAATACATCACATAAAAGCATTTATCATGAAACATGCGTAAGCTAAGAAGGTAACAGTGGAATATCTACGGCCTGGAGAGGCTGCGCACCCTGACCTGCATGGTGACACGCCGGGAGAGGACGAAGCGCTGGCTGTGGGGCGTTCAGGAGCAGATCCACCAGCGTCAGGTCAGACTGCTGGACCAGCGGCTGCTCACCGGCGTCCAGGCCTCCTCCGAGACCTCGGCCGACGCTTTGGAAAAAAGGTCTTCTCAGACCCCAGGATGGTCGCCGTCAGACGCTGCAGCCGGCTTCCCGCCTGGCCCGAAGGCGGAACGGAGCTCTTTGAACCACGAGAAGAGGAAAGGCCTCCATGGAAAGCGTTTCTCCAACTCTCCGCACCTTCTAAATCTAAAGGACAGCAGCGGCGAGCCGCTCGACGCGGAGGATGGCGAGGGAGCGCCCGAGGAATGTCATGAGATGCAGTCCGACTTTCCGAGGAAGAGAGGCCTCCCTGATGGACCTTTTCAACCAGTATTCCTGAATAATAACAATAATAAGAAGCTATGATGACTGAAACTACTAAATATATAATTTAAATTTCAAAAACTAAAAACTAAATAGTAATTTTCGGTTTGGTTGCACGGTGAAAATAGCCGATCTACAAACTCACAGCGCATCACAACGCGTTGCAGCATGCCACATTGTGAGCTTGTAGATCACCAATTTTCAGCATGCAACCAAGTCTCAAATCAGGCATTACGACACCATCAAGGCCTGCCAAAATACATTTACGACTACATCTACAGTTGATTTAGTCGACAAAAATTATATGATATTTAGTCAACTAAAACTAGACTAACTAAACTAAAAGATTCTCGGTGACTAAAATGTTTCTTAAACTAAATGGAATATTATTCAAAGGCTATACGACTATACGCACTCACATGCGCACGCACGCACGCACGCACGCACGCACACACACACACACACACACACACACACACACACACACACACACACACACACACACACACACACACACATTTATCTTTATTTTCTAGTTTTTTTCTCTAGGTCATCTGGTTTAAATCAGTGGTGGAAAGTAACTAAGTACTTTTACTTAAGTACTGTACTTAAGTACAATTTAGAGGTATTTGTGCTTTACTTGAGTATTTCCAATTTCCAGTACTTTTACTTCTACTCCACTACATCTCAGAGCCAACATTTGTACTTTTACTCCACTACAATTATTTGAAAACTTTAGTTACTTTAGTTACTTTGGCGATTTTAATTTAGATTAGAAAACATACATTAACCACTTCAACCCAATACATTTTGGCCATTTGAAAATAGCCGATCTACAAGCTCACAATGCGTTGCGTTGCGACGCATTGTGAGCTTGTAGATCGGCTATTTTCAATAGACTTTGTACACATTTTGAACTTGTGAAGTGGGACATTCTGCAATATGAGTACTTTTACTTTTAGTACTTTAAGTACATTTTGATGCCGATACTTTTGCACTTTTACTCAAGTACATTTTCAATTCCGTACTTTTACTTGTAAAGGAGTAGTTCTAAATTGCAGTATTGGTACTTTTACTTAAGTAAAACAATTGAGTACTTTTTCCACCACTGGTTTAAATACACTGACACACACTGACGCGCACCTAACAAACACATGCCTGCAACTGTGGTTCTTACAAGCCTCGGCTACTAGTGGTGCACGATTATGAAATTATGACCGATATCCGATCACCGGTCATTTGCAGGGTCATATCTGCCGATACCGATTATGAACGATTCCCATATAATGCAGAGGACCACAATGGAAACAAGCCTATGGGCGCTTAGGTTACACTTGCTATGCATCCCATGTTTATATAACGCATTATGAACACACTTATAAGACATTCAAATCTTCTCATAAACATGTATAATAATTATATTCATAAGCGCTCATAAATAATCATAATACCGTACTTTATAACCTTAATCATAACACATTATAAACGTTATCATAACTTATACTACTATACTACTTATAATACGTCATAACTTGCTATGTATTCCATGTTTATAGTGCATTATAAAAATATTATAAGACAATATCATTTTCTCAAATATTAATATATAATATATATATGGCCTACTTATAAATCATCATAACCTTTATCATAACAAATTATTATAAAGCTTATTTGGGATGCATATAGTACATTTGTATTAATCTTTAGGGACCCAAATCACACCTCAGAAAGCACTAGTGTATTTCTTTATTTTTACCTGGGAGTCATATTTTGACGGCACTATGAATGAATGAATTAATTTTATTTATATAGCATAACTGCTGAAATTGACATGTAAATATGAAATAAATGCTTAAACATGTAGCTATAGGTGTAATGTTAGAGACCACAGAAGACATGTAAATATGAAATAAATGCTTAAACATGTAGCTAGGTGTAATGTTAGAGACCACAGAAGACATGTAAATATGAAATAAATGCTTAAACATCTAGCTAGGTGTAATGTTAGAGACCACAGAAGACATGTAAATATGAAATAAATGCTTAAACATGTAGCTAGGTGTAATGTTAGAGACCACAGAAGACATGTAAATATGAAATAAATGCTTAAACATGTAGCTATAGGTGTAATGTTAGAGACCACAGAAGACATGTAAATATGAAATAAATGCTTAAACATGTATCTAGGTGTAATGTTAGAGACCACAGAAGACATGTAAATATGAAATAAATGCTTAAACATGTAGCTAGATGTAATATGTTAGAGACCACAGAAGACATGTAAATATGAAATAAATGCTTATAAACATGTAGCTATATGTTAGAGTCCACAGAAGACATGTAAATATGAAATAAATGCTTAAACATGTAGCTATAGGTGTAATGTTAGAGACCACAGAAGACATGTAAATATGAAATAAATGCTTAAACATGTAGCTATAGGTGTAATGTTAGAGACCACAGAAGACATGTAAATAAGAAATAAATGCTTAAACATGTATCTAGGTGTAATGTTAGAGACCACAGAAGACATGTAAATATGAAATAAATGCTTAAACATGTAGCTAGATGTAATGTTAGAGACCACAGAAGACATGTAAATATGAAATAAATGCTTATAAACATGTAGCTATATGTTAGAGTCCACAGAAGACATGTAAATATGAAATAAATGCTTAAACATGTAGCTATAGGTGTAATGTTAGAGACCACAGAAGACATGTAAATATGAAATAAATGCTTAAACATGTAGCTATAGGTGTAATGTTAGAGTCCACAGAAGACATGTAAATATGAAATAAATGCTTAAACATGTAGCTAGGTGTAATGTTAGAGACCACAGAAGACATGTAAATATGAAATAAATGCTTAAACATGTATCTAGGTGTAATGTTAGAGTCCACAGAAGACATGTAAATATGAAATAAATGCTTAAACATGTAGCTATAGGTGTAATGTTAGAGACCACAGAAGTGAACCTTTCAAGCCTGTTTTCTCAACTCTCTGTTTTCCGCAAGACATATCTCCAAAACTGGTGGGTCAAACTGAACAACCAATAATATATCAATTTGAAGCTATGATTCCCTGCTTTCCCTGCTGACGTGAAAAAACGAAAATTAAAAAAAGAATCCAATGGCAGTCCCTCAGTCAAAATGAGTCACATGGTGATTTCAGGTGTGACAGTGCAGTTTACAGTAGAGGGACCCCCACACGGTAACTGTCATTTCTCCACCCTGGGGGCGTTCCTGTGGGTCTGGACGTTCCGTCTCTTTACCCAAATACAGTGGTGTAAAAAGTACTCAATTGTTTTACTTAAGTAAAAGTACCAATACTGCAATTTAGAACTACTCCTTTACAAGTAAAAGTACGGAATTGAAAATGTACTTGAGTAAAAGTGCAAAAGTATCGGCATCAAAATGTACTTAAAGTACTAAAAGTAAAAGTACTCATATTGCAGAATGTGTACAAAGTCTATTGAAAATAGACTTGTTTACAGTAAACACGCCGTTTTTCATCATTTTTGAGGATTTAAAAAAAACTGAAAAAAAGAAAAAAACAATGGGTTATAGCCCATCGTTTTTAGATTTTTTAGATTTTTTTCATATCCTCAAAAATGATGAAAAACGGCTTGCTATAGTATTCCGTACAGTATGGGCTATAGCCCATGGTCAAAAATGGGATAAAAAACGTCTAAAAATAGACGTCTAAAACACGTCTATTTTTAGACGTGTTTTAGACGTGTATTTTTTTACGTTTTTATCCCATTTTTAGACGCTCGTCTAATAGCCCATACTGTACGGCATACTATAGCACGCCGTTTTTCATCATTTTTGAGGATTTGGAAAGAAAAAAAAAATGATGGGTTCCCAGCTAACATTTCCCCGCTAGGTACCGCCTCCCGCTGTCTATTTCTTCGCGTAGCACGCCCAAACTGCCGTGGCCCTCGCCGCGCTGTCGGGGCGAGGGACGATCGCGCTCATTTACATTTTAATGCCTCGTGAATTTACAGCGATGTACAGCCCCTCCTCACGCTGACGTAAGGCTTGCCTCCCCCGCCCGACTCTCTCTCTCTCTCTCTCTCTCTCTCTCTCTCTCTCTCTCTCTCTCTCTCTCTCTCTCTCTCTCTCTCTCTCTCTCTCTCTCTCAGGCATGGATGTGCATCGTATGTATAAATACATGTTGGCCTTGTTTTAGTTTTTATTCTTATGCCGTTATTGTATAAACTCATTAATAGTGACCTATTATTATTATTATTTGATTATTATTATTATTATTATTATTATTATTATTATTAATAATAATAATAATAATGATAATATTTAGTACAGCAGGGACTATACTTGTATATTTGTATAATTATAGTATATACAAGTATATACAAATAGCCTATACTATATTTTAGCCTGTAACCAATCTGGCACCAGTGTTGCCATGTCCGCTTTTTATAAGTATACTTTGGGCTTCTTTGTCTGTTAAGTTGCTTGTAAATATTTATAATTTTAGTTGTGGGTTGCGGTTTTTTGGGCTTGTTTCCTAACCCCCAAATTAATATATATTTGTCGTTATGAGCTTGTACATCTACTATTTTCAAAAGGCCTACTGGCCTAGTAGGTTATTTTGGGATTGTTTTCATAGAACTTGTTGCTTATTTCTATCACGCAATCTGGCAACCAGGTAGCCTCCGTCTCATCTCCACAGAGTCTGTGAGTGTGAGGGAGCCCACCAGGATTAGGTCCGTCTACTTTCCACACTCGAATCGACTCGATATAAACAAAACAAACATTTGGAAAATAAATCCTGATGGATACCTTCTCCTCTCGTTACATTTTGTCTATAGGTGAGTGCACTTTGGTGTCTGTCTGGGGATATCTACCGTGTGTGGTTCACAATTACTGTATTTGTTCAACATGTGTTGTTTTTAGCCTGATGCTAGCCAGATAGCTAAGTTAGCTAACCCCATTGTTCTCTTGAAGTAGTTTTCGGTTTTAAGTTTGAACAGTATTTAACCAATGCAAACTGTGAAATTAGGTTATAATGTAACATGTTGATGTTGCGGTGTAATTGTTTTGCAAAGGTTTTAGTACTTTTAGCAAAAATGGGGTACTGTAGCCTAATTCAAGTCAAACTGTGGGGGTCCTTGAAAGAGAAAAGTGTTTTATATTATTTCATTTTACAGACAAACAAGATGACGTTCCAGAAAGACCCAGACGGTGGAGGCTGGGGGAAACAAAACAACCTCATATCAGAAGTAAGTAAAATGGTTTAGTAGCGAACAATAATAATGTATCATGATGTTCTTTTCTAACGTCTTCTTATGTTGATAAAAGTCCACAATTATTCGAATTAGATAAGATTTGATACGTTGCTTGTGTAGGCTACATAAACATTTTTGCTGTAAATCTTTTTTTTGTCATTCTTTGTTCCAGAACCATGAAAGGCATTTCTAAAGTAAGTATAGGCCTACTGTGATGGACTTAAATATCAATGCTAATTGATATTTATTTTGCAAATACATTTTTTTATCACATAGTAGGCTGATGTTTAAAACAGACTTTTTTTGTTATTCTATTACAGGTGCAGATGCAGTCACCAACATGAGCATTGCCATGCAGGTACGTTCTGAGCCATGTCTTTTACTCTTCTCTGTTCTTGTCTCCTCTAAAGGAACTCACAAAAACTGCCCTGTCTCTGCTCTGCCTGAACAGTTATTTGGTGGGAACCACTGAATGAAGTAATTAGTTTTTGAAACAACTGAACGTTTTTTACTGAAAACAAATTTCAATTTTGTATCTTTGTCTTTTCCTGTCTCTAAACTTCTCAGGACTGGAACCCTGCGTTCTCTACCGCCCTGACCTGGTTTCTACTCCAGTTATTAAGGTAATTGTTCATTTTCATTTTTACCAAGGACAGAAAATTGGCACCCAACAATGTGTACCATTTTTACCATCATAACATTTTGTAAATAAAGATTTGTCTATAATTTGTTTGTCTGAAAGCATTGAGTTATGTCAATTTGTTTTATTTGTTTTTACATTATAGGATGTTGGATTAGGAGAGGCAGGCAAACTTGTTGAAGCAGACGGCACAGAAAAGCCGGTTGAGGACGAGGACAATACAGAGGTGAGCTGTCAAGTGAAATGATTATGATGAGTACAGTGGCACTCTGTGCCACACTATGAGCTTGTAGATCTGCTATTTTTCAACAGCTAACAGCATTTAAAATAATGTTTAAAACCTATGAGGCGACACAGATGCGTCCTCAGGTCTAAATGGGTTAAGGCAGTGGTTCTCACAGCCATCAAAACGTTATCCCACATTTCACAGCAGTGATGGTAGGTAGGCCTATTTCAGAATGCCTGAATTTACACTTGGTTGCATGGTGAAAAAAATCTACAAGCTCACGTGTTGTGAGCCCTATACAAATGCAATCCATATCAATTTTGTATTTGATTTTGTTCAAATTACAGATGAGGTCACGTGGAGGAAGTGGATGATGGTGATGGATAAAGAGGAATCCAGTCTATACCCAGCCTGCATTGTACCGTGTGGGGGTCCCCGCAACATCCAGACCTCAAGGAACGCACCCAGCTTTCCGTGCTCGGAAATACAGACACGGGGACATACACACATTGCTACGCTCAGAAACTCCTGACTCCACTCAGAAGATAATTGGTGTTTTAAAGACTTAAGCACTTAAACTTGAGAACTGATATGTCTTCTAAATCCTCACAGATTTGAGTTAAAATGTTTGCTGCCTATACCCAGCCTGCATTGTACCGTGTGGGGGTCCCCGCAACATCCAGACCTCAAGGAACGCACCCAGCTTTCCGTGCTCGGAAATACAGACACGGGGACATACACACATTGCTACGCTCAGAAACTCCTGACTCCACTCAGAAGATAATTGGTGTTTTAAAGAATTAAGCACTTAAACTTGAGAACTGATATGTCTTCTAAATCCTCACAGATTTTAGTTAAAATGTTTGCTGCAAAAGAATATATAGTTACAGAATTTGTGCCACATTTTCACAATGTTTCAAAATTAGCAAATCTACAAGCTCGTTTTCAACAGCTTACAGCTTTTAAAATAATGGTTAAAGTGGCTAAAACCAGGGGATCTTGGACTTCAGTGACGGAAACCTGGGGTCTGAGAGCTGGAGACGTTGGATAGGGTGCATCCTGGAACTTCTCAGTCATAAGACTGCTTCACGCTGTCCTGCTGCTGCCGTCCGTAGCTGACGTTCGAGTCGCGGCAGAGAAGCGGGGCGCCGGCTACACGCGCGTCGGGGCGCGCGGCCCCCGCTGATCATGAACGACTCACCCACGTCGCGTCACGCGCCCGGCGGAGGACACGATCCGCGGCGCGCGGGGACCGCCTCACGTCGGCGGCGCGCCATGACTTGCTAGCTGGGTTATAGCCCATCGTTTTTAGATTTTTTAGATTTTTTTCAAATCCTAAAAAATGATGAAAAACGGCTTGCTATAGTATGCCGTACAGTATGGGCTATAGCCCATGGTCAAAAATGGGATAAAAAACGTCTGAAAATAGAAGTCTAAAACAAGTCTATTTTTAGACGTTTTTATCCCATTTTTAGACGCTCGTCTAATAGCCCATACTGTACGGCATACTATAGCACGCCATGCATTTTTCATCATTTTTGAGGATTTGAAAAACAAAAACAAAAAACGGCTTGCTATAGTATGCCGTACAGTATGGACTATAGCCCATGGTCAAAAATGGGATAAAAAACGTCTAAAAATAGACGTCTAAAACACGTCTATTTTTAGACGTGTTTTAGACGTGTATTTTTTGACGTTTTTATCCCATTTTTAGACGCTCGTCTGATAGCCCATACTGTACGGCATACTATAGCACGCAGTTTTTCATCAATTTTGAGGATTTGAAAAAAAAAGAAAAAAGAAAAAAACAATGGGTTATAGCCCTTCGTTTTTAGATTTTTTTAGATTTTTTTCAAATCCTCAAAAATGATGAAAAACGGCTTGCTATAGTATGCCGTACAGTATGGGCTATGGCCCATGGTCAAAAATGGGATAAAAAGAAAATAGACGTGTTTTAGACGTCTATTTTTAGACGTTTTTATCCCATTTTTAGACGCTCGTCTAATAGCCCATACTGTACGGCATACTATAGCACGCCGTTTTTCTACATTTTTGAGGAATTGAAAAAAAGAGAGAGAAAAAAAAAAACGATGGGTTATAGCCCATCGTTTTTTGATTTTTTTTTTTTTTTTCAAATCCTCAAAAATGATGAAAAACGGCTTGCTATAGTATGCCGTACAGTATGGGCTATAGCCCATGGTCAAAAATGGGATAAAAAACGTCTAAAAATAGACGTCTAAAACACGTCTATTTTTAGACGTGTTTTAGACGTCTATTTTTAGACGTTTTTATCCCATTTTTAGACGCTCGTCTAATAGCCCATACTGTACGGCATACTATAGCACGCCGTTTTTCATCATTTTTGAGGATTTGAAAAAAAACAAACAAAAAAAAAACGATGGGTTATAGCCCATCGTTTTTTTTTTTATCCTAAAAAATGATGAAAAACGGCTTGCTATAGTATGCCGTACAGTATGGGCTATGGCCCATGGTCAAAAATGGGATAAAAAACGTCTAATAATAGACGTCTAAAACACGTCTATTTTTAGACGTCTTTTAGACGTGTATTTTTTGACGTTTTTATCCCATTTTTAGACGCTCGTCTAATAGCCCATACTGTACGGCATACTATAGCACGCCGTTTTTCATCATTTTTGAGGATTTGAAAAAAAATGAAAAAAACAAACGATGGGTAATAGCCCATCGTTTTTAGATTTTTTAGATTTTTTTCAAATCCTCAAAAATGATGAAAAACGGCTTGCTATAGTATGCCGTACAGTATGGGCTATAGCCCATGGTCAAAAATGGGATAAAAAACGTCTAAAAATAGACGTCTAAAACACGTCTATTTTTAGACGTGTTTTAGACGACTATTTTTAGACGTTTTTATCCCATTTTTAGACGCTCGTCTAATAGCCCATACTATACGGCATACTATAGCACGCCGTTTTTCTACATTTTTGAGGATTTGAAAAAAAAGGGGAAAAAAAACGATGGGTTATAGCCCATCGTTTTTTGATTTTTTAGATTTTTTTCAAATCCTCAAAAATGATGAAAAACGGCTTGCTATAGTATGCCGTACAGTATGGGCTATAGCCCATGGTCAAAAATGGGATAAAAAACGTCTAAAAATAGACGTCTAAAACACGTCTATTTTTAGACGTTTTTATCCCATTTTTAGACGCTCGTCTAATAGCCCATACTATACGGCATACTATAGCACGCCGTTTTTCTACATTTTTGAGGATTTGAAAAAAAAGGGGAAAAAAAACGATGGGTTATAGCCCATCGTTTTTTGATTTTTTAGATTTTTTTCAAATCCTCAAAAATGATGAAAAACGGCTTGCTATAGTATGCCGTACAGTATGGGCTATAGCCCATGGTCAAAAATGGGATAAAAAACGTCTAAAAATAGACGTCTAAAACACGTCTATTTTTAGACGTGTTTTAGACGACTATTTTTAGACGTTTTTATCCCATTTTTAGACGCTCGTCTAATAGCCCATACTGTACGGCATACTATAGCACGCCTTTTTTCATCATTTTTGAGGATTTAAA
This sequence comes from Protomyctophum parallelum, assembly GCF_964188405.1. NCBI lineage: Eukaryota > Metazoa > Chordata > Actinopteri > Myctophiformes > Myctophidae > Protomyctophum > Protomyctophum parallelum. Next base: position 2,208,515 of record NC_139712.1, read on the forward strand.
AAAAAATGAAAAACAAAAAAAAACGATGGGTTATAGCCCATCGTTTTTAGATTTTTTTGATTTTTTTCAAATCCTAAAAAATGATGAAAAACGGCTTGCTATAGTATGCCGTACAGTATGGGCTATAGCCCATGGTCAAAAATGGGATAAAAAACGTCTAAAAATAGACGTCTAAAACACGTCTATTTTTAGACGTGTTTTAGACGTCTATTTTTAGACGTTTTTATCCCATTTTTAGACGCTCGTCTAATAGCCCATACTGTACGGCATACTATAGCACGCCGTTTTTCATCATTTTTGAGGATTTGAAAAAAAACAAACAAAAAAAAAACGATGGGTTATAGCCCATCGTTTTTTTTTTTATCCTAAAAAATGATGAAAAACGGCTTGCTATAGTATGCCGTACAGTATGGGCTATGGCCCATGGTCAAAAATGGGATAAAAAACGTCTAATAATAGACGTCTAAAACACGTCTATTTTTAGACGTCTTTTAGACGTGTATTTTTTGACGTTTTTATCCCATTTTTAGACGCTCGTCTAATAGCCCATACTTACGGCATACTATAGCACGCCGTTTTTCATCATTTTTGAGGATTTGAAAAAAAATGAAAAAAACAAACGATGGGTAATAGCCCATCGTTTTTAGATTTTTTAGATTTTTTTCAAATCCTCAAAAATGATGAAAAACGGCTTGCTATAGTATGCCGTACAGTATGGGCTATAGCCCATGGTCAAAAATGGGATAAAAAACGTCTAAAAATAGACGTCTAAAACACGTCTATTTTTAGACGTGTTTTAGACGACTATTTTTAGACGTTTTTATCCCATTTTTAGACGCTCGTCTAATAGCCCATACTATACGGCATACTATAGCACGCCGTTTTTCTACATTTTTGAGGATTTGAAAAAAAAGGGGAAAAAAAACGATGGGTTATAGCCCATCGTTTTTTGATTTTTTAGATTTTTTTCAAATCCTCAAAAATGATGAAAAACGGCTTGCTATAGTATGCCGTACAGTATGGGCTATAGCCCATGGTCAAAAATGGGATAAAAAACGTCTAAAAATAGACGTCTAAAACACGTCTATTTTTAGACGTTTTTATCCCATTTTTAGACGCTCGTCTAATAGCCCATACTATACGGCATACTATAGCACGCCGTTTTTCTACATTTTTGAGGATTTGAAAAAAAGGGGAAAAAAAACGATGGGTTATAGCCCATCGTTTTTTGATTTTTTAGATTTTTTTCAAATCCTCAAAAATGATGAAAAACGGCTTGCTATAGTATGCCGTACAGTATGGGCTATAGCCCATGGTCAAAAATGGGATAAAAAACGTCTAAAAATAGACGTCTAAAACACGTCTATTTTTAGACGTTTTTATCCCATTTTTAGACGCTCCTCTAATAGCCCATACTGTACGGCATACTATAGCACGCCGTTTTTCATCATTTTTGAGGATTTGGAAGAAAAAAAAATGATGGGTTATAGCCCATCGTTTTTAGATTTTTTAGATTTTTTTCAAATCCTCAAAAATGATGAAAAACGGCTTGCTATAGTATGCCGTACAGTATGGGCTATAGCCCATGGTCAAAAATGGGATAAAACACGTCTAAAAATAGACGTCTAAAACACGTCTATTTTTAGACGTGTTTTAGACGTCTATTTTTAGACGTTTTTATCCCATTTTTAGACGCTCGTCTAATAGCCCATACTGTACGGCATACTATAGCACGCCGTTTTTCATCATTTTTGAGGATTTGGAAGAAAAAAAAGAAGATGGGTTATAGCCCATCGTTTTTAGATTTTTTAGATTTTTTTCAAATCCTCAAAAATGATGAAAAACGGCTTGCTATAGTATGCCGTACAGTATGGGCTATAGCCCATGGTCAAAAGTGGGATAAAAAACTTCTAAAAATAGACGTCTAAAACACGTCTATTTTTAGACGTGTTTTAGACGACTATTTTTAGACGTTTTTATCCCATTTTTAGACGCTCGTCTAATAGCCCATACTGTACGGCATACTATAGCACGCCGTTTTTCATCATTTTTGAGGATTTGAAAAAAAATGAAAAACAAAAAAAACGATGGGTTATAGCCCATCGTTTGTAGATTTTTTTGATTTTTTTCAAATCCTAAAAAATGATGAAAAACGGCTTGCTATAGTATGCCGTACAGTATGGGCTATAGCCCATGGTCAAAAATGGGATAAAAAACGTCTAAAAATAGACGTCTAAAACACGTCTATTTTTAGACGTGTTTTAGACGACTATTTTTAGACGTTTTTATCCCATTTTTAGACACACGTCTAATAGCCCATACTGTACGGCATACTATAGCACGCCGTTTTTCATCATTTTTGAGGATTTGAAAAAAAATGAAAAACAAAAAAAAACGATGGGTTATAGCCCATCGTTTTTAGATTTTTTAGATTTTTTTCAAATCCTCAAAAATGATGAAAAACGGCTTGCTATAGTATGCCGTACAGTATGGGCTATAGCCCATGGTCAAAAATGGGATAAAAAACATCTAAAAATAGACGTCTAAAACACGTCTATTTTTAGACGTGTTTTAGACGACTATTTTTAGACGTTTTTATCCCATTTTTAGACGCTCGTCTAATAGCCCATACTGTACGGCATACTATAGCACGCCGTTTTTCATTATTTTTGAGGATTTGGAAAAAACAAAATGATGGGTTATAGCCCATCGTTTTTAGATTTTTTTGATTTTTTTCAAATCCTCAAAAATGATGAAAAACGGCTTGCTATAGTATGCCGTACAGTATGGGCTATAGCCCATGGTCAAAAATGGGATAAAAAACGTCTAATAATAGACGTCTAAAACACGTCTATTTTTAGACGTCTTTTAGACGTGTATTTTTTGACGTTTTTATCCCATTTTTAGACGCTCGTCTAATAGCCCATACTGTACGGCATACTATAGCACGCCGTTTTTCATCATTTTTGAGGATTAAAAAAAAAAACAAAAACAAAAAAAACGATGGGTTATAGCCCATCGTTTTTAGATTTTTTAGATTTTTTTCAAATCCTAAAAAATGATGAAAAACGGCTTGCTATAGTATGCCGTACAGTATGGGCTATAGCCCATGGTCAAAAGTGGGATAAAAAACTTCTAAAAATAGACGTCTAAAACACGTCTATTTTTAGACGTGTTTTAGACGACTATTTTTAGATGTTTTTATCCCATTTTTAGACGCTCGTCTAATAGCCCATACTGTACGGCATACTATAGCACGCCGTTTTTCATCATTTTTGAGGATTTGAAAAAAAATGAAAAACAAAAAAAACGATGGGTTATAGCCCATCGTTTGTAGATTTTTTTGATTTTTTTCAAATCCTAAAAAATGATGAAAAACGGCTTGCTATAGTATGCCGTACAGTATGGGCTATAGCCCATGGTCAAAAATGGGATAAAAAACGTCTAAAAATAGACGTCTAAAACACGTCTATTTTTAGACGTGTTTTAGACGACTATTTTTAGACGTTTTTATCCCATTTTTAGACACACGTCTAATAGCCCATACTGTACGGCATACTATAGCACGCCGTTTTTCATCATTTTTGAGGATTTGAAAAAAAATGAAAAACAAAAAAAAACGATGGGTTATAGCCCATCGTTTTTAGATTTTTTTGATTTTTTTCAAATCCTCAAAAATGATGAAAAACGGCTTGCTATAGTATGCCGTACAGTATGGGCTATAGCCCATGGTCAAAAATGGGATAAAAAACATCTAAAAATAGACGTCTAAAACACGTCTATTTTTAGACGTGTTTTAGACGACTATTTTTAGACGTTTTTATCCCATTTTTAGACGCTCGTCTAATAGCCCATACTGTACGGCATACTATAGCACGCCGTTTTTCATTATTTTTGAGGATTTGGAAAAAACAAAATGATGGGTTATAGCCCATCGTTTTTAGATTTTTTAGATTTTTTTCAAATCCTCAAAAATGATGAAAAACGGCTTGCTATAGTATGCCGTACAGTATGGGCTATAGCCCATGGTCAAAAATGGGATAAAAAACGTCTAATAATAGACGTCTAAAACACGTCTATTTTTAGACGTCTTTTAGACGTGTATTTTTTGACGTTTTTATCCCATTTTTAGACGCTCGTCTAATAGCCCATACTGTACGGCATACTATAGCACGCCGTTTTTCATCATTTTTGAGGATTAAAAAAAAAAAGAAAAACAAAAAAAACGATGGGTTATAGCCCATCGTTTTTAGATTTTTTAGATTTTTTTCAAATCCTAAAAAATGATGAAAAACGGCTTGCTATAGTATGCCGTACAGTATGGGCTATAGCCCATGGTCAAAAATGGGATAAAAAACGTCTAAAAATAGACGTCTAAAACACGTCTATTTTTAGACGTGTTTTAGACGACTATTTTTAGACGTTTTTATCCCATTTTTAGACGCTCCTCTAATAGCCCATACTGTACGGCATACTATAGCACGCCGTTTTTCATCATTTTTGAGGATTTGGAAGAAAAAAAAATGATGGGTTATAGCCCATCGTTTTTAGATTTTTTAGATTTTTTTTAAATCCTCAAAAATGATGAAAAACGGCTTGCTATAGTATGCCGTACAGTATGGGCTATAGCCCATGGTCAAAAATGGGATAAAAAACGTCTAAAAATAGACGTCTAAAACACGTCTATTTTTAGACGTGTTTTAGACGTCTATTTTTAGACGTTTTTATCCCATTTTTAGACGCTCGTCTAATAGCCCATACTGTACGGCATACTATAGCACGCCGTTTTTCATTATTTTTGAGGATTTGGAAAAAACAAAATGATGGGTTATAGCCCATCGTTTTTAGATTTTTTAGATTTTTTTCAAATCCTCAAAAATGATGAAAAACGGCTTGCTATAGTATGCCGTACAGTATGGGCTATAGCCCATGGTCAAAAATGGGATAAAAAACTTCTAATAATAGACGTCTAAAACACGTCTATTTTTAGACGTCTTTTAGACGTGTATTTTTTGACGTTTTTATCCCATTTTTAGACGCTCGTCTAATAGCCCATACTGTACGGCATACTATAGCACGCCGTTTTTCATCATTTTTGAGGATTTGAAAAAAAATGAAAAACAAAAAAAAACGATGGGTTATAGCCCATCGTTTTTTGATTTTTTTTTACTTTTTTCAAATCCTAAAAAATTATGAAAAACGGCTTGCTATAGTATGCCGTACAGTATGGGCTATAGCCCATGGTCAAAATGGGATAAAAAACGTCTAAAAATAGACGTCTAAAACACGTCTATTTTTAGACGTGTTTTAGACGACTATTTTTAGACGTTTTTATCCCATTTTTAGACGCTCGTCTAATAGCCCATACTATACGGCATACTATAGCACGCCGTTTTTCTACATTTTTGAGGATTTGAAAAAAATTAAGAAAAAAAAACGATGGGTTATAGCCCATCGTTTTTAGATTTTTTAGATTTTTTTCATATCCTCAAAAATGATGAAAAACGGCTAGTATTCCGTACAGTATGGGCTTAAGCCCATGGTCAAAAATGGGATAAAAAACGTCTAAAAATAGACGTCTAAAACACGTCTATTTTTAGACGTGTTTTTAGACGACGACGACGTTGACGTTGACGTTGACGACGACGACGACGACGACGACGACAACGACGACGACGTTGACGACGACGACGACGACGACGACGTTGACGACGACGACGACGACGACGACGTTGACGACGACGACGACGACGACGACGTTGAAGACGACGACGACGACGGCGTTGACGACGACGACGACGTTGACGACGACGTTGTTGACGACGACGACAACGACGTTGACGACGACGTTGAGAGAGAGAGAGAGATGCACCACTCGGTTCACACGGGTGTGATTTTTTGTTAATCATCGAATGAAATGTGGGAGGTCGGCAAGATAAAGTTAAAAAAATCATATCAAATACTAATTTGAAAATGTTAGTTTTGTGCTTCTGTGTTTTTCTTCTTGATATATTACTTTTGAAATGTAAAATTTACATTCCAATGAATGGACCTGTAAATGACAACAAAACAAAAACGAAGGCACTGGTTGTGGTACTTCTGGTTTACCGGAACAGGGTTCAAGTCCCTGCAGTGCTCTGTTCAATGTGTTGTATTTACATGGTTCATTTTTATTTTCTGCTCATCGTGTTGCCTTTTCATAGATTTCATAGGTTCTCTACTGTGTTTATACTCCCTACAGTTAGGTTACCAAGTATATATATTGTATTGTATATACCAAGTATATATTGCTACCTAGGTGCAACTTCCCATAGACAGCCGATTCATCCAAACAGAAAAGTCCTATTTGATTTTATGAAATAACATCAAACTCGCCAAGGTTGCAGCTGTACGAAAAGCTTGAATTATTCTCGTCTTTTTTTTAAATATTTTTTATCCCACAATTATGTAACCCATTTTTCACCCCTGTGTCCTTTTTTTCATCATTTTTGACCATGGGCTATAGCCCCTATCGACGAAGACGAAGACGACGACGACGAGGTTAAAAAAATATCAAAATTTCATAAAACCATGTTTTTTGAAATTTTGAATTTTTTTCAAATCCTCAAAAATGATGAAAACCGGCGTGCTATAGTATGCCCTACGGTAGGGGCTATAGCCCATGTTCAAAAATGATGAAAAACGAGGTTAATTATTTTTTTTCAAAATTTCAAAAAACGATGGGCTATAACCCATGTTTTTTGAAATTTAGATTTTTTTTCAAATCCTCAAAAATGATGAAAAACGGCGTGCTATAGTATGACGTACGGTAGGGGCTATAGCCCATGTTCAAACATGATGAAAAACGAGGTAAAAAAAAAATTCAAAAAACGATGGGCTATAACCCATGTTTTTTGAAAATTTGAAAAAAAATTCAAATCCTCAAAAATGATGGAAAACGGCGTGCTATAGTATGCCCTACGGTAGGGGCTGTAGCCCATGTTCAAAAATGATGAAAAACGAGGTTAATTTTTTTTTCAAAATTTCAAAAAACGATGGGCTATAACCCATGTTTTTTGAAATTTTGAATTTTTTTTCAAATCCTCAAAAATGATGAAAACCGGAGTGCTATAGTATGCCCTACGGTAGGGGCTATAGCCCATGTTCAAAAATGATGAAAAACGAGGTTAATTTTTTTTTTCAAAATTTCAAAAAACGATGGCCTATAACCCATGTTTTTTTAATTAAAAATTTTTTTTCAAATCCTCAAAAATGATGAAAAATGACGTGCTATAGTATACCCTACGGTAGGGGCTATAGCCCATGTTCAAAAATGATGAAAAACGAGGTAATTTTTTTTTTTCAAAATTTCAAAAAACGATGGGCTATAACCCATATTTTTTGAAATTTTGAAAAAAAATTCAAATCCTCAAAAATGATGAAAACCGGAGTGCTATAGTATGCCCTACGGTAGGGGCTATAGCCCATGTTCAAAAATGATGAAAAACGAGGTTATATTTTTTTTTTCAAAATTTCAAAAAACGATGGGCTATAACCCATGTTTTTTGAAATTTTTAATTTTTTTCAAATCCTCAAAAATGATGAAAACCAGCGTGCTATAGTATACCCTACGATAGTGGCTATAGCCCATGTTCAAAAATGATGAAAAACGAGGTTAATTTCTTTTTTCAAAATCTCAAAAAACGATGGGCTATAACCCATGTTTTTTGAAATTTTGAAAAAAAATTCAAATCCTCAAAAATGATGAAAACCGGAGTGCTATAGTATGCCCTACGGTAGGGGCTATAGCCCATGTTCAAAAATGGTGAAAAACGAGGTTAATTCTTTTTTCAAAATTTCAAAAAACGATGGGCTATAACCCATGTTTTTTGAAATTTTTAATTTTTTTCAAATCCTCAAAAATGATGGAAAACGGCGTGCTATAGTATGCCCTACGGTAGGGGCTATATCCCATGTTCAAAAATGATGAAAAACGAGGTTAATTTTTTTTTCAAAATTTCAAAAAACGATGGGCTATAACCCATGTTTTTTGAAATTTTGATTTTTTTTTCAAATCCTCAAAAATGATGAAAACCGGAGTGCTATAGTATGCCCTACGGTAGGGGGTATAGCCCATGTTCAAAAATGATGAAAAACGAGGTAATTTTTTTTTTCAAAATTTCAAAAAACGATGGCCTATAACCCATGTTTTTTTAATAAAAAAAAAAAAATTCAAATCCTCAAAAATAATGAAAAATGGCGTGCTATAGTATACCCTACGGTAGGGGCTATAGCCCATGTTCAAAAATGATGAAAAACGAGGTAATTTTTTTTTCAAAATTTCAAAAAACGATGGGCTATAACCCATGTTTTTTTTAATTTTGAAAAAAAATTCAAATCCTCAAAAATGATGAAAACCGGAGTGCTATAGTATGCCCTACGGTAGGGGCTATAGCCCATGTTCAAAAATGATGAAAAACGAGGTTATATTTTTTTTTCAAAATTTCAAAAAACGATGGGCTATAACCCATGTTTTTTGAAATTTTTAATTTTTTTCAAATCCTCAAAAATGATGAAAACCAGCGTGCTATAGTATACCCTACGGTAGTGGCTATAGCCCATGTTCAAAAATGATGAAAAACGAGGTTAATTTCTTTTTTCAAAATTTCAAAAAACGATGGGCTATAACCCATGTTTTTTGAAATTTTGAATTTTTTTCAAATCCTCAAAAATGATGAAAACCAGCGTGCTATAGTATGCCCTACGGTAGGGGCTATAGCCCATGTTCAAAAATGGTGAAAAACGAGGTTAATTCTTTTTTCAAAATTTCAAAAAACGATGGGCTATAACCCATGTTTTTTGAAATTTTGGAAAAAAATTCAAATCCTCAAAAATGATGGAAAACGGCGTGCTATAGTATGCCCTACGGTAGGGGCTATAGCCCATGTTCAAAAATGATGAAAAACGAGGTTAATTTTTTTTTCAAAATTTCAAAAAACGATGGGCTATAACCCATGTTTTTTGAAATTTTGATTTTTTTTTTCAAATCCTCAAAAATGATGAAAACCGGAGTGCTATAGTATGCCCTACGGTAGGGGCTATAGCCCATGTTCAAAAATGATGAAAAACGAGGTAATTTTTTTTTTCAAAATTTCAAAAAACGATGGCCTATAACCCATGTTTTTTTTATAAAAAAAAAAAAATTCAAATCCTCAAAAATGATGAAAAATGGCGTGCTATAGTATACCCTACGGTAGGGGCTATAGCCCATGTTCAAAAATGATGAAAAACGAGGTAATTTTTTTTTTCAAAATTTCAAAAAACGATGGGCTATAACCCATGTTTTTTTTAATTTTGAAAAAAAATTCAAATCCTCAAAAATGATGAAAACCGGAGTGCTATAGTATGCCCTACGGTAGGGGCTATAGCCCATGTTCAAAAATGATGAAAAACGAGGTTATATTTTTTTTTCAAAATTTCAAAAAACGATGGGCTATAACCCATGTTTTTTGAAATTTTTAATTTTTTTCAAATCCTCAAAAATGATGAAAACCAGCGTGCTATAGTATACCCTACGGTAGTGGCTATAGCCCATGTTCAAAAATGATGAAAAACGAGGTTAATTTCTTTTTTCAAAATTTCAAAAAACGATGGGCTATAACCCATGTTTTTTGAAATTTTGAATTTTTTTCAAATCCTCAAAAATGATGAAAACCGGCGTGCTATAGTATGCCCTACGGTAGGGGCTATAGCCCATGTTCAAAAATGATGAAAAACGAGGTAATTTTTTTTTTCAAAATTTCAAAAAACGATGGGCTATAACCCATGTTTTTTTTAATTTTGAAAGAAAATTCAAATCCTCAAAAATGATGAAAACCGGAGTGCTATAGTATGCCCTACGGTAGGGGCTATAGCCCATGTTCAAAAATGATGAAAAACGAGGTTATATTTCTTTTTCAAATTTTCAAAAAACGATGGGCTATAACCCATGTTTTTTGAAATTTTTAATTTTTTTCAAATCCTCAAAAATGATGAAAACCAGCGTGCTATAGTATACCCTACGGTAGTGGCTATAGCCCATGTTCAAAAATGATGAAAAACGAGGTTAATTTCTTTTTTCAAAATTTCAAAAAACGATGGGCTATAACCCATGTTTTTTGAAATTTTGATTTTTTTTCAAATCCTCAAAAATGATGAAAACCGGCGTGCTATAGTATGCCCTACGGTAGGGGCTATAGCCCATGTTCAAAAATGATGAAAAACGAGGTTAATTTTTTTTTTCAAAATTTCAAAAAACGATGGCCTATAACCCATGTTTTTTTTTTAAATTTTTTTAAAGATATCTTTTTGCGGCTTACGCCTTTATTGGTTTTTTAAGGGATAGAAAGTAGGCTGACAGGAAACGGGAGAGAGATGGGGGGATGACATGCGGTAAAGGCCGTGTCGGGTCCGGGAGTCGAACCCGCGGCACACCGCGACTGGATCACCAGTCCGGTGCCCAGACCGTTACGCTACGGCCTGGGCCAACCCATGTTTTTTTAATAAAAAAAAAAAAATTCAAATCCTCAAAAATGATGAAAAATGGCGTGCTATAGTATACCCTACGGTAGGGGCTATAGCCCATGTTCAAAAATGATGAAAAACGAGGTAGTTTTTTTTTTCAAAATTTCAAAAAACGATGGGCTATAACCCATGTTTTTTGAAATTTTGAATTTTTTTCAAATCCTTAAAAATGATGAAAACCGGCGTGCTATAGTATGCCCTACGGTAGGGGCTATAGCCCATGTTCAAAAATGATGAAAAACGAGGTAATTTTTTTTTTCAAAATTTCAAAAAACGATGGGCTATAACCCATGTTTTTTTTAATTTTGAAAAAAAATTCAAATCCTCAAAAATGATGAAAACCGGAGTGCTATAGTATGCCCTACGGTAGGGGCTATAGCCCATGTTCAAAAATGATGAAAAACGAGGTTATATTTTTTTTTCAAAATTTCAAAAAACGATGGGCTATAACCCATGTTTTTTGAAATTTTTAATTTTTTTCAAATCCTCAAAAATGATGAAAACCAGCGTGCTATAGTATACCCTACGGTAGTGGCTATAGCCCATGTTCAAAAATGATGAAAAACGAGGTTAATTTCTTTTTTCAAAATTTCAAAAAACGATGGGCTATAACCCATGTTTTTTGAAATTTTGAATTTTTTTCAAATCCTCAAAAATGATGAAAACCGGCGTGCTATAGTATGCCCTACGGTAGGGGCTATAGCCCATGTTCAAAAATGATGAAAAACGAGGTTAATTTTTTTTTTCAAAATTTCAAAAAACGATGGCCTATAACCCATGTTTTTTTTTTTTAATTTTTTTAAAGATATCTTTTTGCGGCTTACGCCTTTATTGGTTTTTTAAGGGATAGAAAGTAGGCTGACAGGAAACGGGAGAGAGATGGGGGGATGACATGCGGTAAAGGCCGTGTCGGGTCCGGGAGTCGAACCCGCGGCACACCGCGACTGGATCACCAGTCCGGTGCCCAGACCGTTACGCTACGGCCTGGGCCAACCCATGTTTTTTTAATAAAAATAAAAAAAATCAAATCCTCAAAAATGATGAAAAATGGCGTGCTATAGTATACCCTACGGTAGGGGCTATAGCCCATGTTCAAAAATGATGAAAAACGAGGTAATTTTTTTTTTCAAAATTTCAAAAAACGATGGGCTATAACCCATGTTTTTTGAAATTTTGAATTTTTTTCAAATCCTTAAAAATGATGAAAACCGGCGTGCTATAGTATGCCCTACGGTAGGGGCTATAGCCCATGTTCAAAAATGATGAAAAACGAGGTTAATTTTTTTTTTTTCAAAATTTCAAAAAACGATGGCCTATAACCCATGTTTTTTTTTTGTTTTTTTTTTAAGATATTTTTTTGCGGCTTACGCCTTTATTGGTTTTTTAAGGGATAGAAAGTAGGCTGACAGGAAACGGGAGAGAGATGGGGGGATGACATGCGGTAAAGGCCGTGTCGGGTCCGGGAGTCGAACCCGCGGCACACCGCGACTGGATCACCAGTCCGGTGCCCAGACCGTTACGCTACGGCCTGGGCCAACCCATGTTTTTTTAATAAAAAAAAAAAAATTCAAATCCTCAAAAATGATGAAAAATGGCGTGCTATAGTATACCCTACGGTAGGGGCTATAGCCCATGTTCAAAAATGATGAAAAACGAGGTAATTTTTTTTTTCAAAATTTCAAAAAACGATGGGCTATAACCCATGTTTTTTGAAATTTTGAAAAAAAATTCAAATCCTCAAAAATGATGAAAACCGGAGTGCTATAGTATGCCCTACGGTAGGGGCTATAGCCCATGTTCAAAAATGATGAAAAACGATGTTATATATTTTTTTCAAAATTTCAAAAAACGATGGGCTATAACCCATGTTTTTTGAAATTTTTAATTTTTTTCAAATCCTCAAAAATGATGAAAACCAGCGTGCTATAGTATACCCTACGGTAGTGGCTATAGCCCATGTTCAAAAATGATGAAAAACGAGGTTAATTTCTTTTTTCAAAATTTCAAAAAAACGATGGGCTATAACCCATGTTTTTTGAAATTTTGAATTTTTTTTCAAATCCTCAAAAATGATGAAAACCGGCGTGCTATAGTATGCCCTACGGTAGGGGCTATAGCCCATGTTCCAAAATGATGAAAAACGAGGTTCATTTTTTTTTTCAAAATTTAAAAAAACGATGGGCTATAACCCATGTTTTTTGAAATTTTGATTTTTTTTAAAATCCTCAAAAATGATGAAAAACGGCGTGCTATAGTATGCCCTACGGTAGGGGCTATAGCCCATGTTCAAAAATGATGAAAAACGAGGTTTAAAAAAAATCAAAATTTCAAAAAACGATGGGCTATAACCCATGTTTTTGAATTTTTTTCAAATCCTCAAAAATGTTGAAAAACGGCGTGCTATAGTATGCCCTACGGTAGGGGCTATAGCCCATGTTCAAAAATGGTGAAAAACGAGGTTAATTTTTTTTTCAAAATTTCAAAAAACGATGGAAAACGGCGTGCTATAGTATGCCCTACGGTAGGGGCTATAGCCCATGTTCAAAAATGATGAAAAACGAGGTTAATTTTTTTTTTCAAAATTTCAAAAAACGATGGGCTATAACCCATGTTTTTTGAAATTTTGAATTTTTTTCAAATCCTCAAAAATGATGAAAAACGGCGTGCTATAGTATGCCCTACGGTAGGGACTATAGCCCATGTTCAAAAATGGTGAAAAACGAGGTTAATTTTTTTTCCAAATTTTCAAAAAACGATGGGCTATAACCCATGTTTTTTGAAATTTTGAATTTTTTTTCAAATCCTCAAAAATGATGAAAACCGGAGTGCTATAGTATGCCCTACGGTAGGGGCTATAGCCCATGTTCAAAAATGGTGAAAAACGAGGTAAATTTTTTTTTCAAAATTTCAAAAAACGATGGAAAACGGCGTGCTATAGTATGCCCTACGGTAGGGGCTATAGCCCATGTTCAAAAATGATGAAAGACGAGGTTAATTTTTTTTTTTTCAAAATTTCAAAAAACGATGGGCTATAACCCATGTTTTTAGAAATTTTGATTTTTTTTCAAATCCTCAAAAATGATGAAAACCGGCGTGCTATAGTATGCCCTACGGTAGGGGCTATAGCCCATGTTCAAAAATGGTGAAAAACGAGGTAAATTTCTTTTTCAAAATTTAAAAAAACGATGGGCTATAACCCATGTTTTTTGAAATTTAGATTTTTTTTCAAATCCTCAAAAATGATGAAAAATGGCGTGCTATAGTATGCCCTACGGTAGGGGCTATAACCCATGTTCAAAAATGGTGAAAAACGAGGTTAATTTTTTTTTCAAATTTTCAAAAAACGATGGGCTATAACCCATGTTTTTTGAAATTTTGAAATTTTTTGAAATCCTCAAAAATGATGAAAAATGGCGTGCTATAGTATGCCCTACGGTAGGGGCTATAGCCCATGTTCAAAAATGATGAAAAACTAGTTTTTTTTTTTTTTTTTTTTTTCAAAAAACGATGGGCTATAACCCATGTTTTTGAAATTTTGATTTTTTTTCAAATCCTCAAAAATGATGAAAAACGGCGTGCTATAGTATGCCCTACGGTAGGGGCTATAACCCATGTTCAAAAATGGTGAAAAACGAGGTAATTTTTTTTTTCAAAATTTCAAAAAACGATGGGCTATAACCTATGTTTTTTGAAATTTTGAATTTTTTTTCAAATCCTCAAAAATGATGAAAACCGGAGTGCTATAGTATGCCCTACGGTAGGGGCTATAGCCCATGTTCAAAAATGATGAAAAACGAGGTTAATTTTTTTTTCAAAATTTCAAAAAACGATGGGCTATAACCCATGTTTTTTGAAAATTTGAATTTTTTTCAAATCCTCAAAAATGATGAAAACCAGCGTGCTATAGTATGCCCTACAGTAGGGGATATAGCCCATGTTCAAAAATGGTGAAAAACGAGGTTAATTTTTTTTTCAAAATTTCTAAAAACGATGGGCTATAACCCATGTTTTTGAAATTTTGAAATTTTTTCAAACCCTCAAAAATGATGAAAACCGGAGTGCTATAGTATGCCCTACGGTAGGGGCTATAGCCCATGTTCAAAAATGATGAAAAACGAGGTTAATTTTTTTTTTCAAATTTTCAAAAAATGATGGGCTATAACCCATGTTTTTTGAAATTTTGAATTTTTTTCAAATCCTCAAAAATGATGAAAACCGGAGTGCTATAGTATGCCCTACGGTAGGGGCTATAGCCCATGTTCAAAAATGATGAAAAACGAGGTTAATTTTTTTTTTCAAAATTTAAAAAAACGATGGGCTATAACCCATGTTTTTTGAAAATTTGAATTTTTTTTCAAATCCTCAAAAATGATGAAAACCGGCGTGCTATAGTATGCCCTACGGTAGGGGCTATAGCCCATGTTCAAAAATGGTGAAAAACGAGGTTAATTTTTTTTTCAAAATTTCAAAAAACGATGGGCTATAACCCATGTTTTTTGAAATTTAGATTTTTTTTCAAATCCTCAAAAATGATGAAAAATGGCGTGCTATAGTATGCCCTACGGTAGGGGCTATAACCCATGTTCAAAAATGGTGAAAAACGAGGTTAATTTTTTTTTCAAATTTTCAAAAAACGATGGGCTATAACCCATGTTTTTTGAAATTTTGAAATTTTTTGAAATCCTCAAAAATGATGAAAAATGGCGTGCTATAGTATGCCCTACGGTAGGGGCTATAGCCCATGTTCAAAAATGATGAAAAACTAGGTTTTTTTTTTTTTTAATTCTCAAAAAACGATGGGCTATAACCCATGTTTTTGAAATTTTGAATTTTTTTCAAATCCTCAAAAATGATGAAAAACGGCGTGCTATAGTATGCCCTACGGTAGGGGCTATAACCCATGTTCAAAAATGGTGAAAAACGAGGTAATTTTTTTTTTCAAAATTTCAAAAAACGATGGGCTATAACCTATGTTTTTTGAAATTTTGAATTTTTTTTCAAATCCTCAAAAATGATGAAAACCGGAGTGCTATAGTATGCCCTACGGTAGGGGCTATAGCCCATGTTCAAAAATGATGAAAAACTAGGTATTTTTTTTTTTCAAATTTTCAAAAAACGATGGGCTATAACCCATGTTTTTTGAAATTTTGATTTTTTTTCAAATCCTCAAAAATGATGAAAACCAGCGTGCTATAGTATGCCCTACAGTAGGGGATATAGCCCATGTTCAAAAATGGTGAAAAACGAGGTTAATTTCTTTTTCAAAATTTCTAAAAACGATGGGCTATAACCCATGTTTTTGAAATTTTGAAATTTTTTCAAACCCTCAAAAATGATGAAAACCGGAGTGCTATAGTATGCCCTACGGTAGGGGCTATAGCCCATGTTCAAAAATGATGAAAAACGAGGTTAATTTTTTTTTTCAAAATTTCAAAAAATGATGGGCTATAACCCATGTTTTTTGAAATTTTGAATTTTTTTCAAATCCTCAAAAATGATGAAAACCGGAGTGCTATAGTATGCCCTACGGTAGGGGCTATAGCCCATGTTCAAAAATGATGAAAAACGAGGTTAATTTTTTTTTCAAAATTTAAAAAAACGATGGGCTATAACCCATGTTTTTTGAAAATTTGAATTTTTTTTCAAATCCTCAAAAATGATGAAAACCGGAGTGCTATAGTATGCCCTACGGTAGGGGCTATAGCCCATGTTCAAAAATGATGAAAAACGAGGTTAATTTTTTTTTCAAAATTTCAAAAAACGATGGGCTATAACCCATGTTTTTGAAATTTAGAATTTTTTTCAAATCCTCAAAAATGATGAAAAACGGCGTGCTATAGTATGCCCTACGGTAGGGACTATAGCCCATGTTCAAAAATGGTGAAAAACGAGGTTAATTTTTTTTTCAAATTTTCAAAAAACGATGGGCTATAACCCATGTTTTTTGAAATTTTGATTTTTTTTCAAATCCTCAAAAATGATGAAAAATGGCGTGCTATAGTATGCCCTACGGTAGGGGCTATAACCCATGTTCAAAAATGATGAAAAACTAGGTATTTTTTTTTTTCAAATTTTCAAAAAACGATGGGCTATAACCCATGTTTTTTGAAATTTTGATTTTTTTTCAAATCCTCAAAAATGATGAAAACCGGAGTGCTATAGTATGCCCTACGGTAGGGGCTATAGCCCATGTTCAAAAATGATGAAAAACGAGGTTAATTTTTTTTTCAAAATTTCAAAAAACGATGGGCTATAACCCATGTTTTTTGAAAATTTGAATTTTTTTCAAATCCTCAAAAATGATGAAAACCAGCGTGCTATAGTATGCCCTACAGTAGGGGATATAGCCCATGTTCAAAAATGGTGAAAAACGAGGTTAATTTCTTTTTCAAAATTTCTAAAAACGATGGGCTATAACCCATGTTTTTGAAATTTTGAAATTTTTTCAAACCCTCAAAAATGATGAAAACCGGAGTGCTATAGTATGCCCTACGGTAGGGGCTATAGCCCATGTTCAAAAATGATGAAAAACGAGGTTAATTTTTTTTTTCAAAATTTCAAAAAATGATGGGCTATAACCCATGTTTTTTGAAATTTTGAATTTTTTTCAAATCCTCAAAAATGATGAAAACCGGAGTGCTATAGTATGCCCTACGGTAGGGGCTATAGCCCATGTTCAAAAATGATGAAAAACGAGGTTAATTTTTTTTTTCAAAATTTAAAAAAACGATGGGCTATAACCCATGTTTTTTGAAAATTTGAATTTTTTTTCAAATCCTCAAAAATGATGAAAACCGGAGTGCTATAGTATGCCCTACGGTAGGGGCTATAGCCCATGTTCAAAAATGATGAAAAACGAGGTTAATTTTTTTTTCAAAATTTCAAAAAACGATGGGCTATAACCCATGTTTTTGAAATTTATAATTTTTTTCAAATCCTCAAAAATGATGAAAAACGGCGTGCTATAGTATGCCCTACGGTAGGGACTATAGCCCATGTTCAAAAATGGTGAAAAACGAGGTTAATTTTTTTTTCAAAATTTCAAAAAACGATGGGCTATAACCCATGTTTTTTGAAATTTTGATTTTTTTTCAAATCCTCAAAAATGATGAAAAATGGCGTGCTATAGTATGCCCTACGGTAGGGGCTATAACCCATGTTCAAAAATGATGAAAAACTAGGTATTTTTTTTTTTCAAATTTTCAAAAAACGATGGGCTATAACCCATGTTTTTTGAAATTTTGATTTTTTTTCAAATCCTCAAAAATGATGAAAAATGGCGTGCTATAGTATGCCCTACGGTAGAGGCTATAACCCATGTTCAAAAATGGTGAAAAACGAGGTAATTTTTTTTTTCAAAATTTCAAAAAAACGATGGGCTATAACCCATGTTTTTTGAAATTTTGATTTTTTTTTTAAATCCTCAAAAATGATGAAAACCGGAGTGCTATAGTATGCCCTACGGTAGGGGCTATAGCCCATGTTCAAAAATGATGAAAAACGAGGTTTTTTTTTTTCTTCCAAAATTTCAAAAAACGATGGGCTATAACCCATGTTTTTTGAAATTTTGAATTTTTTTCAAATCCTCAAAAATGATGAAAAACGGCGTGCTATAGTATGCCCTACGGTAGGGGCTATAGCCCATGTTCAAAAATGATGAAAAACGAGGTTATTTTTTTTTCTCCAAAATTTCAAAAAACGATGGGCTATAACCCATGTTTTTGAAATTTTGAATTTTTTTCAAATCCTCAAAAATGATGAAAACGGCGTGCTATAGTATGCCCTACGGTAGGGACTATAGCCCATGTTCAAAAATGGTGAAAAACGAGGTTAATTTTTTTTTCAAAATTTCAAAAAACGATGGGCTATAACCCATGTTTTTTGAAATTTTGATTTTTTTTCAAATCCTCAAAAATGATGAAAAATGGCGTGCTATAGTATGCCCTACGGTAGGGGCTATAACCCATGTTCAAAAATGGTGAAAAACGAGGTTAATTTTTTTTTCAAAATTTCAAAAAACGATGGGCTATAACCCATGTTTTTTGAAATTTTGAATTTTTTTCAAATCCTCAAAAATGATGAAAAATGGCGTGCTATAGTATGCCCTACGGTAGGGGCTATAGCCCATGTTCAAAAATGATGAAAAACTAGGTATTTTTTCTTTTCAAATTTTCAAAAAACGATGGGCTATAACCCATGTTTTTGAAATGTTTTAATTTTTTCAAATCCTCAAAAATGATGAAAAACGGCGTGCTATAGTATGCCCTACGGTAGGGGCTATAACCCATGTTCAAAAATGATGAAAAACGAGGTTAATTTTCTTTTCAAAATTTCAAAAAACGATGGGCTATAACCCATGTTTTTTGAAAATTTGAATTTTTTTCAAATCCTCAAAAATGATGAAAACCAGCGTGCTATAGTATGCCCTACAGTAGGGGCTATAGCCCATGTTCAAAAATTATGAAAAACGAGGTTAATTTTTTTTTCAAAATTTCAAAAAACGATGGGCTATAACCCATGTTTTTTGAAATTTTGATTTTTTTTCAAATCCTCAAAAATGATGAAAAACGGCGTGCTATAGTATGCCCTACGGTAGGGGCTATAACCCATGTTCAAAAATGGTGAAAAACGAGGTTAATTTTTTTTTCAAAATTTCAAAAAACGATGGGCTATAACCCATGTTTTTGAAATTTTGAAATTTTTTCAAACCCTCAAAAATGATGAAAACCGGAGTGCTATAGTATGCCCTACGGTAGGGGCTATAGCCCATGTTCAAAAATGATGAAAAACGAGGTTAATTGTTTTTTTCAAAATTTCAAAAAATGATGGGCTATAACCCATGTTTTTTGAAATTTTGAATTTTTTTCAAATCCTCAAAAATGATGAAAACCGGAGTGCTATAGTATGCCCTACGGTAGGGGCTATAGCCCATGTTCAAAAATGGTGAAAAACGAGGTAAATTTTTTTTCAAAATTTCAAAAAACGATGGGCTATAACCCATGTTTTTTGAAATTTTGATTTTTTTTTCAAATCCTCAAAAATGATGGAAAACGGCGTGCTATAGTATGCCCTACGGTGGGGGCTATAGCCCATGTTCAAAAATGGTGAAAAACGAGGTAATTTTTTTTTTCAAAATTTCAAAAAACGATGGGCTATAACCCATGTTTTTTGAAATTTTGAATTTTTTTTCAAATCCTCAAAAATGATGAAAACCGGAGTGCTATAGTATGCCCTACGGTAGGGGCTATAGCCCATGTTCAGAAATGATGAAAAACGAGGTTAATTTTTTTTTCAAAATTTAAAAAAACGATGGGCTATAACCCATGTTTTTTGAAAATTTGAATTTTTTTCCAATCCTCAAAAATGATGAAAACCAGCGTGCTATAGTATGCCCTACAGTAGGGGCTATAGCCCATGTTCAAAAATGATGAAAAACGAGGTTAATTTTTTTTTCAAAATTTCAAAAAACGATGGGCTATAACCCATGTTTTTGAAAATTTTAATTTTTTTCAAATCCTCAAAAATGATGAAAAACGGCGTGCTATAGTATGCCCTACGGTAGGGACTATAGCCCATGTTCAAAAATGGTGAAAAACGACGTTAATTTTTTTTTCAAAATTTCAAAAAACGATGGGCTATAACCCATGTTTTTTGAAATTTTGATTTTTTTTCAAATCCTCAAAAATGATGAAAAATGGCGTGCTATAGTATGCCCTACGGTAGGGGCTATAACCCATGTTCAAAAATGATGAAAAACTAGGTATTTTTTTTTTTTTAATTTTCAAAAAACGATGGGCTATAAGCCATGTTTTTGAAATTTTGAATTTTTTTCAAATCCTCAAAAATGATGAAAAACGGCGTGCTATAGTATGCCCTACGGTAGGGGCTATAACCCATGTTCAAAAATTGTGAAAAACGAGGTAATTTTTTTTTCAAAATTTCAAAAAAACGATGGGCTATAACCCATGTTTTTTGAAATTTTGATTTTTTTTTCAAATCCTCAAAAATGATGAAAACCGGAGTGCTATAGTATGCCCTACGGTAGGGGCTATACCCCATGTTCAAAAATGATGAAAAACGAGGTTATTTTTTTTTTCCAAATTTTCAAAAAACGATGGGCTATAACCCATGTTTTTTGAAATTTTGAATTTTTTTCAAATCCTCAAAAATGATGAAAAACGGCGTGCTATAGTATGCCCTATGGTAGGGGCTATAGCCCATGTTCAAAAATGATGAAAAACGAGGTTAATTTTTTTTTCAAAATTTCAAAAACGATGGGCTATAACCCATGTTTTTTGAAATTTTGAAAAAAAATTCAAATCCTCAAAAATGATGAAAACCGGAGTGCTATAGTATGCCCTACGGTAGGGGCTATAGCCCATGTTCAAAAATGATAAAAAACTAGGTTAATTTATTTTTTCAAAATTTTAAAAAACGATGGGCTATAACCCATGTTTTTTGAAATTTTGAAATTTTTTCAAATCCTCAAAAATGATGAAAAATGGCGTGCTATAGTATGCCCTACGGTAGGGGCTATAGCCCATGTTCAAAAATGATGAAAAACTAGGTATTTCTTTTTTCTTCAAAATTTCAAAAAACGATGGGCTATAACCCATGTTTCTGAAATTTTGAAAATTTTTCAATTCCTCAAAAATGATGAAAAACGGCGTGCTATAGTATGCCCTACGGTAGGGGCTATAACCCATGTTCAAAAATGGTGAAAAACGAGGTAATTTTTTTTTTCAAAATTTCAAAAAACGATGGGCTATAACCCATGTTTTTTGAAATTTTGATTTTTTTTTCAAATCCTCAAAAATGATGAAAACCGGAGTGCTATAGTATGCCCTACGGTAGGGGCTATAGCCCATGTTCAAAAATGATGAAAAACGAGGTTCATTTGTTTTTTTCAAAATTTCAAAAAACGATGGGCTATAACCCATGTTTTTTGAAATTTTGATTTTTTTTTCAAATCCTCAAAAATGATGGAAAACGGCGTGCTATAGTATGCCCTACGGTAGGGGCTATAGCCCATGTTCAAAAATGATGAAAAACTAGGTATTTTTTTTTCTTCAAAATTTCAAAAAACGATGGGCTATAACCCATGTTTCTGAAATTTTTAATTTTTTTCAATTCCTCAAAAATGATGAAAAACGGCGTGCTATAGTATGCCCTACGGTAGGGGCTATAACCCATGTTCAAAAATGGTGAAAAACGAGGTAATTTTTTTTTTCAAAATTTCAAAAAACGATGGGCTATAACCCATGTTTTTTGAAATTTTGATTTTTTTTCAAATCCTCAAAAATGATGAAAAACGGCGTGCTATAGTATGCCCTACGGTAGGGGCTATAACCCATGTTCAAAAATGGTGAAAAACGAGGTTAATTTTTTTTTCAAAATTTAAAAAAACGATGGGCTATAACCCATGTTTTTTGAAAATTTGAATTTTTTTCAAATCCTCAAAAATGATGAAAAACGGCGTGCTATAGTATGCCCTACGGTAGGGGCTATAGCCCATGTTCAAAAATGATGAAAAACTAGGTATTTTTTTTTTCTTCAAAATTTCAAAAAACGATGGGCTATAACCCATGTTTTTTTTAATTTTGATTTTTTTTTTCAAATCCTCAAAAATGATGAAAACCGGAGTGCTATAGTATGCCCTACGGTAGGGGCTATAGCCCATGTTCAAAAATGATGAAAAACGAGGTTCATTTGTTTTTTTCAAAATTTCAAAAAACGATGGGCTATAACCCATGTTTTTTTAAATTTAGATTTTTTTTCAAATCCTCAAAAATGATGAAAAACGGCGTGCTATAGTATGCCCTACGGTAGGGGCTATAACCCATGTTCAAAAATGGTGAAAAACGAGGTTAATTTTTTTTTCAAAATTAAAAAAAACGATGGGCTATAACCCATGTTTTTTGAAATTTTGAAATTTTTTCAAATCCTCAAAAATGATGAAAAACGGCGTGCTATAGTATGCCCTACGGTAGGGGCTATAGCCCATGTTCAAAAATGATGAAAAACTAGGTATTTTTTTTTTCTTCAAAATTTCAAAAAACGATGGGCTATAACCCATGTTTTTTTAAATTTTGATTTTTTTTTTCAAATCCTCAAAAATGATGAAAACCGGAGTGCTATAGTATGCCCTACGGTAGGGGCTATAGCCCATGTTCAAAAATGATGAAAAACGAGGTTCATTTGTTTTTTTCAAAATTTCAAAAAACGATGGGCTATAACCCATGTTTTTTGAAATTTTGATTTTTTTTCAAATCCTCAAAAATGATGGAAAACGGCGTGCTATAGTATGCCCTACGGTAGGGGCTATAGCCCATGTTCAAAAATGATGAAAAACTAGGTATTTTTTTTTCTTCAAAATTTCAAAAAACGATGGGCTATAACCCATGTTTCTGAAAATTTGAATTTTTTTCAAATCCTCAAAAATGATGAAAAACGGCGTGCTATAGTATGCCCTACGGTAGGGGCTATAGCCCATGTTAAAAAATGATGAAAAACGAGGTAATTTTTTTTTTCAAAATTTCAAAAAACGATGGTCTATAACCCATGTTTTTTGAAATTTTGAATTTTTTTTCAAATCCTCAAAAATGATGGAAAACGGCGTGCTATAGTATGCCCTACGGTAGGGGCTATAGCCCATGTTCAAAAATGATGAAAAACGAGGTTAATTTTTTTTTCAAAATTTCAAAAAACGATGGGCTATAACCCATGTTTTTTGAAAATTTGAATTTTTTTCAAATCCTCAAAAATGATGAAAACCGGCGTGCTATAGTATGCCCTACGGTAGGGGCTATAGCCCATGATCAAAAATGATGAAAAACGAGTTTTTTTTTTTTTTTCAAAATTTCAAAAAACGATGGGCTATAACCCATGTTTTTGAAATTTTGATTTTTTTTCAAATCCTCAAAAATGATGAAAAACGGCGTGCTATAGTATGCCCTACGGTAGGGGCTATAGCCCATGTTCAAAAATGATGAAAAACGAGGTTCATTTGTTTTTTTCAAAATTTCAAAAAACGATGGTCTATAACCCATGTTTTTTGAAATTTTGAATTTTTTTTCAAATCCTCAAAAATGATGGAAAACGGCATGCTATAGTATGCCCTACGGTAGGGGCTATAGCCCATGTTCAAAAATGATGAAAAACGAGGTTAATTTTTTTTTCAAAATTTCAAAAAACGATGGGCTATAACCCATGTTTTTTGAAAATTTGAATTTTTTTCAAATCCTCAAAAATGATGAAAACCAGCGTGCTATAGTATGCTACGGAGCCCCCTAGGGGACATGTCTAGGTAGATTATTTAAGAGATGGTGGTTTATGTTTTCTGGTATGGAAAAACATTTTAGATGTTGGCAGGAAAAAAACAAGGCTATAACATTTTTCTTTTAGGAGATGGAAATGTTTTGAAAGGGGAAAGATATTTTTTTTGGAGGGGATGACAATTTTCGAGGGGGTGACAAAAATAAATCAAGGCTGTGACTATTTTTTTTTAGGAGATGAAAATGTTTTTAAAGTGGAAAGATATGTTTTTTGGAGGGGATGACAATTTTTTTTTAGGAGATGGAAATGTTTTTAAAGTGGAAAGATATGTTTTTTGGAGGGGATGACAATTTTTTTTTAGGAGATGGAAATGTTTTTAAAGGGGAAAGATATATTTTTTTGAGGGGATGACAAATCTTTCTTAGGAGATGAAAATGTTTTTAAAGGGGAAATATATATTTTTTGGAGGGGATGACTTTTTTTTTTTGTTAAAGTTTTTTTTTTCACTTCCAAGTTTTCTTTTCAAACTTTGAAAAAAAAAAAAAACTTTGAAAAAAAAAAATAACTTTGAAAAAAAAAAAAGTCATCCCCTCCAAAAAACATTTTCATCTCCTAAAAAAAAACACCTCTTTTTCAAAGTCGTGCGCACGACTTTGAACTCGTGCGCACGACTTTGAAGTAAACAGAAGCACATGGCTACCTGTCAACAGAAGCACATGGCTACTTGACCCCCAGTGACTCCCAAATGGTAACTCTGTCATTCCTCTACCGTTTTGGACGGGGGTGGTCTCATTTGAATCGTGTGGCCCCCCCGGGGGCGTCTATGGGGGTCTCGAGGTTCGGGGACCCCTGGGGGCCCCCAGGGACCCCCACATTGTAACTCTGTCATTTCTCTACCGTTTTGGACGGGGGTGGTCTCATTTGAATCGTGTCGCCCCCCTGGAGGTATCTTTGGGGGTCTTAAGGTTCGGGGACCCCTGGGGACCCCCAGGGACCCCCAAATGGTAACTCTGTAATTGATGTACCATTTTGAACGTGGGTGGTCTCATTTGAATCGTGTCGCCCCCCTGGAGGTTTCTTTGGGGGTCTCAAGGTTCGGGGACCCCTGGGGACCCCTGGGGACCCCCAAATTGTAACTCTGTCATTTCTCTACCGTTTTGGACGGGGGTAGTCTCATTTGAATCGTGTCGCCCCCCTGGAGGTATCTTTGGGGGTCTTAAGGTTCGGGGACCCCTGGGGACCCCCAGGGACCCCCAAATGGTAACTCTGTAATTGATGTACCATTTTGAACGTGGGTGGTCTCATTTGAATCGTGTCGCCCCCCTGGAGGTTTCTTTGGGGGTCTCAAGGTTCGGGGACCCCTGGGGACCCCCAGGGACCCCCAAATTGTAACTCTGTCATTTCTCTACCGTTTTGGACGGGGGTGGTCTCATTTGAATCGTGTCGCCCCCCTGGAGGTTTCTTTGGGGGTCTCAAGGTTCGGGGACCCCTGGGGACCCCCAGGGACCCCCAAATGGTAACTCTGTCATTTCTCTAGCGTTTTGGACGGGGGTGGTCTCATTTGAATCGTGTCGCCCCCCTGGAGGTTTCTTTGGGGGTCTCGAGGTTCGGGGACCCCTGGGGGCCCCCAGGGACCCCCACATTGTAACTCTGTCATTTCTCTACCGTTTTGGACGGGGGTGGTCTCATTTGAATCGTGTCGCCCCCCTGGAGGTATCTTTGGGGGTCTTAAGGTTCGGGGACCCCTGGGGACCCCCAGGGACCCCCAAATGGTAACTCTGTAATTGATGTACCATTTTGAACGTGGGTGGTCTCATTTGAATCGTGTCGCCCCCCTGGAGGTTTCTTTGGGGGTCTCAAGGTTCGGGGACCCCTGGGGACCCCTGGGGACCCCCAAATGGTAACTCTGTAATTGATGTACCATTTTGAACGTGGGTGGTCTCATTTGAATCGTGTCACCCCCCTGGGGGCGTCTTTGGGGGTCCCTGGGGGTCCACGAGTTTGAAACTCATGCGAACGAGTTTGAAAATAAAATGTTGAAGAAGAGGAGAAAATATTCATCTAGCAGCACCAAAAAAAATCACCTCTCTTTACACCGGTGGACGATACATTTTATTTTGAAGGACAGGCCTTCCGCTCAAGGAGTTCCGGGAACTTAATGAACTGTGATAGGTATATAGAGGAAACAATTTACAATTTACAATTTAGGCATTTAGCAGACGCTCTTAATCCAGAGCGACTTACATTTAAGCAAGAACAAAAGCATGGGAATACATCACATAAAAGCATTTATCATGAAACATGCGTAAGCTAAGAAAGTAACAGTGGAATATCTATATAATGAAACTATACATACACTATACATATAAACTATACATATTTACTACTATGCTATACATATGTACTATGGCGTGCTATGACTATATACGATACAATTATAGTGCTGTCTACATAACATGCTATAAGTCTGTGTCAAATGCTATCTAAGCCAACAGAAATGCTATCTAAGGGGTTAGGGTAAGTGCTATGGGCCATGATGGAGTCTGAAAAGGTGGGTTTTCAGGCTACGGCGGAAGATTGGGAGTGATGCTGCAGTTCTGACTGCAATGGGAAGTGCATTCCACAGTTTTGGAGCCTGAAGGGAAAGAACACAACTGAACCCACCTCACCCCTGCCCACTTTGACAGGCTGGGATGGCTTAGGGTCGACGACAGAGTACAGCATCTTGCAATGGGTCTGGTCCACAAGATTTGATACACCACCAAGATACCCATGTACCTGTCTAAATACTTCCTTAATGTAAACGAAGTCCACACCCACAACACCAGAGGGAGTGCAACAAACCATGTACAACCCAGATTGGGCACAAACAAGGGACTAAATTATTTTCGCTCCTATGCCACCAAAATGTGGAACGCCCTACCAACAGTCATTAAGACATGTGAATCCCTTGACTCCTTCAAAACCGCTCTCAAAGGGCACCTACGGATGGCTGCAATTCGAAACTGGTAAAATCTGAATCCCCCACCCCCCCCACCCCCATTTCCCCTCACTGTATAATGTATCATTTCCCTTTTTTGCTTCCTATATGATGAATTCCTGTTCTGTTCTTTAGCTACATAGAAATGTCTATTTGTATGTCTCTAAATGTTTTGATGAATTGAACAATGTGGACCCTGTTGTAAACAAGTGTAATGCTTAATTAGGTCGTCCACTCACAGTTAACAGTCTTTGTATTGAGTTTGTGCTTAAAATGTACTGTAAATTCTACAAACTGTTAATAAATATTTCAATCAATCAATCAAGGACAAAGTTAATGATGCAGCACGGGAATGGGATTTGTCAGGGATCCTTGGAGCAGAGGGAAAGGGTGTAGCTATGGTGAGGAAGGCACTGTTTACATTTTTATACACTACAAACCTGAGTAGTAGGATATAAATAACACTAGAAAATTGAAATTATGTTACATACTCTTGTACAGTAGGTGGCGGTATGCATCTTTATGTTGGTTGCGATCCGCAATAAAACTCAGAGAAGAAGAAGAAGAAGAAGAAGAAGAGTTCCGGGAACTTCCTGCGTACACGTCACTTCCTTCCAGTCCAAGAGTAGTAGTACTGACTGGCGCGCAGTTCAACTTCACCACGGCAAGGTCCCTAGCCGAGTAGCCGGTAAACCACGCTTCCTGAGTCCTGACTCGCACGGTAAATAATTGATTCATTTCCTACATTTTAAATCAATATCACGATGCTTCAGCTATTTCAGCTTTACTTTGCTTGCATTAACGTCACATTTGTCCACTCTGTATTTACTGTAGTGTACTGCGTCGCTTCAGGAGGCTTAGCCGACTTAGCCTTAGCCCCTCTTGGAACCCTCCGTACTTCAGTAGCATTGGGTTCTGCTTGTAGGGCTAACTTAGCCTTAGCCCTCCAAGCAGAACCCAAATGCTACTGAAGTTTCTGACATTTGTTCGACCCAAATATCAGAAAAGTTTTACGTAGGGTCCCGAAAGGGGCTAACTTAGCCTATGCTTTAATGCTATGTAATATGCTTTTATGCCCTAATTTGAACAAATAATGCCTTTATAGTGGCAACATGTTTCACTCATATTCCCTTCTCAACTCTTTCTTTATTTTAACTGTTACATGTGAAGCTTCAAAGCTAACGATGATCACATGCTAATATTTGCATTAAACCAGTGTTTGTATATGGTGCGGATCTTGTGGAGAACGCTGAGCAACTACAATTAATCCTGTTAAAGAATCAAGTAGTTAAATGTGTTAATGTTAGCGAACTTAGCCTCCACTAGTCCAAGCTCTAACGGAGTATAAATCCTGCTTTATCAGAGGCTAAGTGCTCGTCGGTCAATGCTAACATGATATTTGTTTGTGTTTATTATAATTTTTAACGTCACACTAAACGAGTTAATGTTATGGTATACAACACTTGGTCGAGTCCACCCTCCCCAGGGCTGTTATATTACATTTCAACTAAGCTAAGAAAACGCATCCCACTTAAAATGACGGATTTGATAAATACATTGTTTTATGTACATTTCAACACCAGCCAATGTATGCATATCTACTCATTTTGATATGACTCAGTTAACCTGGAATGAAACAGTCTCATATTCCTATTGCTTACATTAGTGAAAGGATCTGGATTGTTTGTGGGTGTTGATAGACCTTTCAATATGAGTGTACTGTCTGCTAACAATAAATAGTGAATATACTTATGTCTCTGTCTAAGTCGTAATATATGACAGAATATAAGTAAGCAGCTGGTGAAATAGAATGTTTAGGTGTAGGTGACGCTTGGCCCTGAGTTAGGATTATGCTACCATTTTTGTCTGGAGTTTTTATGTTTGGCTCTCTGATGGGCCTATTCAAACACAAAATATCTTTAATTTAATTATTAATTAATTGTATTAATTACAATTATTGTGTGCTTAACACTGCCTAACACTTTTTGATAATATGACTGTTTAAAAATGTTTATATATTTTTTAAACATTTTCAGGGGCTTTTATGCCTTTATTTAGAGAGGTATAGTGAAAGTAGGCTGACAGGAAATTATGGGGGGGGGGGGGGGTGACGTGCACCAAAGGTCGTCGGGAACGGTAGTCGAACCCACGACACGCTGTCAGGCTCACATTGCAGCCTAGGGTGCCTGAACCGTCACGCCACGGCTGAAAATATATATTTATCAACTGTAAGACCAGTAACTACAAATTGAAAACATTGTGTTTATACTTTGTTTAGAATCTACAGCGTCCATGTCGAAAAAAAGGAGAAGAAGTGGAACAGATGATATTGGACAGACTGGTACAACAACTACATCTTTGAGGCTATTGATTCATTTACTTTACCAGTCAGATTGTAATGACTATGTTAAAATATTATTCTGGTTCAATCTCTACATGGATGCAGTTAAATTCCCCGCTGAAATGGATGATGATGATGCACATTCAGAGAATCCAGAGGATGACAACGACCTTGTAGAAAGGGATGAGGACATTGAAATTGTGGACAGATCTAATTCAAACAACAATGACGTCACTCAGGTAATTTTATGGTGTTGCTTGATAAAACCTCTGAGTAGTGGTTCAACGGTTAATCATACTATTCTGTTTGTACATTGGATATTATAACCAGAGGCCGGCTTGCGGCTCATTACTATGACTTAGACATAACCTTGCAACATGCCCATATATGGTGACATACTATACTGATGACTGATGACAGCGCTATGCTACTGCTATCCATACTTTTAAAGGTCTCTGCAGCTGATTATGTCCATGATAAACTTTACAGATCTCTGCCAATGGCAAACAGTTTATTCTCCAATGAATTGCTCCCTACACACATTTGTGTCTTGTCACTGATGCGAACACTCCCTGCTGTCTGGTTCCACCCCAGCCCGTATGAGTAGGCTATGTGAATTGACAAATATCCTCCCTGCCTGACTGTAACACAGGCCAATTGTGTTTGTATAGATGCACAGCGGTGGATTTGAACCACCTGCCTTCCCGGTGGTGGACAGGCACTTTACCACTGCGACACCCGAGCGCACCAGCTACCTTTTCTTTAATATGTACATGTTGATTCCAACAGATTGGTCCAGAAAAAGATGTGCCATCTTTCAGTTCCACTATTGGTCCTCAACTGTCTGCACCACTCACACGCGCCGACATGCTGCTCAGTTCACAGGTAATATCCCCCCCCCCCCCCCTACATTTAATATGGGCTTCCATAATGCCTCATCAGTGCCACAGCCTGATCACTTCCATGCCACGCCCCATTCATGAAATATTTTCTTCAAAAGTGGCCCAGACCAAGTATTGCATGCCTAAATTAGCGTTCTTTTCTGACTGTCGACGTTTCTGTATTTTAAATCCTTTTTTGAGTGTTCTTATGCACTATTGTATTATTTTGAGCTATGGATTATTGATTTTCATGAGCTGTATGCCATAATCGTCAAAACAAAAGGTTTGACCTATTTCACTTTATGCACATATGTCCTGTTAATGAGAATCCTAGATTGTAACATAGTTACAGTTTTAGCCCATATTTTGATTTTCAATGTCACAAATGAGATCTGTTGTCCTTCCTTTAATTAATGGGAATGCATGTTCACCAATCCTACAGAATGCTCCTGATGTGCCGAATTTGAGTTCCACTACCAGGTGTTCACGGTCTATACCGCCACCCATACAAGCAGAAGCGCTGCAAGGTTCACAGGTAAGCTCCCCCCTTTAAGTAAGCGCGTACAGCTATGGGTTTCTGGGTCAGTGTTGCTTGCCTTCTTCAAATGGTCTTCTAGGCTATTATAATATGTTTTTGGCATGTATGTACATATGCACTTGCGCGTACAGCTATGGGTTTCTGGGTCAGTGTTGCTTGCCTTCTTCAAATGGTCTTCTAGGCTATTATAATATGTTTTTGGCATGTATGTACATATGCACTTACGTGAAATTCTTCTTCTGCATTTACCCATCCTCTTATAACTAAGAGCAGTGAGCAACCATTCTCTCGGGGAGCCGGCGCTATAACAATAGGCACTGCAATCAACATTGATTAACTTTGATTGCATTTGTATGTTTGTGGATATTTCAGAATTCATAGTGCAGTAAGCCCCTGGAAAAATATTTGCCTTAAAATAGTTTCTAGGTTACCAACCTTATTGAATTGTCTTTTAGGCTATTCTGTCCTGCCTTGACACCACTATGCTACTGCAATCCACACTTTTAAATGTCTCTGCAGCTGATTTTGTCCATGATAAACATCACAGATCTTTGTCAATGCCAAACACTTTATTCTCTAATGAATACGTGTCTTGTCACTGATGTGAACACTCCCTGCTGTCTGGTTCCACCCCAGCCCGTATGAGTAGGCTATGTGAATTGACAAATATCCTCCCTGCCTGACTGTAACACAGGCCAATTGTGTTTGTATAGATGCACAGCGGTGGATTTGAACCACCTGCCTTCCCGGTGGTGGACAGGCACTTTACCACTGCGACACCCGAGCGCACCAGCTACCTTTTCTTTAATATGTACATGTTGATTCCAACAGATTGGTCCAGAAAAAGATGTGCCATCTTTCAGTTCCACTATTGGTCCTCAACTGTCTGCACCACTCACACGCGCTGACATGCTGCTCAGTTCACAGGTAATATCCCCCCCCCCCCCTACATTTAATATGGGCTTCCATAATGCCTCATCAGTGCCACAGCCTGATCACTTCCATGCCACGCCCCATTCATGAATACGTTATGCACAATGAAATCTATAATAAAAGTTTAACTTTTTCAATATTACTGAAAAATATTTTCTTTTCTGTCTGTTTAAAAAGTGCTTCTGGTGTCACGCTTATGCACACAATTTATGTCATCTTAACTGAAATTCTTGAATTATATTATATATTCTTACGCACATCATAAGTAAAATTCCTAAATTAAGTTTTCATGAAACAAGAAAATAATATATTAACTGTGTGGTGGGCACAAAAAAGTCTGAATAGAAGTCAGCCACAGCACCAGGACTGAAAATGTAGCCCCAATTTATTTTTACATATTGACTGTGCACATATTGTAATTGTTAACGCAGGTTTGTTTCACTTTCTTTATCATGATTATTTATTTTGATTACTGAGAATCCAGTAAGCCATAGTAATGGAACAGACCTTTGACTTGAATTTTCCAGACTTATCCAAATCCCTCTATCTCCTTAGGATCTGCCTTAAAGGAATACCCTGTTCATTTTTTGGTTGTGTATCGTTATTCATGGTGTCCTTCATGTTCCATCACCATGCCTTTTTTCAGAAGTTGTAAATGACAGGATTCAATGTAGACATTTTGACATGCGACTGGTAAAGCATAATATATATATTTTTAAAGTCTGTACATTTTTTCACTTGCATCATCTCAAGAATAATATTTAACCCATCATAAATGGTGGAGCTATTTGCGAAACTTTGACATTCTTTGAATATCGATTGTATGAAAACTGCCAATACTATTAGTCAATAGTGAGACCCAGATGTCCAAAGTTGGAGGGATCGTTAAGACAAAAATGTAGAGGTTAGCTTAAATGTTAAATATGGCATCTCTAATTCTTTTTTCCTTATAGTCGGAGAGCCCTATGCATTCAACGCCAGAAGTGCCTTCAATATCAACACACCATCTTTCCCCGGCCATGTCAGCTGACAACCCAGAAAGATCAAGAGAAGTGCGGCATGCATTAATTCACAGGGTCAAAGTTCTAGAGGACCTTTTGGCCGTTTTCATGGACAACAGCATTATCAATTGCAATCTGAAGATGGCATTCGTGAACGAGATGGCCAATGATGATGGAGTGTCAAGAGTTGTGTACACTGGTTTCTGGGAGCACTTCCTCGAACAGTGTGATGGTGAAGAGGAGCGAGTTCCGAGAATGAGACCAGATTACTCCGAGGCTGAATGGCAAGCAGTGGGAAGAATCTGGGTCAAAGGACTCTTAGACCATGGTGTACTGCCAGTCAAGCTCTCCAAATCTTTCATTTTAGCTTGCGTCAACGGCATCGACTCAGTAGATGTAGATGTTCTGATGTCATCTTTCCTCAACTACGTCTCTTCTAGTGAGCGATCTGCTGTAGAAAAAGCTCTCCAGGGCACTATGGATGAAAGTGATGAAGAAGAGTTGCTTGACCTTTTCACCAGGATGGGTTCCCACTGCCTACCTCCCAAACACAACCTGGAAGCTGCCATTCAAACAATGGCTCATAAAGCCATTATTCAAGAGTCAAAATATATAGTAGATTGCTTCTCCAAGTCAATGGCCGGTTCACAACTGAAACTGACAGACAAAGAAAGTGTGCTGTCTCTCTATGAGTCGAAGAGGGCCACCGGCAAAAAAGTGGCTCAACTATTTCAGGCAACAAAGTTGAATCTGACTCAGAGAGAACAGAAGGCTTTCAGTCACCTGCAACGATATGTTAAAAATGCTGACCAAAGCAAAGCAGAGAAGATCCTTCGCTTCTGTACTGGCGCTTCTGTGATATGTGTTGAAAATATTCAAGTAAGCTTCAATGGTCAATCTGGTCTCAGTAGAAAGCTTGTTGCTAATACCTGTACAGCCACTCTTGAACTGCCATACACTTACAGTTGTTTCCCTGATTTTCGCACTGAGTTAGACAAGCTTTTGTCTAATGAATTTGAAATGGATGTCCTTTCAACTTGATGATAGTTAGTCTTTATCTGGCCAAATAGCTTTTTCTGTTTCATTTTGGTTGAGTAAACTTAAAGGACAACTTTAGTTTTTTTCAACCAAGGTTCATGTTTTAGGTTGCTATTAGAGAAAGTAAAAGGTGAGTGTTAATTTTTTTTCATTTGCTGCTTTCTTTCGTTTTAGGGATTTTAGCTCTTTTTGACAGGGGGGCGGGGGCATTCGAGCTGGGGCTAAATATGTATATTTTTACAAAATGTTATGGTGATTTATTTTTGTATTATTTACTATAGTCCTAATAAACCCCAGGAAATTACATCTGGCCACAGAAGATCACAGGATCTACTGAATGTGAAGGTAGCCTACTGGGGGAAGGCTTATACTGTGTGTATAGGCTCAATGTGTCAGTTTGTCACATTCAATAGTTCCTGTGATCTTTTGTGGTCAGATGTAATTTCTTGGGGTTTATTAGGACTATAGTAAATAATACAAAAATGAATCGCCATAATATTTTGTAAAGAGATACATATTTGCTCGAATGCCCCCGCCCCCCTGTCAAACTGCTAAAATCCCAAAAACAAAAGAAAGCAGCAAATGAAAGACAATTAACACTCACCTTGTAGTTTCTCTAATAACAACCTAAAACATGAACCTTAGTTGGAAAAAACTAAAGTTGTCCTTTAAGTTTAGCAAAAGTTAGCACATTACAGCAGTGCACATTTTGAAGTTGGTGTAAGTGATAAGTGTTTCTGAATAAATCGCTTGTATAAGAAACACATTTGTCATTCTTCAAACAATGTGACCGTGACAGCGCAAATGTATTTATGTTGAGTACAAACATTATATGGCAATAGCAAGTGAACTCTAAAAATGTTCAGCAAAAGTTGGGCGGTATGAGTATCAAATGCCAAAGATTATCAATCTTTATTTATCCATGGAGGGACATTCTGGCATGAGATTAGGACGCATACAAACCAAAACAGGACAGTAAGAAATTTAAGAATACATGAGATCATACCAAGCCAGTTCCCTTAAGGTAATGACACTAAACATCTGCATTTGGTCTATGGATAAATGTGTTAAGACGCATTCCAATAAAAAAAGTTTGGGTGGGATATATTTTGGGGCTTTTTCAGCCTTTACAGATAGTTAGTAGACTGACTTGAAATGGCGAGTGACCATAGTTATAATATATGGTAGTGACACACAGCAAAGGTCATCAGGATCGGGAGTAGAACCTGTGACACGCTGTCAGGTGGCATTAGCAGCCTAGTGCTCAGACTGCTACGCCAGCCGCCCAGGCCATTAAACTTACTGTGAGTCTTAAACTTAAATTCCATTATTTTTTTCATCTGTCCAGTAAGTTAAAAGTAATACATCTACATTAATAATCATTTTTAAAGAGCTTTTCAAAAACAGTGTTTACAAACTGCTTTACAGTGTCAAGATAAAACACATCCATCGGGATAAACAATAGTCAAAAACAAAATCAAACCAAAACATAAATGAACATACATATACACATATTGAAAGTAACATAATTGAGACAACCAGTTTGGAGGATAACAGAACTAAAATCTAGGAAAAGGCCTTGGCCTTGGAGTGACTTAAAATATGACACTGACTTAGCTAGCCTTAGATCCACAGGCAAGGCATTCCAGAGCCTGGGTGCCCTGGGCGCAAAAGCCGGAACGCGCCTGGTGGCGAGGTTAGTCCAGGGAACTTCCAACAAGGACCTACCTGAAGATCTAAGGCTGCGCACCGGTCTGTGTGGCTCCAGCATATGAGAGATATAGCTAGGAGCCTTGCAGGGCATTAAAAGTCATCAAATAAAATCTTAAAATCAAGTCTGAAACTTACCGGCAGCCAGTGAAGGGCAGCTGGGATTGGTGTAATATGGTCATAGTCTAGCAGCAGAATTTTGCACCAGTTGAAGACGTGAGATGACCTTTTTGCTGACCCCAGAATATAAGGAATTGCAATAGTCTAGGCGCGATGAGATAAAGGCATGAATAACTTTTACAAGTTCTTCAAATGATTTAAAAAAAACTTAATTTTAGCAATATTGATTAAAAAAAAGTACAACTTTGGTTACTTGCACATTAAAAGACAAATCAGAGTCAAACATCTCACCTAACTTGCGGACTGAGGTTGTGAAATTATTGGACAGATTGCCAAGATGTGACTGGAAGGGGGTGGTGGAATGATATGGGCCAAACAGAAGGATCTCAGATTTAGTCTCAAATTTCTGGGACATCCAACATTAGATTTCTGAGAGACAGGTGAGGATCCGGTTTATGTTGCTTACGTGTCACCGGGCTTGAGGGGGATATATAATTGTGTCGTGTACCTATGGAAATTGATGTGACCTTTAGCAGCGTGGTTTCTGTGCTGTGACATGCACGGAACACTGATTGAAAGTCCTCGAAGACACAGTTAAAATTCATATATGAGTTGGGTAGAAAAAAGGTCGCTTTGAGATTGGTCCAGGCTGAACCAAGGTGGAACTGGATGGAAAGAGGCCCAGGGGACAGAGAGTGATTAATAATGGTTAAAATATTACCACCAATTGTAGGTAAAACGTCCTTAAAAACTCGGGTTGTGATGATGTTGTAGCATGTATGGTGTTACATTTAATCCGGTAGACTTTATATTAGTGTAATTCATAATTATAAAAATATGAATTATAAGTTCAGAAATTAAGACTCAAAATCAATCTGAATTTAAGAAGGGGCACCAGTGAAATGAGCTTTTGGAATAAGCACCAGATTGATTTGTATTTTTAGCCTTTAAGTTAAACCACTAATAAAACAATTAAAAGATTATAAAATAATCAATTATTATTTCATCTTAATAAATCTATGGAATCTGAAGGTAAGAGATCTTTTCCATTTCATAGCCTTTCTTACTTTGCATGTGTCAAAAACAAGTAAGTTCAACTCTTTGAGCAAATAATAGACTTGTTTAAAAACATGAATCAATTTATTTTCACACCTAAGCTAATAGACAAACTTAGTAGAACAATAATCAAATGAATTCTTAAACAAGGGTTAATACAGGTTCAAAT
Source organism: Protomyctophum parallelum (assembly GCF_964188405.1). Taxonomy (NCBI): domain Eukaryota; kingdom Metazoa; phylum Chordata; class Actinopteri; order Myctophiformes; family Myctophidae; genus Protomyctophum; species Protomyctophum parallelum. The sequence continues at coordinate 2,245,099 of NC_139712.1, forward strand.
AGCATTGAAGAAACAAATCAAATGATAATGAAATAAATATATGATAGATAATGTTCTTTTGCCATGAACTTAGAAACTTGATGTAAAATGCAATCACTTTCCTGAGCGTTGGCTTTGTTGAGAGCTTGAGAGAGAGACAGACTGGGGTCTTCTGTCTTCTGAGGGAGAGAGGTTGCGTTGCAAGCGGCAGGGGTTCCCAAGTATCGATTCTTGGTCTGTGGTTAACCCCTGGGCTTGGTTGATGTAGTGCCTGGGATCGCCTGGTGGACGCTTAGGCCAGAGCGTCGGGATCTGGTCTGTGTAGACCATTTCATCCTTCTGGCTCCTTGGTCTCTTCCTCTGGTCTTCTGGACTCCCCACTCCCCCACTAATCCTGTCTTGCTTCTGTCTGCCTCCCTAATATATAGTTCTGGTTCGTTGTGCAATACATGGTTCAGTTACCATATATGTCACTCTCTTTGCAAGATGGAGACATTGAGATGTCTTGTGACATTCCCAGACGACGTCAACATGTTGCTGTTGTGGCAAAGTTTCCTTTGAAGTTCATTTTGGGAAAGGGTGTACGCATGCACTTTCCATGGCTTTAGATTTCACATAACACACAATCTGTACACATGTATGAATCTACATTTATTGTACAGTGAATGTCATATTCCCAATTGATGGTTAAGGAATTGTGAATGAATGCTTTTGTGACTGAGTGGAACATTCAACCTTTGACATCCAAAGTCAGGGTGTGATCTGTGGCGATGACACTTTATCCAGCTGAAATGCAATCAAGTCTTTATGACACTTAATCCAGCTGATATGGAACCAAGTCTTTATGATACATAATCCATCTAAAATGGAATCAAGTCTTTATGGTACAAGGGTATCCCTTGGACCTGAGTCTCTGAGTCTGTAGGAAACAAATCAAATAGATTTCCTTCCTTGTACCTATGAACATGAAGGCCAATGTCTGGAATTGGACAGTTTCAGTGTACCTTTGTGCACACAAAGTATGCCACTGGTGCAGGAATTGAGACCATTCTTGAGGGTCAAAAGGTCAGCAGACCCCTCTGTAGGCCTATATCTGTCCGGCTTCTCTGCTTACATGCTTGTCCATGTGGTGTCAGTATGGAAGAGAGAAATCACTTCACATGATGTTCATTAGATGTCATCCAATGCTGTATGTGGTATAGCTGGATGCGATAGCTTAATTGTGCCTTTATACCCCATATCTACTACAAATCCCCCATTTCATAATAAAAGATCAAAGGTTACTGGTGATGTTTTGATTATGAAACTTAGTTGATAAAAGCACAATCAATGAACTCAGGGAAGCAATAGATCATGTTAGCAAATTCATGGCATAAGAACATATCTCTATGCTACGCCTATAGTATGTTAATGCTATTGATCCATATTTTGATTTCCTTAATGAAAATATCCTGAGATTATGAGTAGACATAGACTTATTATTCAAAGGAGTAAAACCAGGCATGCAGTATATTATAAACAATACTGGGGTTTTATTCTGAGTGTTGGTCTACCCTATAAGGAAATGGGGATGTCCTATTTCCACCGTAGTTGTGTAGAGTGGAGTATAGGGGGACTACACTAAGTTTGAATAAAAGAAAGAAAATAAAGTAAAGAAAAGAAAGGAAGGAATTATGTTGACTGGTTGGGTCAAAGCTGAGAATTCTTCCCAAAACTTCTATATGGAGGGGACTAAGTGGGTGTCCTTTCTTCCTTCTACCTACACTAAGAAGGATGCACCAGCCAGGGACATGCAACATGCAGGCCGGTGGTTATTTCAGTACTTGAAAAGTTGAAACCTATGGGGCATAGTGTAGGAGGTAATAGTTTAATATTGAGTGTAATATTGGTGGGTCAGTTTCCACCCTGTAGGCTACTAGCTTGTTAACCAGTGAATACCAAACATAAGGTTTCTGGGAAGTTGACTATTTTGGGCGATAGGTAGATATCTTGAGAGCCAATAGCAACTTATGAAAAAAAAATGTACATCCCCCAATGGCAGATGTCTAATCACATCCCCCAATGGCAGATGTCTCGACGCGCGGTCTTTAAAACAGAGTTATTACAGAAAACTCCGTTCAGTTTGTAATTAATTCTAAGTGACAGAGTAACAAAGTGGTAATTGGAAGTACTGTGTTACTTTCTTGATTCGTGCTAGTTTAAGGACTCATTTTTACAACATTATGCTTGTAAGTAATGTATGTAAGCAGCATATCTCCTTTGAAGGAGATTCACAAAGGTATATGCAAAGACCCCCCCATTTCAAAATCAAGAGGTCAGAGGTTACTGATGATATCCTGATTATGAAAATAATTGGAATGCCTGTCATAATATGCCAGCAGCTGTTCTGGTATATCTGAGGACATACACGTATAGGGAGCCCCAAATGCATAATAGTTTGCAGGGTAAAAATGCCATAGGTTATAGTCCAAGCATCGATTAGCATAATAACACAGGTTTTAGTTGTATTCCATTGGTTACTTTTAATTTATGAACTATCACTAGTAATTTGGCATGAGAGGATAGACTTTATTCACGCATCAGACCTTCGTCGCCAGTCCACAGATCTTTCCGCAGGAGTATTTGAGAGCCAATGCTGTTTATCAGCATTTAGCAAAGCTTTCTTTTTCCGTCTGGATAGGACAGGTGAGCTCACAACTGCAGGAACGCTGTGACCTTCCTGTGGGTGAGACTGGTTGGTATTATTTTCCCAAACCATGTCAATAAGATCATTATTATAAATTCGGTCAGCGACCGTTCTTAATTTACTGCTGGACATATTTCTGTCCGTGTTGTCTCGGACACCAGGTCTGATGCTTGTATCAAGTCGATCTAGAAAGACTGATTTAAATGTTTGATCTTCCTCCATATCAATAGTGTTCTCATCTGAAAACCAAGCTCTCCTCAAGCGACCAAAGAAGGTGCTAGGACGTTCACCTTTCTTTTGTCTTAGGGAAAGGGCGGCAGATATTCCCTCCAACTTGTGGACTTTATATTCCCCAATGAGACTCTGTGACAGAGCATCATAGTTTTCAACAACATCCGACGGTTGACGTTCAATAAATCGTCGTACCTCAGAGCTAGAGGACATACCGATAAGTTGGACTTTGTGTCCTGTGGTTACATCTGAATAACCTTTAAGAAAGTAGTCGATATCTCTTAAATACCCAACGATATCGCATTTGTCAGATGTTGTTTCAAACCTGGGAATATGATGTGCTATTTTGTCTAATAAGTTGGTAGTTACTTTTTCAAAAGGAACACTTTGAAGAGACACTGTGATGTCAGGTAAAACATCTGGTTTGTCAGGTAAAACTTTCAAGGCCTCACAGTATGTTTTGGGGGCCTGGCCTGTCTGAATCTCAGAATTGACAGCTAGGAGTTTTAATGGCTTTTTAGGGATCTGGTGTCCTGTGGTTCCTTTTGAATGACCTTTACGAAAGAGGTTAATATCTCTTAACAACTCAACATCAGTTTGATCAGAATCAGATTCTGTTTCAAACCTGGGAAGGTTTAATGGCTTTTTAGGAATCTGGCTCTTAAGTAAAATAATATCTTCTTGTTGTTGATTACTCTTAATCGTAAGTTGTTCATTTTCATGCTTTTGACTTTTAATTAAATCAATACTTTGTTTTAATTTAGCTATTTGAGCTACTGTCTCTTTAGTGACGACATTAAAGTAGGTAATTGATTTTTGTATATCTTCCATTTGGACCTTAAGGTTTTCGTTGGTGTTCAGTACCATATTTAATGCAGAAATAAATCTGTCATTGGCAGTCTGGTTACTTTGTACCTCATCCACTTGTTGTGGCTGCTTTAGACATTCCTTCTCCAGTGTCAAAGGGCACGTGGGATCACATTTATCTTTGAGAGCTGGAGAGGGAAATTGGTTCAATTCTTTAGGATTATCATTAATATAATTCTGCGTTGCTTTCTCTAATGGTTTTGAATCAAGTGTTGTTAGTACAAATTCTGTGATTAATTTTAGCACATGAAGTACTTTTATAAGAAGGACCTTAGGGTATGATGATCCGGTGATAAAAATCATCATTACTAGAGGTAACAGAGACCGTACCGTGACATCGGTATTCTGGGATAAGGCGTCAGCCATTTTTGTCTCTGTAACACAGGGAGATTGATTAGAGAATTAAGCAAGGATAAAAGTAATTAAACCACAAACATAGGTCTTTAGTTAAAGAATTGCACTAATGCAATATTTGTTTGGAAGTGTCAACAAGCAAGAGTTAGATTGATCTTATCAAGACAATTACTTTGATAGTTTTAAGAATGGCACACTGACTAACACAGACGCTGCAGAGAGAAGGGGATGTCTCTTGCAGTGTGCGTGTGCGTATGTGAGTGTGGGTGTGTCGGGTTTCGGTGTCCCAGACAAAAATAGACCTCCCCTCTTCAGGAGGGGGAGAGGTGTATTTGGAACCCTCGCACAATGTTACAGCCACAAATATGGCAGTTTGTAAGGGACGCGTGGTACACTCAAGATGGCGTTGTTTGTTTGCCGTCTGGAGAGTGAGTCACGTGACTAGAAAGAATGTAAACACACTGAGTTGTTTATAGCTAGCTGACAGTGGCTGTCACATAAATTCTGTCCACCCTTTTCACTGAGAATCAGAGGGTTAATTTTTAAGAGCAGCTTTCGTTGACTTGCAATTTAGACTACAGGTTTTTAGCAAGGAAAGCAATCTTTAAAATTTGAAGTACAAGGAGTGCAGTTGCTATCTGTCTTATTTTCACTTATACAAATATACCAACATATAATAAAATAGGTTTAGCTATGCCTATATTTATTAATTTACAGTGGTTTATTAGATCCTTTAAGAAGATTGGATCATATTGAAGGATTACAATATGAACACATTGTACAAGGAGCGCAGTTGCTAACTGTCTTATCTTTTACTTATACAAAAGTGAACCAACATATAATAAATAGGTTAGCTGTGCCTATATTTATTAATTTACAGTGGTTTATTTGATTGGGTCATATTGAAAGATCACAATATGAACCAAATTGCTTATTTTGCGTTTCTACACTACGTTAAGTGGACTTTAACACACGATTAACGGTGGCTTTACACATTAAGCAATTAGACTGTTTTTAATGTAAACACATTGTGGACTAAACACACGATAATGTGAATTTTATCATTAAGCATACAGTAGCTTATTTTTGCGTTTCTCTGTCAGTGGACTCGATTTTGCGCAAAATTGATGACGGTTAGACTCGGATAGAGTCTGATAGATATAAGCTCATAAGCTCTCAAGATAGTTAGACCTCATTTAGGGAACTTGTGCACTCAGTTTGACCTAAAAATAACTGAGTTGCACAGGTATTAAGTTTCACAGGCTAAGACAGTCAGGCAAGACTTTCAACTGCCTGTTGAATGATCAATTATCTTTAAGGTTAAGGTTAAGGTAATTGGATGAGACGTCGAGTTCCAATATGTACCTTAACAAGGTTTAATTGCTCATAGTTGAACTCACTAAAAGAAAAACAATTTGTTGATGACACATCAGCAAAGCAAGGATGTTAAATTGGCCTCACTCCATGTCATAGTGTGGAGCCGATTTAACAAGGGTTTAAGGTTGAAATCCTATTGTTGATTTGACCATAGGTGGGCCTCGCTCGGGGCGCCATTATGTAGCATGTATGGTGTTACATTTAATCCGGTAGACTTTATATTAGTGTAATTCATAATTATAAAAATATGAATTATAAGTTCAGAAATTAAGACTCAAAATCAATCTGAATTTAAGAAGGGGCACCAGTGAAATGAGCTTTTGGAATAAGCACCAGATTGATTTGTATTTTTAGCCTTTAAGTTAAACCACTAATAAAACAATTAAAAGATTATAAAATAATCAATTATTATTTCATCTTAATAAATCTATGGAATCTGAAGGTAAGAGATCTTTTCCATTTCATAGCCTTTCTTACTTTGCATGTGTCAAAAACAAGTAAGTTCAACTCTTTGAGCAAATAATAGACTTGTTTAAAAACATGAATCAATTTATTTTCACACCTAAGCTAATAGACAAACTTAGTAGAACAATAATCAAATGAATTCTTAAACAAGGGTTAATACAGGTTCAAATAGCATTGAAGAAACAAATCAAATGATAATGAAATAAATATATGATAGATAATGTTCTTTTGCCATGAACTTAGAAACTTGATGTAAAATGCAATCACTTTCCTGAGCGTTGGCTTTGTTGAGAGCTTGAGAGAGAGACAGACTGGGGTCTTCTGTCTTCTGAGGGAGAGAGGTTGCGTTGCAAGCGGCAGGGGTTCCCAAGTATCGATTCTTGGTCTGTGGTTAACCCCTGGGCTTGGTTGATGTAGTGCCTGGGATCGCCTGGTGGACGCTTAGGCCAGAGCGTCGGGATCTGGTCTGTGTAGACCATTTCATCCTTCTGGCTCCTTGGTCTCTTCCTCTGGTCTTCTGGACTCCCCACTCCCCCACTAATCCTGTCTTGCTTCTGTCTGCCTCCCTAATATATAGTTCTGGTTCGTTGTGCAATACATGGTTCAGTTACCATATATGTCACTCTCTTTGCAAGATGGAGACATTGAGATGTCTTGTGACATTCCCAGACGACGTCAACATGTTGCTGTTGTGGCAAAGTTTCCTTTGAAGTTCATTTTGGGAAAGGGTGTACGCATGCACTTTCCATGGCTTTAGATTTCACATAACACACAATCTGTACACATGTATGAATCTACATTTATTGTACAGTGAATGTCATATTCCCAATTGATGGTTAAGGAATTGTGAATGAATGCTTTTGTGACTGAGTGGAACATTCAACCTTTGACATCCAAAGTCAGGGTGTGATCTGTGGCGATGACACTTTATCCAGCTGAAATGCAATCAAGTCTTTATGACACTTAATCCAGCTGATATGGAACCAAGTCTTTATGATACATAATCCATCTAAAATGGAATCAAGTCTTTATGGTACAAGGGTATCCCTTGGACCTGAGTCTCTGAGTCTGTAGGAAACAAATCAAATAGATTTCCTTCCTTGTACCTATGAACATGAAGGCCAATGTCTGGAATTGGACAGTTTCAGTGTACCTTTGTGCACACAAAGTATGCCACTGGTGCAGGAATTGAGACCATTCTTGAGGGTCAAAAGGTCAGCAGACCCCTCTGTAGGCCTATATCTGTCCGGCTTCTCTGCTTACATGCTTGTCCATGTGGTGTCAGTATGGAAGAGAGAAATCACTTCACATGATGTTCATTAGATGTCATCCAATGCTGTATGTGGTATAGCTGGATGCGATAGCTTAATTGTGCCTTTATACCCCATATCTACTACAATGTCCAGCGGGCAGGTGGAGGATTTCATCTGAGAGATGACCTCTTCTAGGGTTGGCAGGGGAACCTGTTCAAAATGGGTCAGCAGTGCAGGGGGGAGGGCATACTCCGAGGACTCTGGGCCCAGGGGTCAACTGCTGTCTAATGGCTTCTATTTTAATAGTTAAATGTAATAAGAACTCTTTGCACTTTTCAGGAGATGCTTCCAGTTGCTGAGTGGTAATTGGGGCCACTACTGAGTCTATGGCCTGGAATAGGACCCAACCTTAACCTTGTGATAATTAGCCTTTTTATCTGATCAAATCAATTGGAGGCAAACAGTATTGTTGGATCATGTCAAATCAATAGTCCGCTGTGAGATATGTAAATGGTGCATTTATATAGCACTTTTATCCAAAGCGCTTTACATAGATTGTGCATTGCATTCACACAGACATTCATACACAGATGGTAGAGGAAACCATGCAAGGCACCACCAACCTGATAATCTGGAGCAATTAGGGGTTCAGCTTCTTGTTCAAGGACACTGTCCCCCTTTTTGAAACTAGCTCCTCGCCACTCGCCCTACACACTTCCACTCGGTTTGAGCATAGATATATAAATAATAGAGACGGCACTGGAATCCCCCTCCCATCCACTTGCATTGCATTGCGTCTCGGTTATTTATATATCTATGCTCAAACCGAGTGGAAGTGTGTAGGGCGAGTGGCGAGGAGCTAGTTTCAAAAAGGGCCTTTGACACTAACTCTGGTGGAACCCGGGATCGAACTCCGGCCACTCTACCCCTGACCCACTGCCACTCTCAATGTTGTGTTCTTACCAAAACAACTACACAAAGGATACAAATAACTGAAGAAGATTATGTCTGAATCTGAGAATGACGCTGGATATCCTGTTGAACCCCTCTCATCTGCTCTAGGATGTGCTATTGGGGTGGTGAGAACCTTCAGCCACAGTTCCATCCACCCAGGGACAATGCATAATGATTTGGACAGTCACTAGTGATCAAGTTCAAAAACCATGTCTTACCCACATATGTTATGTTCTTTAGTATTACTAGTGGTTTAGTGTTAGTGGACTCCTTGGCTCTGACACTATTGCACAAGGACTACTTGGACACTCCAAAATGATGACATACAGTATGTCCGTTGACAATAACTGTTGTGAGAATCAATGTATATTCACTCATACATCAGTTGTTCATTCAGTATTGATAGACTGTAAACCCAGATACCTTATGTTGACGGCCAAATGACTCATATTCACTGTTGTTGTACATATATCAATTAATGCACTGTATTTGTATTGCCATGCAGATATTCACTGGTGATAGATTGTAGGCTACATATAAATGTGTAAAGATTGATTGAACTTTATGTTCTATCAATATCTGCACATGATCATTCCGATCATGTGCAGATGTGTTATACATCAACTCTGTAGTTATTTAGTTGTTTTTTCTAATTCTTATATGAACAATAATTATCCTATGTGTTGTAGCCAATTTGTGACCAGTGCCAGTAATTTGAACCACAAGTCGCCAACTCTGTTATGTCACTATAGGACCAAATAGATTATTTCTTTTTTTTTGGTGTTTTTCGTTTTTAGCCACATTAAAACAGTTGGAATGTTAAAGAATGTTTTTATTCCATCAGAAAGTCGTTTTAGTGTCATTAAGTCGTTGTATTTACATTGCAAAAATGTCTCTATAAGTACAGTTTATTTGCCGTATTTTGGGGGTGTGAACATTCCTGCACGTATTTACATAGAGTCGTTTCGATTGGCCATAGCTATCTTTGTTCTCCAGTTACAGTAGCCGTGTGTTTGTGACAATAGTCAATAAATAGCCTACAACATCAGCATTTTTGTTAACTTGATATGATGCTGTTGGATGTTGTAATAAAAGTATAAATTAACTGATTTACCCGTCGTCCACTGAAGAAAAAGTTGCTGTTTGTTTGTGGTCTCCACACGGACCACACGCATTCTGACGATTGTCTTAGTTGTAAATCCATTCTTCTGCCCTTTATTTCAGTGCACACATGTGCATGTTTAGCACTGTGTTTTAATCTCTGTAACTTTATTACCGTTGGATGCAGCTGCCTGATGATCAATAGCCTACATGAATTAATAACATCGTGCGTGATCGCGCGTCGCGGTAAAATCCGTCTTTTATATAATTTGATCCATCCATGACATCCATGCGTGATCGCGCGTCGCGGTGAAATCCGTCTTTAATATAATTTGATCAATCTGTGACATTGTTGTTCAAATATTGAATGAGAAGACATAGTGTAGTACTTCAAAGTGGAAGCATCATAACACACGTCTAAGGTATTTTTTCCCCTGACTTTCTGTTGGTAAGGTTTTGACTCTTTCACATCAGTGCACGGCTGATTCAAGCCATGCATTTAGGGGTAAAAAGGTACCTTTGTACATATTAATAATGTAATGTAAACATACAGCATTTTTAAATTTAGCAATTAAAAGCATGGGTCTAAAACTACAAGTAACTCCATGGAATAAATTATAGCCTACTTGCAGTGTTAGCGGCAAGTAGTTTTACTCTACATGTAATTATTTGAAAACTCAATTAGCCTACTAGTTATTTTTTAGATTGTATTATTACAAAACATACACTAAACAACGTCCGTCCTATATTTCTATATTGCAATATTGATACATTATCATCTCTATTTATTCTTATTCTAAGAGTTCTAGATGACCTTCTGGCTTCTTTTACTAAGTGTCCACTCAAGTCATTCTGTGCAGTTGACAGTGTGGAGTGGTTAGAGGATGGGGGGAGTGTTTATGCAAGTATCTAGGGGTGGAGACAAGTGACCATTGTCACACCCATTCCTTGGCTCAGAGATGCTAAATAATTTGAAATCTTAGAACGGCTAATTCTGTACTTTGGTGTTTACAGTTAAACAAGTTTCAAATGGTCATATCTTCTTCATTTCCCCCCCAATTTCAATGAGCAATACATCATATGAAAGGTTACAGTGTGCAGAAAAATGACCATGGCCCCCTTGTGTATTAAACCACTGGCACTGGTCACATTTGATGAATATGCACTGATAATTTGACACTGACTGACAACCTGGGCATAGGCGGGTTTCAGCCAATCACAGACAGTCTATTTGTATGTGTCACGGGTGCACAGCCTCAGGGAATTTTGGGAAACGCCACAGGGAAGCCACACAGTTTTTCAACCGTGCGTGTTTTGTTTGTTTTCAGTTGTTTTCAGTTATCTTTTGTTTATTTTTGCATCACGAGGTATTGTTTAAGTTTAAGTTAAATACCCGGTTTATGTTATGCCTTATCCACCCTGCAAGCAAAATAAAACCTTTTAAATGCACTCAACGAGACGACCTGATTTACTGTCATCATCACCGCGCGTTGGAAAGAGCTTCACACCATATCCCTCACTGGCATCCTTTCTTTGAAAAGTTGCCTTTACATAAAGTTGAAAAACTAGCTTCCAAACAAAATCGTTTGAAGACGGATGGACACGGAACTGACGAAAGGACAACGCCCCATTCACTGCCTTCTTGCCGACTCATTCTTCACGATACAACAGCCCGCATTGGAACGCGGACCAACAAACATCAAAGCGACGGTGAGACTTTATTTATGAATGAATACAAGTTGCGGAAGGAGTGGCCTTCGCGCAACGGGATACAGGAAAATCCCGAGTAACTCTAAACAAAGACTCCGCCGATTGATAAACAAAGATGAGTAACGTGGGAAATCAGGAAATGAATCCAGCTGTCAGTCAAACTGAAACAGAGACTGAACTTGGTAAAAGGCTTTCTAAACCCACGTATAAAGCACTGGAGGCAAAAATCATGTCATTACAAAAGGAAAGGAATGCTGGATTAAAGAGAGTGTGCAAAATGGCTAAGGAATTGGATCAAATGATGGATTCAAACGAAAATGTCTCTATCATACAAATCAAACATGAAATGTTGTGGAAAATGTGTGGGGAAACTACAAGGTTGCATGAATCACTAAAGCCTGTATTGCCTGATGATGAAATGTTTACACAAAATGAATGGTTTCAGGGTCACATGCACAATGTAAATGAAATAATTGACAAAATGGAAAAATGGCTGCTTGCAAACAGGGAGCAATGCATGCCCACACATGATGATGAAATCAATGATGACGTGTCAATCAATGCAAATGAGGCTGTGGGTGAGCCAAATAACACTGATGGGTCAAATCATGCAAATAAGGTTGTTGGAAATATTGGTTCAAATGACAATGAGGTGTCAAATCATGCAAATGAGGTGTTCAACCATGGTTCTAATCACAATACTGTGTCACATCATGCAAATGAGGTTCTGAATATCAATTACGGTTCAAATAACAATGCTGTGTCAAATGGAAATGAGGATGTGGATAATATTGGGCCAAATGACAGTGTTTCTAATACTGGTAAATCAAATGTGTCACGTGGGAGCTCTAGACACTCTGTGTCTTCAACTGCCTCTGCATGCCTCAAGGCAAAGGCGGAAAGGGCTGCACTCCTGACTATGGAGGCTGCCTTAAAGGAAAGGCATGAGCTGGAAGCCATGGAGGAACAAATAAGGAAAAGAAAGGAACTGCTTGAAGTGCAAAGTCAAATTGCTGCTCAGACAGCCAAGGTTACTGTCCTCAGCAACAGAGGGTCTGATATTGGAAGTAGAGCAACAAATGGAATGATTTCTTATGTGTCTAACCAAAGGTCTGCTCTCAACCCCTCTGCTGTGCACTTTGTTCCACAAACTTCAAGCCGTCACTACAGTCTTCCACCAACAGGTGGCAGCAAAGCTGCAAACCCAACTCTATCACATCAGAACCCATACAACCAGTCCAATCCAGCCACAGGAGCACGGCCCAAGGAAACCATCTCACAAGGAAGTAGAACAAAAATATATTCTCCAAATCACCACCCAAGCATGCCTCAAAAGTCACATTCCACTGCATATGCACCACAGCAAGGTAATGCATATGCACCACAGCAAGGTACCCAACAAGTCGATGAGGTCAGAGACAACATGCCACAAAGACCTCGTCATTCATACCACACTGTACATGCTCCACAGCAATCCAACCAAAACGTTGAGGACCACAGCAATATTTTCACAATCATGCAAAAACAAAATGACATCACAGCGTTACTAGTGCAACAGCAATCCTCACTCTCACTACCCCCCAGGGATATACCGATCTTTGATGGAAACCCTCTCGAGTACAACACCTTTGTTAGAGCTTTTGAACATGGAGTGGAAGGAAAAGCTGCTAGCAATGTGGACTGCTTATACTACCTGGAGCAGTACACTCGAGGGCAACCTAGAGAGCTGGTGAAGAGCTGCCAACACATGCCATCTGACAGGGGGTATCAAAAGGCCAGGATGCTTTTACATGAACGCTTTGGAAATGAGCAGAAAATAGCCACTGCATATATGGAGAGAGCATTTGGATGGGCACCTGTGAAATCAGAGGACATCAAGGCTTTACAAGCATTTTCTTTATTTCTACGCATCTGCTGTAATGCTATGGAGGACATCAGCTATATGTCGGAGATGAATATGCCATCAAACATACGTGCAATAATTATGAAGTTACCATACAAACTGAGAGAAAAATGGAGAAACATTGCTTTTGAGCATCAGGAGAAACGTCACTGTCGAGCAGGTTTCAGTGACGTTGTCAAATTCATTGAGAGACAAGTGTCCATTGCTTCTGATCCACTATATGGGGACATTCAAGACACAGCTGTCCCACTGTCAAAGTTGAAGATTGGAAATAGAGCATCACAGGGACACATCCAGGAGAAAGGAAGCAGTTTTGCTATGTCTGTGGCATCTGTGAATTATGAAAGTCAAAAAGAGAGAGACTTACCTGATAAACCAACAAGAGGATCCTGTCTGATGTGTGAAGAGGGCCACAGACTGGAAGTGTGCCCCCAGATGGAGAAGAAGCAGCATTGCGACAAAATTGACTTTCTAAAAAAGAAGGGTGCATGTTTTGGGTGTCTGTCTGTCGGGCACGTAAGGTCACAGTGCCATAGTAGGCTGTCGTGCAAGGTATGTAACCTGAAACACCCTACCATTCTTCATATCCATGAAAGGGAATGGAAGGAAATGAGATCACATCAAGATGACACACAGCATGAAAACAGAATAAGTCAAGCCACCACTCCCAAGACTTGTGGTCACATAGGGGCCGGAGCACAGGATTGCGTCTTGTCCATTGTGCCTGTGAAGATCAAGGCAAAGAAAGGCAGCACAATTATAAAGACCTATGCATTCCTAGATCCCGGCAGTTCATCCACTTTCTGTTCTGAGCACCTGATGAGGAAGCTAAATGTGAGAGGAAGGAACACTGGATTCCTAATGAAAACAATGAACCAAGAAAGTTTTGTCAACAGTCATGTCATCTCAGGACTAGAGGTCGCTGCACTAAATGGTGACACCTACATTGAGCTGCCTGATGTATACACCCAATGTAAGATGCCTGTGACTTGTGACAACATCCCACGACAGGAAGACTTGTATGCTTGGCCATATTTGAACTCTGTGGAAATTCCTGCTATTGATGCTGAGGTGGAGCTGTTAATTGGAACGAACTCTCCAGAAGCAATGGAACCATGGGAAGTGATAAACAGCAGGGGTAAAGGTCCATATGCTGTTAGAACCCTATTGGGATGGGTTGTCAACGGACCATTGAGAGGAGGTAACGAGAGTGGGATTAACTGCCCCACTATCACAGCCAATCGCATCTCCATTGCTCAGATAGAGGAATTGCTGGTCAAGCAATACAATCATGACTTCAATGAGAAATCAACAGCAGACAAGCCAGAAATGTCCATAGAAGATCTAAAATTTATGCAGATTGCCAACACTTCAGCTGAACTCCAGAATGGACATTACTGCTTGAAGTTGCCTTTTAGAGAGGACAATGTTGTCATGCCCAACAACCGCCATATTGCTGAGCAAAGGGTCCTCTGCCTAAAAAGGAAATTGGAAAAGAATCCTACCTTCAAAGAAGAATACACCAACTTTCTCTGTGATGTTATAAGCAATGGCTATGCAGAGAGAGTGCCAGAGCACCAGTTGGAAGGAAACGAAGGAAAGGTGTGGTACATCCCGCATCATGGGGTGTACCATCCTAAAAAGAAAAGCCTGAGAGTGGTATTTGACTGTGCGGCAAACTACAAAGGGGTGTCACTCAACACTAAACTACTCCAGGGACCCGACTTGACAAATTCCCTGCTCGGAGTTCTCACAAGGTTTCGCCTAAACTCCATAGCAGTGATGGCTGACGTAAAGGCTATGTATCATCAAGTCCAAGTGGCAAAACAGGATGTGGACTTTCTTCGCTTCCTATGGTGGCCAAGAGGTGATCTTACACAACCGCTCACTGAGTACAGAATGACTGTTCATCTGTTTGGTGCAATATCATCGCCCAGCTGTGCCAGTTTCGCCCTTAGAAAAACGGCTGAAGACAACAAAGCAGACTTCTCAGTCCATGTAACAGACACTATCCAGCACAACTTTTACGTGGACGATTGCCTAAAGTCGGTGTCCTCAGAGGCAGAAGCCATATCTTTGGTTACAGACCTGACAGCTGTATGCCAGTTGGGAGGATTCCAGTTGTTGAAATGGATGAGCAACAGCAGGTCCGTGTTGGAAGCCATTGATGTGGAGAAAAGAGCCAAGGAAGTGAAAGAACTGGATTTCGATAGGGACAGCCTTCCCGTCGAGAGAACCCTGGGACTGCAGTGGTGTGCTGAAACTGACACCTTTAGGTTCAATATGTCAGTCCAAGACAGACCGTTCACAAGACGAGGTCTCTTGTCAGTTGTGAGTTCGGTCTACGACCCCATTGGATTCCTAGCACCGTTCACCTTACCCGTCAAAATGATGCTGCAAAACCTCTGTAAGATGAGCTACAGTTGGGATGAGCACATTCCCCAAAAATACCAGCTGCAGTGGGTGGGGTGGATAGAAGATCTAAGCAGACTCGGCATTTTCAGTGTGCCGAGATGTTTTCAACCCAAAGGCTTTGGACAGCTCATAAGCGCCAGACTACATCACTTCTCTGACGCCAGCGAGAGCGGCTATGGCACAGTTTCATACTTGAGGCTGCAGAGTGATGATGAGAAGATCCATATATCTTTCGTTCTAGGAAAGGCACGAGTAGCTCCCCTAAAGAATGTGACAATCCCAAGGATGGAACTTACAGCTGCCGTACTGGCGGTGAGAGTTGACAGGCTCCTGAAAGCAGAGCTACAACTGGAGCTGGAAAACTCAACCTTCTGGACAGACAGCACAACAGTGTTAAAGTACATCAGGAACGAAACAAAACGCTTTCACACCTTTGTTGCCAATAGGACCTCTGCTATAAGAGAAGCTACAGACATCTCACAATGGAGGTACGTTGACACACAACGGAACCCAGCTGACGAGGCCTCTCGTGGGGTGAAAGCTGAACACCTTCTCACTTGCAGCAGATGGATCCATGGCCCGGAGTTTCTGTCCAAGAGTGAAGAGGAATGGCCTCTTAACATCGTGGATTCAAGTTCCATCAGCAGTGAGGACCCAGAGGTCAGAGGAGAGGTCTCAGTTAATGCTGTCATCATCAACGATGCACCAAATGCAACCGATCAACTGATAACCTACTTCTCTTCGTGGAAAAGGCTTAAAACCTCAGTTGCGTGGTTTCTCCAACTGAGGAAGATGTTGCAGTTGCTGAGTCAAAAGAGAAAACAAATGCACGCTTCTCTGTCCAGCAGCGGGCTTGACCCAACTCAACAAAAGAACAAAGTGGAAGAGGACATGAAGAGGTTCAGAGCCACGATGGGTGGTCTCACCTTATGTCCTGAAGATATTGACACGGCTGAAAGTGCCATCATTCAACACTGTCAAATGAACAAGTTTAGTGATGAAATCACTGCTTTGAAAAGAGGAACATCTGGAGTGAAGAAAAGCAGCCACATTTACAAACTTGATCCGGTGCTAAAGCAAGGGCTCTTGAGAGTGGGAGGAAGGCTTAGCAAAGGAGCAATGCCTGATGACACAAAACATCCAGTCATTCTTGCTAAGGACCAACACATCACTACTCTCATCTTACGCCACATACACGAACAGCTGGGACACTGTGGAAGAAATCATCTACTTTCCGGACTTCGTCGACAATACTGGAGCACCAGAGCAAATGCTGCTGCCAGAAAGATCCTCACTTCCTGTGTTGTCTGTCGACGAAACAGGGGAAAGCTAGGTGAACAAAAGATGGCAGATTTGCCAAAAGAAAGACTGCAAGCTGACCTTCCGCCATTTACAAATGTTGGCATAGACTATTTTGGACCGTTTGAGGTGAAGAGAGGCCGCAGCCTCATCAAACGCTATGGAGTCATCTTCACCTGCATGGCCAGTCGGGCAGTCCATCTGGAAATGGCCTATTCATTGGACACCAGTTCTTGCATCAATGCAATACGCAGATTCATTTCCAGACGAGGCCAAGTGTCACACATAAAATCTGATAATGGTACCAACTTTGTTGGAGCAGAACGTGAGCTGAGAGAAGCTCTATCTCAACTGAACCAGGAGAAAATCTCAAATGCACTACTTCATTCTGGAGTGAAGTGGAGCTTCAATACTCCAGCTGCATCCCATCATGGAGGAGTGTGGGAAAGGGTCATTCGCATGGTCAGGAAGGTGTTGAACTCCATTCTTCATCAGCAACATCTGGATGATGAAGGACTACAAACACTCCTGTGCGAAGTGGAAGCCATATTGAATGACCGCCCCATTACAAAAACCTCAGAGGCTCCAAATGATCTCGAACCATTGACTCCTAATCACATTCTCTTGTTGAAGGGCAAACCTTCTCTACCACCTGGGCTTTTCAACAAAAATGACTCGTACTCCAAACGGCGATGGAGGCAAGTTCAATTCCTCGCCAATCTTTTTTGGCACAGATGGGTTCGTGAGTACGTACCACTGTTGCAGGAGAGGCAACGGTGGCCAAGGGACAAGAGGAACTTCGTCGCAGGAGACGTCGTCATGGTAGCAGACTCTAATGCGCCTCGTGGATCCTGGCTGTTGGGCAAGGTCCTGCAGACCTTTCCTGACAGACATGGACTTGTGCGGTCTGTGAAAGTCCGGACCAAGTACAACGTCCTGGAGCGACCGATCACAAAGATCTGTCTTCTATTGGAAGCTGAATAGACTGAAACCCATTCTCTACTACTGGGGTTACCAACCCTATTGGATACACGCATACATACATACATGAACTACATGAACAATGAACATTATGAGTGGAACATTAATGTGGACTATTTACTTGGCTACAATGTTTTGTATGTGTTGAATTGTTGCGTTTTCATACAGTAACAATTAGGGGCCGGAGTGTTGTAGCCAATTTGATGAATATGCACTGATAATTTGACACTGACTGACAACCTGGGCATAGGCGGGTTTCAGCCAATCACAGACAGTCTATTTGTATGTGTCACGGGTGCACAGCCTCAGGGAATTTTGGGAAACGCCACAGGGAAGCCACACAGTTTTTCAACCGTGCGTGTTTTGTTTGTTTTCAGTTGTTTTCAGTTATCTTTTGTTTATTTTTGCATCACGAGGTATTGTTTAAGTTTAAGTTAAATACCCGGTTTATGTTATGCCTTATCCACCCTGCAAGCAAAATAAAACCTTTTAAATGCACTCAACGAGACGACCTGATTTACTGTCATCATCACCGCGCGTTGGAAAGAGCTTCACACCATATCCCTCACTGGCATCCTTTCTTTGAAAAGTTGCCTTTACACTATGTTTCATTCTTAATGTTATTGCTGCTAGAACTCCTGAATATACACATCATGAACATCAATAAAGGTTTTTGTTATCTTATCACTTTACGTTTTCATGGACAACTAAAAAAAGAATAGATAACAAACTAAAGAATAAAGTGCAAACAAAAACAACAAAAAAAACAGGAATTAAAATGGGCTTCTTTCCCTGTCAACATAAATGTAAGATGTTCCTTCTAAACTAAAGGGATAATATTTAAGTATTTCTTTGTGTAATGTTCATACCTCAACAAATCTGATGAAGATAAAAGTGGGCATTCTCAAGTTATGGGATTTTAGTCACCTTTCCCTTAATCAGACTGGCATTTTTAACAGATTGGGGTAGGTGTATAGCCAAATAAACACATTTTGCCTCTAAATAAAACATGTCAAAAGTCCATTTCATTAATGGGAAAACATTTTTTTCTAATTTGATTAGGGGTATCTCGAGAAAAGCCTATGTGAGGACTTGTTGCTTTAATTCCGGATGTTGACAAGGGTTATGAAGATGCCTTTTTCTTTAACAGCAGCACTTGATACCTATACCACAGTGCCACAACTAATAGTAACTGGTGTACTGAACA
This sequence comes from Protomyctophum parallelum, assembly GCF_964188405.1. NCBI lineage: Eukaryota > Metazoa > Chordata > Actinopteri > Myctophiformes > Myctophidae > Protomyctophum > Protomyctophum parallelum. The sequence continues at coordinate 2,263,881 of NC_139712.1, forward strand.
TGGCATTAATATCGTTGACAGACCAGCCGACTGGCCTGACCTGAACCACATACAGAATTGAAATTGTTTTGTGAAGACCTAGGACACCTGACCCAACAATCCAGATGAGTTTAAGCCTGCTATCAAAGCAAACTTGGGCTTCCACAACACCTTAACAGTGCCACAGGCAGATCTACTCCATGGCAAAACCCATTGATTACATGATTTGTTGAAAAGTAGCCCAGACCAAGTACCGCTAACATAAAATAACATACTTTTTCCAGATGCTTGAAATTTCTGTATTATAAATACTTTTTCAGTGTGGTCTTATGTAATAATATATTTTAAAATATGGATTTATGATTTTCATGAGCTGTAAGCGAGAATCATCAATAGTTAAGTTTTCTATATTACACTTTATGCTCGATTAATAAAGAATCGCATCACATCAGCAGAAATAGTATTTTCTGCTGACGGCATATGGGCAACCCAGGCCTTGGAGCAAAGCAGACAGACGGCCATGAGCAACTCAGCCATGAGTCACTATGCACATCTGCCCAACTCCATAAGGTCAACAGGTCACATAAGGTCAACAGGTTAATGGCATAAACAATTCTTTATGATAATACAACAAGGTCAGAGGTTAATAACATACATAATACAAAAAGGTCAAAGGTCGCTAGCATACACCATTTTAATGAGGCCCTATAAGTACAATTCTTGTACAGGATCTGTAAGCCTACAAATGATGCAGTGCTTACAGGGATCCTCTGACAACATCTCTTAAATGCATATATAAATTGACAGCTTGATATGGGTCTCTGGGAAGGTTGAGATGAGACTCAGCCATAATTAGATTGCATAGTTCATAGATATCAGAGTCACATGGTATGGTCAGTCGAAAAATGCTTTGATCCTTGCACAACTGCAGATTGTCATCGTCTTCTACAGGGGCAAGGTAATCTCTGGTCCTGTACAGTTCAGGCAGTGCATACATCACGTTGGGATTTCCACTGGGGACGTTTATGTTCTTTGATGGCCTTATGTTGTGCGCGTTCCAAACCTGGGCAGTGTCATCCAACTCATCCTGTGAAAACATTTAGTAAATGAATTTAGGCAAAAATACGCTATAATTGAATTGTATTACCCGTCTTAATAACACTTGTTAGCCATTTGAAAATGCACTATAGCCTGATCATGAGAATGTGTAATTGCAGTTATTAGAAATGTTAAATAAACTTACTGCTTTATAACAATAATCTCAACAAACTATTTCATAAATATATATAAGTTCAAGTATCATAACACTATATACTCTTTAGTTACGCAATAACAATAGAGTATTATAATTAGCAATATAGTTTGATTGTACCTCAATTAAACTAGTAATTACTGGAGTAGGCCTAGTAGGCATAAAAGTGTGCGTTGTTATTTATTAAATAACATTTGTAAACTTTTATTAAATCACACAATAAACATTTCTAAAAAAATATTTATACGTTTTAAAAGTATTACATAATGTATTCCAACAATGACAATTATAATACAGTATGATCATGACCAAAATAAAACATCACTGAGTGACAAGCCATTATGAAGATTTTTTTTTATATTGTTCTATAAGTATAACAATTACTTATGAGTTATTAATTAAAATCATACACTTTTAGAAGATAAATACAATGCGTTATAAGTATGCTTAAAATGCATTATAGATAAGGACCCCCCTACCCACACACACACACACACACACACACACACACACACACACACACACACACACACAATCGAATCAACTCACTTGGATGAGTCCCATACAGCAAAACTGAAGCAGGCTTTTGTCCAAAAACTCTCCATCGAAGAAACCGTTATCTCTGAGGTCGGAAAACAAGGCAATCCAGAATTCTGAACATTCCTTGCGCAGAAAGCCCCACCAGTACTCAATCCTTTGATTGGCAGTGCTGGCTCCTTCCAGGTAGCTGTCCATCGTTTCATCTGGGCCAGTGACCCGTAGCAGACGTTGAAAGTTTCGGACATGGCCGTTTTCCGTCCCAAGATCCGCCCTCATGACTCGGGGGCAGCCACCCAAACGCTGCACTGCTTCGATGTAATAGCCTCCAATCAACTTTGGGTCACTACTGGTTGTGTAGCAGTTAAGCCAGATCATTTTCCTTGAGAAACCGTCAATGCAGCCATTAATGCAAATACCATATGGCTTAAGTTTATCATAGGAGTCAAAATGCCATATATAGTTGGGGCCCTTGGCGAAGTAGTTGCGCCTTCGGAGACGTCTTGCTTTTCTCATAGACACTCCACGGGGATCCAGCTCAGCTAAAACCAATCGGACATCCTCTTTTCTCACACGAAGGCCACGTTCTCTGCATTTAGCATACATCCATCTGTAACCATGAAGTTGTCCTGAATACTGTAGTTGTCCACGAATGAAATCTACTAGGTCAGACAAGCTTGAGTACGTTTTGCGTCGAGAATATCCCATTTCACTAAGGATTCTTTTAAGATGTCTTTCACTTATTGTATAGCCGTGCCTAGAAAAGAGCACTGTAGTTATGTCTTTATATTTGAGGCCAAGATCAAAATAAAATGCTATGAATCTCTCCATATTAGCTCTGTTGATGGTGCCCCTCTCAACGTCAATATAGTCTACAAAGTCCAGTCAGAGTCCAGTCCACGGGGCGACCATTTCTGTGATGAATGCGGAACTGGCGACGCCCCCTTCTGTGACACACGCAGAACTGCCTCCCATATGGGCGGCCCGCATTAAATAATTCACAATACCGTTGAAATAACAGAAGATTCCTATCAATTATTGCGCCTGTGGATCGAATCCCCCTCACCACACTTTTTATTAAGCACAGCAAGTTTATACAGGTGGTCCGTGAAAGTATTGCATATGTGGTTCCTGACCATGTATATAAATATTGCCTCCACGTGATATAATTGGTTGCACAGTATCGTGCAACAATTGAAATCAAGCCCATCATTTTTTTTAATTTTAATATATTAATTATATTCTATTTATGTATTTGCCTGTTTGGTGAGAACAGACTACAGCGCCCCCTAATGTTAAGTTGCAAGTTGACAGCACTATCACTTGACCCAATAGTATTTTGTTCATACATTATCTATTCTGGCACCACATTTCTACAACTGCTGTTACTGTGTGAAACCTTAAGATCTGAAGACATGTATTTCACAATTCATGATCACATAACACTTTTCCCACTGTTCATAAAACGATGCAAAACCTGATCTGAATGTTGATACTAATTTATGTGCAAGACACCCCTTGCATTTTCACTGTACCTTTCAGACGTAAAATCACTCAAACTCCGAACTCCTTTTAAAATATGAGCACTAATCGTTGCAATGAAGAAAGCAAAATACCAAAACATTGACTCAAAATGCTGATTTTATTTGATTCAATAAAACCCATCAAGGCCTGAGGCCGATGTTTCAAATCCCTGTGAAATCAGTGAGTTTTCAAAATATAAAACAAATCGCAGATGTACTAGCTCGCTGTGAGCTTGTACATCTGCAAATTCTTTTGATGACAGATTCTTACCCTGTTGAAATGTGATGAAACAGTGAAGGAAAAATGCCACACACACACACACACACACACACACACACACACACACACACACACACACACACACACACACACACACAGGGAATGACACATTGGGAATGACATGAAGAAAACAAACAATTGTGCTACAGCTGTGTGTGTACCATTGAACCATTACAGGGTAAAGAATAAAACCAATTTCAAAACAGGTTACATGGTTGCCACAATGCTAAAGTGATGCTTGTCCAGTGTAAATCTTTGGGAAGATTATAAGACAAGGCCACACATGGTAGTCACAATGCAGAATATTTGTATGAAGTTATATTGTGCATCATGGCTACCAGTGTGTGACCTTATTTTGATTTAAAATATTTCACCCCAAATTATTTTTCCGAGTAGTCAGCCCATGGAGAAACTAGATTTTCCGTTTATTTTGTCTTTGGCGCACTCCTAAGCCAATGAATTGATGACTTACTTGCCCGTCATCAAATTATTGGCTTAGGAATGAGACCAAAAAAAAAAACATTTTTTAATTGTATTCTCCATGGGGTGACAATTCCCATTTAAAACCAAAAACTTTTTGGGCATGAACTATGCCTTCTATATGGATACAGCGCTGGTCAGCATGTAAACATTCAAAACATTCATTGTCCAAGTAGTAAACTAAGAGTCGATGATTTGACTCTTAGTTTACTACTTGGACAATGAATGTTTTGAATTTTAACATAATTAACAAAAGTGCTTTGCTTCAAAATAAAGGCATAAAACGTACAAATCATTTAAAATAAATAAAGTACAACTTCACCCATTTTCAACACATCTCCATCTTGCTACCACTGAACCAACACGGCAAAGAATTAAATACATTAAGAAAGATGATGTCACATGGTTGACAAAGCAAATAACTATTGGACATACATTTTCCTTAAGATTACCAACTATAGATCTTTTGAGTAGTGTGTTAACTTGATTTGATCAATATATCCAACATGGTCAGCAACTAAATATGTCAAACTGTCCTTATTTCTCCTATGGGTGAACTCAACAAAACAAAGTAAAACAAATAGAAAGTGCCTCTTTGCATTTCTTCAAATAACAAAAGGTAAGGTGCATTCATTTAACTCAAATATTAAAACAAATAAAGTACAATTTCACCCATTTTCAACACATCTGCTAACACTAACAGTGAACCTTTACAGGACAAATAATAAAATCGATGTCAAAAGAGGTCACATGGTTGACACAATGCACATCAGTGTAAAACCTACATTTTCCTAAAGTAATGCTTATCCACTGGAAACATTCAAATTAAAAGAGGAGGCCACACATTGGCAGCCACAATGCAGAATACAAGGTTTTAATGAACTTACACTCTGCATCACCAGTGTGTGACCTCATCTTTAGATTTTAATATATTCACCGTGGTCAGCACCTACTGACATACACACTACAAACTTTACTTTTTTTGTCCTAGGGGCTAACAGGGGCTCCTAGGACTACAATCAACAAAGTGAAAATATATAGAAAAATGTTTTTACTTTGACTTACATAAAAAGGTGAGGTACATTCAACTCAAAAATAATTTAAAACATTTAAGGACTTAACCCGTTTTTAACTTATCTTCTTATCGTGCCTCACTATGGCTAATACTGTGCTACTCACAGATTTTGGTCTACTCACTGTGTCTCAGAAAAGGGCTGAGTGGGGACATTTCAGATTCCCGTGTAGCATAGATGGGGAATCCAACCCAATAGAAACTGCAGGCTTCCCATTTCCATAATGTACGCCATTCTTCTTGTGTTAATAAACAAAAATACTTTTGATTAGTGTGAAAGAAAATAAAACATGGCCAACAATCGCAGAGCTACCAACCTGCACACATTTTGTGTACCAACCACGCAATTCTAGGTGTCTATACGCCTAGAATTGCGTGGTTGGTACACAAAATGTGTGCACCTAACCCTAACCCTTGACACTGGTAGGCAAGCTTCTGAACTGTCAGAAGGGACTGTATGAGGGACAGACCGAAAATTCCCCCCCCTTTTTTGTATTTTATCATTAGTATTACAAACAATTATTGCTGCCATGAAATGCACTCACAGGATGTCCATTTCTAAGTAGTTGCTTGCCAAAATGTTGTCAAACTCGGTGCGAAATTCCGGATAAGAGCTGTAAGTGTATGGCACTTCAAGGGTGGCTCCACAGGTATGCGCTACAACCCTTCTGCCTAAACCAGATTCCCCATTGAAGCTGACTAGAATCTTTTCTACGCATATCACAGAAGAGCCAGTGCAGAACCGAAGGATCTTCTCTGCTTTGCTTTGGTCAGCGTTTTTCACGAACCGTTGCAGGTGATGGAAAGTTGTCTGTTCTCTCTGAGTCATGGACTCTGTTGGTTGAAGTAGTTGAGCCACTTTTTTGCCAGTGGCCCTCTTCGACTCATAGAGAGACACCACACTTTCTTTGTCCGTCAGTTTCAGTTTTGAACCGGCCATTGACTTGGAGAAGCAATCTACTATATATTTTGACTCTTGAATAATGGCTTTATGAGCCATTGTTTGAATGGCAGCTTCCAGGTTGTGTTTGGGAGGTAGGCAGTGGGAACCCATCCTGGTGAAAAGGTCAAGCAACTCTTCTTCATCACTTTCATCCATAGTGCCCTGGAGAGCTTTTTCTACAGCAGATCGCTCACTAGAAGAGACGTAGTTGAGGAAAGATGACATCAGAACATCTACATCTACTGAGTCGATGCCGTTGACGCAAGCTAAAATGAAAGATTTGGAGAGCTTGACTGGCAGTACACCATGGTCTAAGAGTCCTTTGACCCAGATTCTTCCCACTGCTTGCCATTCAGCCTCGGAGTAATCTGGTCTCAGTCTTGGAACTCGCTCCTCTTCACCATCACACTGTTCGAGGAACTGCTCCCAGAAACCAGTGTACACATCTCTCGACACTCCATCATCATCTATAGCCTTCTCGTTTACGAATGACATTTGCAAAGTGCAATTGATAATGCTGCCGTCCATGAAAATTGACAAAAGGTCCTCTAGAACTTTGACCCTGTGAATTAATGCAGGCCGCACTTCTCTGGCTCCTTCTGGGTTGTCAGCTGACATGGCCGGGGAAAACTGCGGTGTTGATAGTGAGGACACTTCAGGCGTTGAATGCAGAGGGCTCTCCGACTAGAAGAAAAAACACATTTAGAGATACCATATTTAACATTTAAGCAAACCTCTCCATCTAAGAAATTAGCCTTAAAGATCCCTCCAGCTTTGGACATCCGAGTATCACCCTTGCCTAATAGTATTAGGCCAGACCTTTGTTCAATATGATTTTAACTGGAGATCTTTGTTAGTCTACCATAAAAGTCTACATTTCTAGAAGGACACATTTTTCTCTGTTAATGTCAATATAAAAATTGTCTGTTTTATGAACTCTTACAAACAAACAAACATTCTTAACTTGCTAAAATATTGTTACACTTAAATATCCATTTTCAATTACTTTTACCATACTAAAGGTAGTGTTATATGAAGGCCATCATGACTGACAGCACCCAACTCAAACATGAACAAGATCAATCTTCATGTTGGGGGCCTCTTACTTGTAAAACTTGCATCTCTTCAGCATGCAGGGGGGGTGACGTCCTTGAAGACCACGAACTCTGCGAGGCTGACCCTACCATTTGACATGAATTCTGAAGGATCAATAAAAATGTACACATTCTTTAAACTATGGCTTATCAAATGAGGAACAATAACAGAATATGATTACTTCCAAATGCACACTGTATGTTGAAGTGCATTCTGAAAGATCCATTTTCGCTATTAGTATTTGACACAATTGTACAACTATGATACATAGTGGTTAGTCAGACTTTGAAAGTATTTGAGAATAAAACAATCACATTGTGTTGATAAAGTTAAATCAAAGTATGAAATTATCCAAAAATAGCAGACTTTAATTTTGATATTTTCAAAAATTAAGATGATAGTTTCTCCAATTAGAAGCAATAACCAATAATCTTATCATCAATCTTCATGTTGGGGGCCTCTTACTTGTAAAACTTGCATCTCTTCAGCATGCAGGGGGGGTGACGTCCTTGAAGACCACGAACTCTGCGAGGCTGACCCTACCATTTGACGTGAATTCTGAAAGATCAATAAAAATGTACACATTCTTTAAACTATGGCTTATCAAATGAGGAACAATAACAGAATATGATTACTTCCAAATGCACACTGTATGTTGAAGTGCATTCTGAAAGATCCATTTTCGCTATTAGTATTTGACACAATTGTACAACTATGATACATAGTGGTTAGTCAGACTTTGAAATTATTTGAGAATAAAACAATCACATTGTGTTGATAAAGTTAAATCAAAGTATGAAATTATCCAAAAATAGCAGACTTTAATTTTGATATTTTCAAAAATTAAGATGATAGTTTCTCCAATGAGAAGCAATAACCAATAATCTTATCATCAATCTTCATGTTGGGGGCCTCTTACGTGTAAAACTTGCATCTCTTCAGCATGCAGGGGGGGTGACGTCCTTGAAGACCACAAACTCTGCGAGGCTGACCCTACCATTTGACGTGAAATCTGAAAGATCAATAAAAATGTACACATTCTTTAAACTATGGCTTATCAAATGAGGAACAATAACTTAGAATATGATTACTTCCAAATGTACACCGTATGTTGAAGTGCATTCTGAAAGATCCATTTTCGATATTAGTATGTGACACAATTGTACAACTATGATACATAGTGGTTAGTCAGACTTTGAAGTTATTTGAGAATAGAACAATTACATTGTGTTGATAAAGTTAAATCCAAGAATGAAATTATCCAAAAATAGCATACTGTAATATGTAGAATCACCAGAGAAATAATATTTTATGTTAAAAAACTAGGGGTTGACACGGAGGGAAGAACCAATGTTACTTTCTCCAATACTATTACAATTAACTATTTTTAAACGGTTCACCCAAAAATAAATAGTTATTTTCAATCAATTACACACCCCATAAAGCCTCTAATTCCAAAGCCAAAAGTTTGATGACCAGCGGAGTCAAAGCATAGGAGACTAAAATAGTCTCCTATGACTCAGTCATCAAATGATTCTCAGGAATGCGACTAAAAATAAAACATCCCCATGGATTAGGGGAGACGGGGGTAATGTGAGACACTGGGTAATGTGAGACACCCCCTGTATCACATGACCACAAGACATTTGTGTCATGTGACCATTATATGTTGAAGCCCCTCCCATTTCCTACCTGCCATGGAGGAGATGACCTTATTGTGCTGTGGTAAGCATGTTTTTTTCACAAAAATATGTTTTTTGCATGTAAAAGTTAATTTTCTTGTCGTCAACATAATCAGCTGTTGTGTCAAAGCAAATTAATTCAGGTAGAAAAACTTAAATCATACACGTTGATGAACTACCATCATATACATCCATGAGATTGCTGCTAGCTGAAGATTAGCCTGAATTGCTAAAAGAGGTCCTGTTTACCAAAATGTGGGTGTGGGGTAAAGTGAGACAAATGCTCTGGGGTAAAGCGAGACACTGTCTCACATTACCCCACCATGAGGCACAAGTTAAGTTCAGTCTTAAACATATTTTAATCTAATAATACATTGCATATGTTTTATTTTCTATGTCATAAACATTGTAGAAAATGCCAAGATACACCAGAAAGACAACCTGGGGTGGAACCGCCCTTGTAGAGATGGAGAAGGCAGCCGCTGAGAGCAAGGCAGAAAAGAAGATAATACACCAGAAATATATGCACAATTGCACAAATTATCAGAAGAATCCTGGGAAACACGAAAGCATGGGAGAGACCCACATTTGCTATAAAGGAAAACGATGTGGCACATGTTCTGAAATGTGATGTGGTGAAGAAGCTGCCACAACCTAAACAGCGTGGAGGAACCACACAGAGAGAGCAAATCCTCACCTTTAGAAACCAGTGACTTCCAGGAAAGTCTGGATGGCAACCGAGGAAGGTCAGTGACGCTGGAGAGACAGCTGACCTCCAGGAAAGACTGGCGGGGTAACAGGGGTTAGCAACCCCTGTCGCAGCACTCGCAAGAGGGCACCAAGCAAGCTACAGAACGTACAAATAAGCAATACCCCCAGAGTCTCCCGAGAGGAGGGGAGGAAGGGAGACTCGATAGGACAGATTCAACGACAACAACAATGCCAGTGACACCGACTCAGAGAAGGCTTCTTTGACTCAAATACACCAGAGTAAGGCTAAGTGTGGACACTGGACAAGGATGGACACATGCACACCGCACAGACGAACAGTCTGGTGAGATGTAGGAGAACCCTAGGCATGAGGCAAACCATAGTCCTAGAGACCTCAGTGCCTGTAGTCCCCCAAGAACACACAAGGCCGAGGGAGCCTCCTGTTGGTTCAGGCATGACAGAAAGGACAGTGGGCGGATCTTCGGGGGGTTCCCTGGGCGAGCTGGTCGCTGGGGTGTGGTCAGCACTGGTTTGCTGCACCTGGCCAGCAGGTCACTGCGTTCCCTGTTGGCCGGGTGTGGCCAATGCTATAGCTGGTTTCACCTCGGTGATGGCTGTGCCCGGGGCGCCCCTCCACAGATTTGTCTATAGCTGGGGGCCTGGAGGAGAGGGGCAGTGACTTGGCCAAATCACTGCTGACCCGCCAACTGGAGAGTGTAGTTGTTGAGGGTTGAAACACTCTAAGACGTTTGGAGACCACCTGATAACCTCTCTTCCAGGCCAAGGCTTCATCCATTAGAAATGGATTATAATCACATCGTTGATGTATTTACAAACTGTAACCTTGGCTGGAATGTAGAGTAGACCTAGTTGTAGCTGTAGCTGTTCTAGCTGGTTCTGATGGTGCTGAGCCCCTACTAGCCTGCTCTAAGGGTCAAGTGTTCCGAACCCAATTGCTGTCTACTATGCTAAAGTGACACAGATACATTCCCGGTCTTAATGGGTTAAATGAGGGGAAACTTCGACCGAGAGAAACGTTTATCTCTTTTAGCAAGTGTTGCTTTTTGTAGAGATGTGAATTGTGTGCGTGTGTGTTGTGTTCTAATCATTTGAATGTTAATTAAAACATTTTGAATTACAGAATGTTGTCTTTGATTCTGTTCAGACTTACTTTCAAGTGTTTAGAAAGAAAATGTGGTTAATGACCAATTCCCATGATTCTGTTACTAGTCTGACATTAGTTTTGGAATGTGTGGTTGTCAAGCTAGCTGTCAGTGTTCTAACTGCTAAAACAAGTGTTTTTATGGTAGTTTTAAAGTGAAAAGAATAAGTGGTTCACTTTACCCCATTGATTTTGATGGTCTGTCTCACTTTACCCCAGCCCTGGGGTAAAGTGAGACACCTGACCACTTTTTTTAAAACAATCATATGTTCACTGCCCTTTGTCTTGGATTCATTCTAATCATTTCCATTTTTAGGAAACATCCCAAATGAATGGGAAATATGTAAATTTGACTGATATATCATTTTAGCTCGCCTACAGGGGAGCAAATGTAAAAAGTGTCTCACATTACCCCCGTCTCCCCAAGGCTTTAAAGGGGTGTGTATTTGTCACCTTTAACATACAATTACAACTATTCATTAATGCATTACCAGATCAGATCTACAGACAATTTCGCTGTCCTCGTCTCTTCCTACCAGGACATCTTGTCCATTCCACTCAAGTGTGTCATTTAATGAGTCAGAATGGTGAGACGGGCTTACAGGAACCGTCTCTTCTTCATCGAGCTCTGGATTGTTGTCATACTGGAACTCTGGTTTAGTGAGGTCAACGACTTCAGTTTTTATCTGGACACCCCTGGAATGACGACATTGTGCAGGGCTTGGCCCCTGGATCGAAGATGAATCTCGTTTGTTTCTTTTATAAATGGCTCGACGGCGTTGTAGATTCTACATGAAACAGAATAAAAAAAACATGTATTAACATTTGAACTCCACTCGTCTGACACTTTGAAATGATCAGATGAAGTGTAGAGGTTGCGTTTTTCAGTGACCAGTTTCTGTCATAGAAATCTTCTAGTGTAAAAAACCCCCCAATAAGACGTACTATTGAATCAAACTCATCTTATCACAATTTACTTAAATACAATATGAATCTCATCGCCAACACAAGTGTCGTGATGGTGTCGAATGGCAAATAAGTAAAGGTAGGGTTAAAATAAGTGTTAAATAGCTCTATATTCTGATAGTACTCATTGCTATAGACTGTTTGTTCAGTAACAGGAGTCTCCACATCTCTCCAGCTATTTATTAAACAGAAAATGCTTTTTCAGGTTACCAATTTTGTCCAATCAGGATAGAGAACTCAGTCAAGATACAGATTAACCAAGTGAAATGGGAAGTGATGACACAAGAAATTGAGCAAACAAAATTTGAACATTCTAAAGATATCTCCTGATTAGCTGCCATTTTGTCACCTACCTGAAAATGTATTTTCTGTTCATAAAGAGCTGAAGAAACTCCTGTTACTGAACAAACACTCTGTAGCAATGATTACTATCCAAATATTGAACTAACTAATATTACTATATTTAACTAATATTAAAACAAAATACTATTAAATTTAACAAAATATATAATTTAACATTCCTTTAATGATCCCACCCCTGAGCACTTAAAATTCAGTTAAACGTAATGTGTAGACCAGTGGTTTTCAATCTTTTTCATGTCAAGGACCGCTAAATTGATAATTTGGCCAGGGACCCCCATCTGAAAATATGTTGTGCCAGGGACCCCCAGAAGCTAAGATGTGTTAAAAAATGTTCACTAATGTTCAAGATTTTTGAAAAATAGCAGATCTACAAACTCATAGCGCGGCACTCGGTGCCGCGCTATGAGCTTGTATATCTGCTATTTTTTAATAGTCAAAGTATGAAAGGTTAAAAATGATTGTGTATAGTCAGACCTGTAAGCAAAAAAAAGACATGCATCATTCAACTAACTTATGACCCAATAATCAATATAAGTGCCATCTCTTTGCCCATTGTGTGATTAGGAACATGTTCTGTTAATGATGACAAACCCTTTCACTGGCTTCACTGTCAGATGGAGATGATAGTCCATCCTCTGACACATGTGGGCTCCCAGAAGCTGTGTTGGACCGATGCCCTCTCAAGTCTTCATCATCTGATCCATCTAACATTTCAGGTGCAGAGTGTTCTTCACTGTCTGCCTGGTCTGTTGAAGATTCCTTAGACACTGCCTTTGTGCGGATGTAAAATCTAAACATTTTAAGCTTTGATTGTTCATACACTTCAGCGATAGTTAGATCCATAGGTATTCTGTTTCTCTTGAAGTCACATATGTCAAAAGTGAAGTCTGCCAATGGCCCTTTAGGTGACTGGCCCTCGGGGTAGAAAAGGTCTTTTCCTAATTCTAATATCTGTGCCACAGTGGTACTTTTTTCAAGTGTCGGGTGTCTTGTTCCTCCTCCACTGTCTATTCTCACTTGCCTGTATCCGTTGTCTTTAAAGTGAAGCCATCCAATTTCAATTCTTCTTTTTGTTTTTTCTGCATTTTTTCCTGCATTTCTCTTTTTCGTCACATGTGTGGGATTAGCAAGGAACATCTTTGTGAACTCACAAGATTGAAAAGACTGGGCTGCTGGTGTGCGCGAACCCTTTGTTCTTGCTCCAATTTTAGCTCTGAGTCTTTCTAAAACAGCTTCTTTATCATAGGTGGACTCAGTAGATGTTTGTCGACAGAAACACATGACAGCCACTCGGTCACCATATGTAGGAATATACTGTGCGATTTGATCATCGGTGAGGATGGACAGCACAGACTTGTCAATCTGCAAAGGAAATCAATACAAGACCTTATTAACATTTAGATAAGTACTCTAAACGTTTATGTCCCCGGGACGTCGGGACTCACCTAGTTTCGAGCCATGACACCCGAGCGCGCCTGATCTATCCCTTTTTATCAATGCGTCAATAACTAATATTTGGCTTTTGAAAAAAAAAAAGAAAAATTTGTTTTTCCTTGTGGAACAAATATGCAGTAGTGCCTTGGGTCAGTGGGGGGGCAGAAGATTTGATCACCCTTACGTGACAATCTAAGGGTTTTCAGATCTTCATAACTCTAAAATGAAATTAAACAATTACTGAGTGATGATAAAACAGTATATGCTATATAATTGTAAAACATTGGCCATATATTAACTATGAAAGAGGCAACAATAGTGAAATAGACGATCTTCTATCTCAGAACGTCGCACTTTGGTGTTCTGACCGTGTAAATCTAATTAGAAGTGCTTGTCAGGGTGGGTGTCCCCACCTTAAATATTATTTGTGTGTGTGAGGGGCTGAACATTTTTAGAACCACTGCCTTAGATTACCCAGCAAGAATAGCATCTCTCATATCACTCTGTAAGCCTTCTGCTGGTATATTATAGAGATGCAGATCTGTTCTGATTGACTCGTCCAGAGCTCTCTCCAGTATACAAGATAAACTCAATCCACTGCCAATCCAATGAACATGACAGTATTCACATTTGATTCAAATGCATATGTGACCATGTCAGCTTAGAAGTATCCCTTGTCACCAAACACTATGCCTGCATTATATACCTGCAACGGGTAACATACCTTGTCCCTGATCATCCTGCGAATAATGTCATCTTGGATATTGCGCAAACGCAGGTACCGCTCCAGGTCATCCTCCATGGCACGTCTTTCTATAACAAATTATACTTTAGGCCTCAATTATAGAAGGATTTGTGTTGGTGGTCTAAATCTGTTAACTTGTATTTATTGTTGACCTCACAAAATATGCTTGCATTAACAGGTCCATATATTCAATCTGTTAGTCAACAATATTACATAGATTCAAAATAAAAGAAACGGCTTCAAACACATTATGATATGGTGTGTGACATGACGTGTAAGGGAGCTAAGGGTGAATCTGGTACATTTTAGATTCCATCTACACACACACACACGTCTTTAAGACAGACTGAGAACAGTCTCCTTTCACTGTTAATAGTCCACAAGACATCCAAGACCTTCATATACTTGACTGAATTAATCTGTAATCTCTTAGAAGAGAATGCACTTAAGACTTCTGGTGATTAGTAGTTTCGTTCCCTACCCATGTTGTATGCACTTATTGTAGGTAGCTTTGGATAAAAGCATCTGCTAAATGTCTAATATAATTTCATACATTTTAATATATCTTTTTATATATTTAAAGTAAGTGTAAATCTGAAGTGATTCTGGACAAGTTTGATTGTATGGTCTTCTGTTTATACTGCATTTGATTCTGTTGCTGAAACAAACTTCCCAGTGTGATGCGTTTTCTTAGTTTAAAATGTAACATAACATAACAGCCCTGGGGAGGATGGGCTCGACCAAGAGTTGCAGATCATAACATTAACTCGTTTAGTGTGACGTTAAAAATGATGATAGACACAAACAAATACTAGCATGTCAGCATTGACCACGACGAGCTCTTAGCCTCTGATGAAGCAGGATTTATACTCCGTTAGAGCTTGGACTAGTGGAGGCTATAAGTTCGCTAACATTAACACATTTAACTACTTGATTCTTTAACCGGATTAATTGTAGTTTCTATCGGTACTCAGCGTTCTCCACAAGATCCGCACCATATACAAACACTGGTTTAATGCAAATATTAGCATGTTATCATCGTTAGCTTTGAAGGTTCACATGTAACAGTTAAAATAAAGAAAGAGTTGAAAAGGGAATATGAGTGAAACATGTGGCCACTATAAAGGCATTATTTGTTCAAATTAGGGCATAAAAGCATATTACATAGCATTAAAGCATAGGCTAAGTCTAGCCCAAACATTTAGATTCTCGTAGAGTTTTTTTTCGATTCAGAATCGAAAAAACCCTCTAAGAGAATCTAAATGTTTGGGCTAGGCTAAGTCGGCTAAGCCTCCTGAAGCGACGCAGTACAATACAGTTAATACAGAGTGGACAAATGTGACGTTAATGCAAGCAAAGTAAAACTGAAATAGCTGAAGCATCGTGATATTGATTTGAAAATGTAGGAAATTAATCAATTATTTACCGTGCGAGTCAGGACTCAGGAAGCGTGGTTTACCGGCTACTCGGCTAGGGACCTTGCCATGGTGAACTGCGCGCCAGTCAGTACAACTACTGTTAGACTGGAAGGAAGTGACGAGAAGTTCCCGGAACTCTTATTCTTCTTCTTCTTCTCTGAGTTTTATTGCGGATCGCAACCAACATAAAGATGCATACCGCCACCTACTGTACAAGCGTATCATTTCAATTTTCTAGTGTTATTTATATCCTACTACTCAGGTTTGTAGTGTATAAAAATGTAAACAGTGCCTTCCTCACCATAGCTACACCCTTTCCCTCTGCTCCAAGGATCCCTGACAAATCCCATTCCCGTGCTGCATCATTAACTTTGTCCTTCAGTTGTGCTCTTTCCTCTATATACCTATTACAGTTCATTAAGTTCCCGGAACTCCTTGAGCGGAAGGCCTGTCCTTCAAAATAAAATGTATCGTCCACCGGTGTAAAGAGAGGTGATTTTTTTTGGTGCTGCTAGATAAATATTTTCTCCTCTTCTTCAACATTTTATTTTCAAACTAGTGCGCATGAGTTTCAAACTCGTGGACCCCCAGGGACCCCCAAAGACGCCCCCAGGGGGGCGACACGATTCAAATGAGCCCACCCCTGTCCAAAATGGTAGAGGAATGACAGAGTTACCATTTGGGGGTCCCCGAACCTTGAGACCCCCAAAATACCTTAGAATGAATGGACGGACATAATGAAGAGAACTCAGACAAGCCGAACTTAGAGGGAGGTTCAATCAGATATATTCACCATTGTTTCGGGAGAGAAGAAGACATGCCATCCGGACAGCGTTTCACAACGATCTCTCCCCATGTTCAAATTGAACAGGGTTAATATAGCATACCGTAATCAATACTCCGGAAAATGTGTTGAACAACAAAGTCAAAAAACATATTTGTTTACAAATGGACAGATAATGCAAGACGTCACGAATATTGCACACAGGAACTATCTCACGGGGCAGAGATAGTTCGAACATGCAATATCAGTTAGTGGAACCGGGGAACAGGGCATCACGTCATTGAGTGCAGTTTACCAGTCTGTTAGAGCGAATACTAACTTTCAAGGGAAAAAACACAGAGGCTGGGTGTTATGGCCAACGGAAACAAAGGGGGGCGACACATTTCAAATGAGCCCACCCCCGTCCAAAACGGTAGAGAAATGGCAGAGTTACCATTTGGGGGTCCCTGGGGGTCCCCGAATCTTGAGACCCCCAAAGACACGATTCAAATGAGCCCACCCCCGTCCAAAACGGTAGAGAAATGACAGAGTTACCATTTGGGGGTCCCTGGGGGTCCCCGAACCTTGAGACCCCCAAAGACGCCCCCCAGGGGGGCGACACGATTCAAATGAGCCCACCCCCGTCCAAAACGGTAGAGAAATGACAGAGTTACCATTTGGGGGTCCCTGGGGGTCCCTGGGGGTCCCCGAACCTTGAGACCCCCAAAGACGCCCCTGGGGGGGCGACACGATTCAAATGAGCCCACCCCCATCCAAAACGGTAGAGAAATGACAGAGTTACCATTTGGGGGTCCCTGGGGGTCCCTGGGGGTCCCTGGGGGTCCCCGAACCTTGAGACCCCCAAAGACGCCCCCAGGGGGGCGACACATTTCAAATGAGCCCACCCCCATCCAAAACGGTAGAGAAATGACAGAGTTACCATTTGGGGGTCCCTGGGGGTCCCCGAACCTTGAGACCCCCAAAGACGCCCCCAGGGGGGCGACACGATTCAAATGAGCCCACCCCCGTCCAAAACGGTAGAGAAATGACAGAGTTACCATTTGGGGGTCCCTGGGGGTCCCTGGGGGTCCCCGAACCTTGAGACCCCCAAAGACGCCCCCAGGGGGGCGACACATTTCAAATGAGCCCACCCCCATCCAAAACGGTAGAGAAATGACAGAGTTACCATTTAGGGGTCCCTGGGGGTCCCCGAACCTTGAGACCCCCAAAGACGCCCCTGGGGGGGCGACACGATTCAAATGAGCCCACCCCCGTCCAAAACGGTAGAGGAATGACAGAGTTACCATTTGGGGGTCCCTGGGGGTCCCCGAACCTTGAGACCCCCAAAGACGCCCCCGGGGGGGCGACACGATTCAAATGAGCCCACCCCCGTCCAAAACGGTAGAGAAATGACAGAGTTACCATTTGGGGGTCCCTGGGGGTCCCCGAACCTTGAGACCCCCAAAGACGCCCCCAGGGGGGCGACACGATTCAAATGAGCCCACCCCCGTCCAAAACGGTAGAGGAATGACAGAGTTACCATTTAGGGGTCCCTGGGGGTCCCCGAACCTTGAGACCCCCAAAGACGCCCCCAGGGGGGCGACACGATTCAAATGAGCCCACCCCCGTCCAAAACGGTAGAGGAATGACAGAGTTACCATTTGGGAGTCACTGGGGGTCAAGTAGCCATGTGCTTCTGTTGTTGTTCTATTTATAGCCATTTGGAAAAAGAGGTGTTTTTTTTTAGGAGATGAAAATGTTTTTTGGAGGGGATGACTTTTTTTTTTTCAAAGTTTTTTTTTTTTTTCAAAGTTTTTTTTTTTTCAAAGTTTGAAAAGAAAACTTGGAAGTGAAAAAAAAAAAAAGTCATCCCCTCCAAAAAATATATATTTCCCCTTTAAAAACATTTTCATCTCCTAAAAAAGATTTGTCATCCCCTCAAAAAAATATATCTTTCCCCTTTCAAAACATTTTCATCCCCTCCAAAAAACATATCTTTCCACTTTAAAAACATTTCCATCTCCTAAAAAAAAATTGTCATCCCCTCCAAAAAACATATCTTTCCACTTTAAAAACATTTTCATCTCCTAAAAAAAAAAGTCACAGCCTTGATTTATTTTTGTCACCCCCTCGAAAATTGTCCTCCCCTCCAAAAAAAATATCTTTCCCCTTTCAAAACATTTCCATCTCCTAAAAGAAAAATGTTATAGCCTTGTTTTTTTCCTGCCAACATCTAAAATGTTTTTCCATACCAGAAAACATAAACCACCATCTCTTAAATAATCTACCTAGAAATGTCCCCTAGGGGGCTCCGTACTTTCTCATGCCAATGAAGCTCATTTGAATTTAATTGGATAATGACAATACACTTTATGTGTATGCTATAGCATGTTTCATGACAGCAGCCCAGATTACTTTACATTAAAACATAGATGAACTGATCCTGCACGGCTTTCATGTTTGACATGTCTTTAGAGATCCACTCTGACAACATTCCCTTCCTCAACGCTCCACTGGGAAGCTAAGAACAGTCATCAATGGCAGCAAACATAAGAAATAAATAATTTTTCACTGCCAGCTTTACGCTCAGAAGGGAATATTACAACTCTTCATCGTGGTCAGCGAGACCAAACACTTTAGAAACTCATCTCTCAAGTTGAAAACTATAGAAATGATCCCTGAAAGTATAGTCTTAACATAAAAGTGAGTGGAAACAACTAGTGATTCATGTGAATGTCACTTAGAGTAATGGTTGGCAATGGTCACTATACTGTCAGTGAGAAATCCTGAAAAAGCATTTCAACGTGATTTGTCCACACAAGATGTGAACAAACAGGCCACATCTCAGTTCTGTGCATAACATGTGTAATGTGTAATAGCTCTGAACATACTACTAGCAATCAGTCCATTCATTGTGCATTATTACCGTATGACTACTCTCAAAGGCTACGATTAATATATCATGTTTAACCACATTACACAACTCATCCATTCTATGTTTAAAACAGGGTTAAAAACTTTCACGTTGCACAATGGGTAAATTACATTTGTACAATGTCAACCAGAAGATCAATAAATTCATTATCTGTTAGGCCGTCTACTTTTAAGTACCATCATCATGGGACATAGGGCCCGACTTTACAGTAAGCTTCTACCATCATGATGGGTCGCTGTTCCCCCTCCAACTTACCCCATTGTCAACTGTATTTAGTTATATTTTCACACTTTCTTTGGCATTGCAAACATATGCTTTCTCATGCCAATGAAGCTCATTTGAATTTAATTGGATAATGACAATACACTTTATGTGTATGCTATAGCATGTTTCATGACAGCAGCCCAGATTACTTTACATTAAAACATAGATGAACTGATCCTGCACGGCTTTCATGTTTGACATGTCTTTAGAGATCCACTCTGACAACATTCCCTTCCTCAAGGCTCCACTGGGAAGCTAAGAACAGTCATCAATGGCAGCAAACATATGAAATAAATCATTTTTCACTGCCAGCTTCACGCTCAGAAGGGAATATTACAACTCTTCATCGTGGTCAGCGAGACAAAACACTTTAGAAACTCATCTCTCAAGTTGAAAACTATAGAAATGATCCCTGAAAGTATAGTCTTAACATGAAAGTGAGTGGAAACAACTAGTGATTCATGTGAATGTCACTTAGAGTAATGGTTGGCAATGGTCACTATACTGTCAGTGAGAAATCCTGAAAAAGCATTTCAACGTGATTTGTCCACACAAGATGTGAACAAACAGGCCACATCTCAGTTATGTGCATAACATGTGTAATGTGTAATAGCTCTGAACATACTACTAGCAATCAGTCCATTCATTGTGCATTATTACCGTATGACTACTCTCAAAGGCTACGATTAATATATCATGTTTAACCACATTACACAACTCATCCATTCTATGTTTAAAACAGGGTTAAAACCTTTCACGTTGCACAATGGGTAAATTACATTTGTACAATGTCAACCAGAAGATCAATAAATTCATTATCTGTTAGGCCGTCTACTTTTAAGTACCATCATCATGGGACATAGGGCCCGACTTTACAGTAAGCTTCTACCATCATGATGGGTCGCTGTTCCCCCTCCAACTTACCCCATTGTCAACTGTATTTAGTTATATTTTCACACTTTCTTTGGCATTGCAAACATATGCTTTCTCATGCCAATGAAGCTCATTTGAATTTAATTGGATAATGATAATACACTTTATGTGTATGCTATAGCATGTTTCATGACAGCAGCCCAGATTACTTTACATTAAAACATAGATGAACTGATCCTGCACGGCTTTCATGTTTGACATGTCTTTTGAGATCCACTCTGACAACATTCCCTTCCTCAACGCTCCACTGGGAAGCTAAGAACAGTCATCAATGGCAGCAAACATATGAAATAAATCATTTTTCACTGCCAGCTTCACGCTCAGAAGGGAATATTACAACTCTTCATCGTGGTCAGCGAGACCAAACACTTTAGAAACTCATCTCTCAAGTTGAAAACTATAGAAATGATCCCTGAAAGTATAGTCTTAACATGAAAGTGAGTGGAAACAACTAGTGATTCATGTGAATGTCACTTAGAGTAATGGTTGGCAATGGTCACTATACTGTCAGTGAGAAATCCTGAAAAAGCATTTCAACGTGATTTGTCCACACAAGATGTGAACAAACAGGCCACATCTCAGTTCTGTGCATAACATGTGTAATGTGTAATAGCTCTGAACATACTACTAGCAATCAGTCCATTCATTGTGCATTATTACCGTATGACTACTCTCAAAGGCTACGATTAATATATCATGTTTAACCACATTACACAACTCATCCATTCTATGTTTAAAACAGGGTTAAAACCTTTCACGTTGCACAATGGGTAAATTACATTTGTACAATGTCAACCAGAAGATCAATAAATTCATTATCTGTTAGGCCGTCTACTTTTAAGTACCATCATCATGGGACATAGGGCCCGACTTTACAGTAAGCTTCTACCATCATGATGGGTCGCTGTTCCCCCTCCAACTTACCCCATTGTCAACTGTATTTAGTTATATTTTCACACTTTCTTTGGCATTGCAAACATATGCTTTCTCATGCCAATGAAGCTCATTTGAATTTAATTGGATAATGATAATACACTTTATGTGTATGCTATAGCATGTTTCATGACAGCAGCCCAGATTACTTTACATTAAAACATAGATGAACTGATCCTGCACGGCTTTCATGTTTGACATGTCTTTAGAGATCCACTCTGACAACATTCCCTTCCTCAAGGCTCCACTGGGAAGCTAAGAACAGTCATCAATGGCAGCAAACATATGAAATAAATCATTTTTCACTGCCAGCTTCACGCTCAGAAGGGAATATTACAACTCTTCATCGTGGTCAGCGAGACCAAACACTTTAGAAACTCATCTCTCAAGTTGAAAACTATAGAAATGATCCCTGAAAGTATAGTCTTAACATGAAAGTGAGTGGAAACAACTAGTGATTCATGTGAATGTCACTTAGAGTAATGGTTGGCAATGGTCACTATACTGTCAGTGAGAAATCCTGAAAAAGCATTTCAACGTGATTTGTCCACACAAGATGTGAACAAACAGGCCACATCTCAGTTCTGTGCATAACATGTGTAATGTGTAATAGCTCTGAACATACTACTAGCAATCAGTCCATTCATTGTGCATTATTACCGTATGACTACTCTCAAAGGCTACGATTAATATATCATGTTTAACCACATTACACAACTCATCCATTCTATGTTTAAAACAGGGTTAAAACCTTTCACGTTGCACAATGGGTAAATTACATTTGTACAATGTCAACCAGAAGATCAATAAATTCATTATCTGTTAGGCCGTCTACTTTTAAGTACCATCATCATGGGACATAGGGCCCGACTTTACAGTAAGCTTCTACCATCATGATGGGTCGCTGTTCCCCCTCCAACTTACCCCATTGTCAACTGTATTTAGTTATATTTTCACACTTTCTTTGGCATTGCAAACATATGCTTTATCATGCCAATGAAGCTCATTTGAATTTAATTGGATAATGATAATACACTTTATGTGTATGCTATAGCATGTTTCATGACAGCAGCCCAGATTACTTTACATTAAAACATAGATGAACTGATCCTGCACGGCTTTCATGTTTGACATGTCTTTAGAGATCCACTCTGACAACATTCCCTTCCTCAAGGCTCCACTGGGAAGCTAAGAACAGTCATCAATGGCAGCAAACATATGAAATAAATCATTTTTCACTGCCAGCTTCACGCTCAGAAGGGAATATTACAACTCTTCATCGTGGTCAGCGAGACCAAACACTTTAGAAACTCATCTCTCAAGTTGAAAACTATAGAAATTATCCCTGAAAGTATAGTCTTAACATGAAAGTGAGTGGAAACAACTAGTGATTCATGTGAATGTCACTTAGAGTAATGGTTGGCAATGGTCACTATACTGTCAGTGAGAAATCCTGAAAAAGCATTTCAACGTGATTTGTCCACACAAGATGTGAACAAACAGGCCACATCTCAGTTCTGTGCATAACATGTGTAATGTGTAATAGCTCTGAACATACTACTAGCAATCAGTCCATTCATTGTGCATTATTACCGTATGACTACTCTCAAAGGCTACGATTAATATATCATGTTTAACCACATTACACAACTCATCCATTCTATGTTTAAAACAGGGTTAAAACCTTTCACGTTGCACAATGGGTAAATTACATTTGTACAATGTCAACCAGAAGATCAATAAATTCATTATCTGTTAGGCCGTCTACTTTTAAGTACCATCATCATGGGACATAGGGCCCGACTTTACAGTAAGCTTCTACCATCATGATGGGTCGCTGTTCCCCCTCCAACTTACCCCATTGTCAACTGTATTTAGTTATATTTTCACACTTTCTTTGGCATTGCAAACATATGCTTTCTCATGCCAATGAAGCTCATTTGAATTTAATTGGATAATGATAATACACTTTATGTGTATGCTATAGCATGTTTCATGACAGCAGCCCAGATTACTTTACATTAAAACATAGATGAACTGATCCTGCACGGCTTTCATGTTTGACATGTCTTTAGAGATCCACTCTGACAACATTCCCTTCCTCAAGGCTCCACTGGGAAGCTAAGAACAGTCATCAATGGCAGCAAACATATGAAATAAATCATTTTTCACTGCCAGCTTCACGCTCAGAAGGGAATATTACAACTCTTCATCGTGGTCAGCAAGACCAAACACTTTAGAAACTCATCTCTCAAGTTGAAAACTATAGAAATTATACCTGAAAGTATAGTCTTAACATGAAAGTGAGTGGAAACAACTAGTGATTCATGTGAATGTCACTTAGAGTAATGGTTGGCAATGGTCACTATACTGTCAGTGAGAAATCCTGAAAAAGCATTTCAACGTGATTTGTCCACACAAGATGTGAACAAACAGGCCACATCTCAGTTCTGTGCATAACATGTGTAATAGCTCTGAACATACTACTAGCAATCAGTCCATTCATTGTGCATTATTACCGTATGACTACTCTCAAAGGCTACGATTAATATATCATGTTTAACCACATTACACAACTCATCCATTCTATGTTTAAAACAGGGTTAAAACCTTTCACGTTGCACAATGGGTAAATTACATTTGTACAATGTCAACCAGAAGATCAATAAATTCATTATCTGTTAGGCCGTCTACTTTTAAGTACCATCATCATGGGACATAGGGCCCGACTTTACAGTAAGCTTCTACCATCATGATGGGTCGCTGTTCCCCCTCCAACTTACCCCATTGTCAACTGTATTTAGTTATATTTTCACACTTTCTTTGGCATTGCAAACATATGCTTTCTCATGCCAATGAAGCTCATTTGAATTTAATTGGATAATGATAATACACTTTATGTGTATGCTATAGCATGTTTCATGACAGCAGCCCAGATTACTTTACATTAAAACATAGATGAACTGATCCTGCACGGCTTTCATGTTTGACATGTCTTTAGAGATCCACTCTGACAACATTCCCTTCCTCAAGGCTCCACTGGGAAGCTAAGAACAGTCATCAATGGCAGCAAACATATGAAATAAATCATTTTTCACTGCCAGCTTCACGCTCAGAAGGGAATATTACAACTCTTCATCGTGGTCAGCAAGACCAAACACTTTAGAAACTCATCTCTCAAGTTGAAAACTATAGAAATTATCCCTGAAAGTATAGTCTTAACATGAAAGTGAGTGGAAACAACTAGTGATTCATGTGAATGTCACTTAGAGTAATGGTTGGCAATGGTCACTATACTGTCAGTGAGAAATCCTGAAAAAGCATTTCAACGTGATTTGTCCACACAAGATGTGAACAAACAGGCCACATCTCAGTTCTGTGCATAACATGTGTAATAGCTCTGAACATACTACTAGCAATCAGTCCATTCATTGTGCATTATTACCGTATGACTACTCTCAAAGGCTACGATTAATATATCATGTTTAACCACATTACACAACTCATCCATTCTATGTTTAAAACAGGGTTAAAACCTTTCACGTTGCACAATGGGTAAATTACATTTGTACAATGTCAACCAGAAGATCAATAAATTCATTATCTGTTAGGCCGTCTACTTTTAAGTACCATCATCATGGGACATAGGGCCCGACTTTACAGTAAGCTTCTACCATCATGATGGGTCGCTGTTCCCCCTCCAACTTACCCCATTGTCAACTGTATTTAGTTATATTTTCACACTTTCTTTGGCATTGCAAACATATGCTTTCTCATGCCAATGAAGCTCATTTGAATTTAATTGCATAATGACAATACACTTTATGTGTATGCTATAGCATGTTTCATGACAGCAGCCCAGATTACTTTACATTAAAACATAGATGAACTGATCCTGCACGGCTTTCATGTTTGACATGTCTTTAGAGATCCACTCTGACAACATTCCCTTCCTCAACGCTCCACTGGGAAGCTAAGAACAGTCATCAATGGCAGCAAACATATGAAATAAATCATTTTTCACTGCCAGCTTCACGCTCAGAAGGGAATATTACAACTCTTCATCGTGGTCAGCAAGACCAAACACTTTAGAAACTCATCTCTCAAGTTGAAAACTATAGAAATTATCCCTGAAAGTATAGTCTTAACATGAAAGTGAGTGGAAACAACTAGTGATTCATGTGAATGTCACTTAGAGTAATGGTTGGCAATGGTCACTATACTGTCAGTGAGAAATCCTGAAAAAGCATTTCAACGTGATTTGTCCACACAAGATGTGAACAAACAGGCCACATCTCAGTTCTGTGCATAACATGTGTAATAGCTCTGAACATACTACTAGCAATCAGTCCATTCATTGTGCATTATTACCGTATGACTACTCTCAAAGGCTACGATTAATATATCATGTTTAACCACATTACACAACTCATCCATTCTATGTTTAAAACAGGGTTAAAACCTTTCACGTTGCACAATGGGTAAATTACATTTGTACAATGTCAACCAGAAGATCAATAAATTCATTATCTGTTAGGCCGTCTACTTTTAAGTACCATCATCATGGGACATAGGGCCCGACTTTACAGTAAGCTTCTACCATCATGATGGGTCGCTGTTCCCCCTCCAACTTACCCCATTGTCAACTGTATTTAGTTATATTTTCACACTTTCTTTGGCATTGCAAACATATGCTTTCTCATGCCAATGAAGCTCATTTGAATTTAATTGCATAATGACAATACACTTTATGTGTATGCTATAGCATGTTTCATGACAGCAGCCCAGATTACTTTACATTAAAACATAGATGAACTGATCCTGCACGGCTTTCATGTTTGACATGTCTTTAGAGATCCACTCTGACAACATTCCCTTCCTCAACGCTCCACTGGGAAGCTAAGAACAGTCATCAATGGCAGCAAACATATGAAATAAATCATTTTTCACTGCCAGCTTCACGCTCAGAAGGGAATATTACAACTCTTCATCGTGGTCAGCGAGACCAAACACTTTAGAAACTCATCTCTCAAGTTGAAAACTATAGAAATGATCCCTGAAAGTATAGTCTTAACATGAAAGTGAGTGGAAACAACTAGTGATTCATGTGAATGTCACTTAAAGTAATGGTTGGCAATGGTCACTATACTGTCAGTGAGAAATCCTGAAAAAGCATTTCAACGTGATTTGTCCACACAAGATGTGAACAAACAGGCCACATCTCAGTTCTGTGCATAACATGTGTAATGTGTAATAGCTCTGAACATACTACTAGCAATCAGTCCATTCATTGTGCATTATTACCGTATGACTACTCTCAAAGGCTACGATTAATATATCATGTTTAACCACATTACACAACTCATCCATTCTATGTTTAAAACAGGGTTAAAACCTTTCACGTTGCACAATGGGTAAATTACATTTGTACAATGTCAACCAGAAGATCAATAAATTCATTATCTGTTAGGCCGTCTACTTTTAAGTACCATCATCATGGGACATAGGGCCCGACTTTACAGTAAGCTTCTACCATCATGATGGGTCGCTGTTCCCCCTCCAACTTACCCCATTGTCAACTGTATTTAGTTATATTTTCACACTTTCTTTGGCATTGCAAACATATGCTTTATCATGCCAATGAAGCTCATTTGAATTTAATTGGATAATGATAATACACTTTATGTGTATGCTATAGCATGTTTCATGACAGCAGCCCAGATTACTTTACATTAAAACATAGATGAACTGATCCTGCACGGCTTTCATGTTTGACATGTCTTTAGAGATCCACTCTGACAACATTCCCTTCCTCAAGGCTCCACTGGGAAGCTAAGAACAGTCATCAATGGCAGCAAACATATGAAATAAATCATTTTTCACTGCCAGCTTCACGCTCAGAAGGGAATATTACAACTCTTCATCGTGGTCAGCGAGACCAAACACTTTAGAAACTCATCTCTCAAGTTGAAAACTATAGAAATTATCCCTGAAAGTATAGTCTTAACATGAAAGTGAGTGGAAACAACTAGTGATTCATGTGAATGTCACTTAGAGTAATGGTTGGCAATGGTCACTATACTGTCAGTGAGAAATCCTGAAAAAGCATTTCAACGTGATTTGTCCACACAAGATGTGAACAAACAGGCCACATCTCAGTTCTGTGCATAACATGTGTAATGTGTAATAGCTCTGAACATACTACTAGCAATCAGTCCATTCATTGTGCATTATTACCGTATGACTACTCTCAAAGGCTACGATTAATATATCATGTTTAACCACATTACACAACTCATCCATTCTATGTTTAAAACAGGGTTAAAACCTTTCACGTTGCACAATGGGTAAATTACATTTGTACAATGTCAACCAGAAGATCAATAAATTCATTATCTGTTAGGCCGTCTACTTTTAAGTACCATCATCATGGGACATAGGGCCCGACTTTACAGTAAGCTTCTACCATCATGATGGGTCGCTGTTCCCCCTCCAACTTACCCCATTGTCAACTGTATTTAGTTATATTTTCACACTTTCTTTGGCATTGCAAACATATGCTTTCTCATGCCAATGAAGCTCATTTGAATTTAATTGCATAATGACAATACACTTTATGTGTATGCTATAGCATGTTTCATGACAGCAGCCCAGATTACTTTACATTAAAACATAGATGAACTGATCCTGCACGGCTTTCATGTTTGACATGTCTTTAGAGATCCACTCTGACAACATTCCCTTCCTCAACGCTCCACTGGGAAGCTAAGAAAAGTCATCAATGGCAGCAAACATATGAAATAAATCACTTTTCACTGCCAGCTTCACGCTCAGAAGGGAATATTACAACTCTTCATCGTGGTCAGCGAGACCAAACACTTTAGAAACTCATCTCTCAAGTTGAAAACTATAGAAATGATCCCTGAAAGTATAGTCTTAACATGAAAGTGAGTGGAAACAACTAGTGATTCATGTGAATGTCACTTGGAGTAATGGTTGGCAATGGTCACTATACTGTCAGTGAGAAATCCTGAAAAAGCATTTCAACGTGATTTGTCCACACAAGATGTGAACAAACAGGCCACATCTCAGTTCTGTGCATAACATGTGTAATAGCTCTGAACATACTACTAGCAATCAGTCCATTCATTGTGCATTATTACCGTATGACTACTCTCAAAGGCTACGATTAATATATCATGTTTAACCACATTACACAACTCATCCATTCTATGTTTAAAACAGGGTTAAAACCTTTCACGTTGCACAATGGGTAAATTACATTTGTACAATGTCAACCAGAAGATCAATAAATTCATTATCTGTTAGGCCGTCTACTTTTAAGTACCATCATCATGGGACATAGGGCCCGACTTTACAGTAAGCTTCTACCATCATGATGGGTCGCTGTTCCCCCTCCAACTTACCCCATTGTTAACTGTATTTAGTTATATTTTCACACTTTCTTTGGCATTGCAAACATATGCTTTCTCATGCCAATGAAGCTCATTTGAATTTAATTGGATAATGATAATACACTTTATGTGTATGCTATAGCATGTTTCATGACAGCAGCCCAGATTACTTTACATTAAAACATAGATGAACTGATCCTGCACAGCTTTCATGTTTGACATGTCTTTAGAGATCCACTGACAACATTCCCTTCCTCAACGCTCCACTGGGAAGCTAAGAACAGTCATCAATGGCAGCAAACATAAGAAATAAATCATTTTTCACTGCCAGCTTCACGCTCAGAAGGGAATATTACAACTCTTCATCGTGGTCAGCGAGACCAAACACTTTAGAAACTCATCTCTCAAGTTGAAAACTATAGAAATGATCCCTGAAAGTATAGTCTTAACATGAAAGTGAGTGGAAACAACTAGTGATTCATGTGAATGTCACTTAGAGTAATGGTTGGCAATGGTCACTATACTGTCAGTGAGAAATCCTGAAAAAGCATTTCAACGTGATTTGTCCACACAAGATGTGAACAAACAGGCCACATCTCAGTTCTGTGCATAACATGTGTAATGTGTAATAGCTCTGAACATACTACTAGCAATCAGTCCATTCATTGTGCATTATTACCGTATGACTACTCTCAAAGGCTACGATTAATATATCATGTTTAACCACATTACACAACTCATCCATTCTATGTTTAAAACAGGGTTAAAACCTTTCACGTTGCACAATGGGTAAATTACATTTGTACAATGTCAACCAGAAGATCAATAAATTCATTATCTGTTAGGCCGTCTACTTTTAAGTACCATCATCATGGGACATAGGGCCCGACTTTACAGTAAGCTTCTACCATCATGATGGGTCGCTGTTCCCCCTCCAACTTACCCCATTGTCAACTGTATTTAGTTATATTTTCACACTTTCTTTGGCATTGCAAACATATGCTTTCTCATGCCAATGAAGCTCATTTGAATTTAATTGGATAATGATAATACACTTTATGTGTATGCTATAGCATGTTTCATGACAGCAGCCCAGATTACTTTACATTAAAACATAGATGAACTGATCCTGCACGGCTTTCATGTTTGACATGTCTTTAGAGATCCACTCTGACAACATTCCCTTCCTCAACGCTCCACTGGGAAGCTAAGAACAGTCATCAATGGCAGCAAACATATGAAATAAATCATTTTTCACTGCCAGCTTCACGCTCAGAAGGGAATATTACAACTCTTCATCGTGGTCAGCGAGACCAAACACTTTAGAAACTCATCTCTCAAGTTGAAAACTATAGAAATGATCCCTGAAAGTATAGTCTTAACATGAAAGTGAGTGGAAACAACTAGTGATTCATGTGAATGTCACTTAGAGTAATGGTTGGCAATGGTCACTATACTGTCAGTGAGAAATCCTGAAAAAGCATTTCAACGTGATTTGTCCACACAAGATGTGAACAAACAGGCCACATCTCAGTTCTGTGCATAACATGTGTAATGTGTAATAGCTCTGAACATACTACTAGCAATCAGTCCATTCATTGTGCATTATTACCGTATGACTACTCTCAAAGGCTACGATTAATATATCATGTTTAACCACATTACACAACTCATCCATTCTATGTTTAAAACAGGGTTAAAACCTTTCACGTTGCACAATGGGTAAATTACATTTGTACAATGTCAACCAGAAGATCAATAAATTCATTATCTGTTAGGCCGTCTACTTTTAAGTACCATCATCATGGGACATAGGGCCCGACTTTACAGTAAGCTTCTACCATCATGATGGGTCGCTGTTCCCCCTCCAACTTACCCCATTGTCAACTGTATTTAGTTATATTTTCACACTTTCTTTGGCATTGCAAACATATGCTTTCTCATGCCAATGAAGCTCATTTGAATTTAATTGGATAATGATATTACACTTTATGTGTATGCTATAGCATGTTTCATGACAGCAGCCCAGATTACTTTACATTAAAACATAGATGAACTGATCCTGCACAGCTTTCATGTTTGACATGTCTTTAGAGATCCACTGACAACATTCCCTTCCTCAACGCTCCACTGGGAAGCTAAGAACAGTCATCAATGGCAGCAAACATAAGAAATAAATCATTTTTCACTGCCAGCTTCACGCTCAGAAGGGAATATTACAACTCTTCATCGTGGTCAGCGAGACCAAACACTTTAGAAACTCATCTCTCAAGTTGAAAACTATAGAAATGATCCCTGAAAGTATAGTCTTAACATGAAAGTGAGTGGAAACAACTAGTGATTCATGTGAATGTCACTTAGAGTAATGGTTGGCAATGGTCACTATACTGTCAGTGAGAAATCCTGAAAAAGCATTTCAACGTGATTTGTCCACACAAGATGTGAACAAACAGGCCACATCTCAGTTCTGTGCATAACATGTGTAATGTGTAATAGCTCTGAACATACTACTAGCAATCAGTCCATTCATTGTGCATTATTACCGTATGACTACTCTCAAAGGCTACGATTAATATATCATGTTTAACCACATTACACAACTCATCCATTCTATGTTTAAAACAGGGTTAAAACCTTTCACGTTGCACAATGGGTAAATTACATTTGTACAATGTCAACCAGAAGATCAATAAATTCATTATCTGTTAGGCCGTCTACTTTTAAGTACCATCATCATGGGACATAGGGCCCGACTTTACAGTAAGCTTCTACCATCATGATGGGTCGCTGTTCCCCCTCCAACTTACCCCATTGTCAACTGTATTTAGTTATATTTTCACACTTTCTTTGGCATTGCAAACATATGCTTTCTCATGCCAATGAAGCTCATTTGAATTTAATTGGATAATGATAATACACTTTATGTGTATGCTATAGCATGTTTCATGACAGCAGCCCAGATTACTTTACATTAAAACATAGATGAACTGATCCTGCACGGCTTTCATGTTTGACATGTCTTTAGAGATCCACTCTGACAACATTCCCTTCCTCAAGGCTCCACTGGGAAGCTAAGAACAGTCATCAATGGCAGCAAACATATAAAATAAATCATTTTTCACTGCCAGCTTCACGCTCAGAAGGGAATATTACAACTCTTCATCGTGGTCAGCAAGACCAAACACTTTAGAAACTCATCTCTCAAGTTGAAAACTATAGAAATGATCCCTGAAAGTATAGTCTTAACATGAAAGTGAGTGGAAACAACTAGTGATTCATGTGAATGTCACTTAGAGTAATGGTTGGCAATGGTCACTATACTGTCAGTGAGAAATCCTGAAAAAGCATTTCAACGTGATTTGTCCACACAAGATGTGAACAAACAGGCCACATCTCAGTTCTGTGCATAACATGTGTAATAGCTCTGAACATACTACTAGCAATCAGTCCATTCATTGTGCATTATTACCGTATGACTACTCTCAAAGGCTACGATTAATATATCATGTTTAACCACATTACACAACTCATCCATTCTATGTTTAAAACAGGGTTAAAACCTTTCACGTTGCACAATGGGTAAATTACATTTGTACAATGTCAACCAGAAGATCAATAAATTCATTATCTGTTAGGCCGTCTACTTTTAAGTACCATCATCATGGGACATAGGGCCCGACTTTACAGTAAGCTTCTACCATCATGATGGGTCGCTGTTCCCCCTCCAACTTACCCCATTGTCAACTGTATTTAGTTATATTTTCACACTTTCTTTGGCATTGCAAACATATGCTTTCTCATGCCAATGAAGCTCATTTGAATTTAATTGGATAATGATAATACACTTTATGTGTATGCTATAGCATGTTTCATGACAGCAGCCCAGATTACTTTACATTAAAACATAGATGAACTGATCCTGCACGGCTTTCATGTTTGACATGTCTTTAGAGATCCACTCTGACAACATTCCCTTCCTCAAGGCTCCACTGGGAAGCTAAGAACAGTCATCAATGGCAGCAAACATATGAAATAAATCATTTTTCACTGCCAGCTTCACGCTCAGAAGGGAATATTACAACTCTTCATCGTGGTCAGCAAGACCAAACACTTTAGAAACTCATCTCTCAAGTTGAAAACTATAGAAATTATCCCTGAAAGTATAGTCTTAACATGAAAGTGAGTGGAAACAACTAGTGATTCATGTGAATGTCACTTAGAGTAATGGTTGGCAATGGTCACTATACTGTCAGTGAGAAATCCTGAAAAAGCATTTCAACGTGATTTGTCCACACAAGATGTGAACAAACAGGCCACATCTCAGTTCTGTGCATAACATGTGTAATAGCTCTGAACATACTACTAGCAATCAGTCCATTCATTGTGCATTATTACCGTATGACTACTCTCAAAGGCTACGATTAATATATCATGTTTAACCACATTACACAACTCATCCATTCTATGTTTAAAACAGGGTTAAAACCTTTCACGTTGCACAATGGGTAAATTACATTTGTACAATGTCAACCAGAAGATCAATAAATTCATTATCTGTTAGGCCGTCTACTTTTAAGTACCATCATCATGGGACATAGGGCCCGACTTTACAGTAAGCTTCTACCATCATGATGGGTCGCTGTTCCCCCTCCAACTTACCCCATTGTCAACTGTATTTAGTTATATTTTCACACTTTCTTTGGCATTGCAAACATATGCTTTCTCATGCCAATGAAGCTCATTTGAATTTAATTGCATAATGACAATACACTTTATGTGTATGCTATAGCATGTTTCATGACAGCAGCCCAGATTACTTTACATTAAAACATAGATGAACTGATCCTGCACGGCTTTCATGTTTGACATGTCTTTAGAGATCCACTCTGACAACATTCCCTTCCTCAACGCTCCACTGGGAAGCTAAGAACAGTCATCAATGGCAGCAAACATATGAAATAAATCATTTTTCACTGCCAGCTTCACGCTCAGAAGGGAATATTACAACTCTTCATCGTGGTCAGCGAGACCAAACACTTTAGAAACTCATCTCTCAAGTTGAAAACTATAGAAATGATCCCTGAAAGTATAGTCTTAACATGAAAGTGAGTGGAAACAACTAGTGATTCATGTGAATGTCACTTAAAGTAATGGTTGGCAATGGTCACTATACTGTCAGTGAGAAATCCTGAAAAAGCATTTCAACGTGATTTGTCCACACAAGATGTGAACAAACAGGCCACATCTCAGTTCTGTGCATAACATGTGTAATGTGTAATAGCTCTGAACATACTACTAGCAATCAGTCCATTCATTGTGCATTATTACCGTATGACTACTCTCAAAGGCTACGATTAATATATCATGTTTAACCACATTACACAACTCATCCATTCTATGTTTAAAACAGGGTTAAAACCTTTCACGTTGCACAATGGGTAAATTACATTTGTACAATGTCAACCAGAAGATCAATAAATTCATTATCTGTTAGGCCGTCTACTTTTAAGTACCATCATCATGGGACATAGGGCCCGACTTTACAGTAAGCTTCTACCATCATGATGGGTCGCTGTTCCCCCTCCAACTTACCCCATTGTCAACTGTATTTAGTTATATTTTCACACTTTCTTTGGCATTGCAAACATATGCTTTCTCATGCCAATGAAGCTCATTTGAATTTAATTGGATAATGATAATACACTTTATGTGTATGCTATAGCATGTTTCATGACAGCAGCCCAGATTACTTTACATTAAAACATAGATGAACTGATCCTGCACGGCTTTCATGTTTGACATGTCTTTAGAGATCCACTCTGACAACATTCCCTTCCTCAACGCTCCACTGGGAAGCTAAGAAAAGTCATCAATGGCAGCAAACATATGAAATAAATCACTTTTCACTGCCAGCTTCACGCTCAGAAGGGAATATTACAACTCTTCATCGTGGTCAGCGAGACCAAACACTTTAGAAACTCATCTCTCAAGTTGAAAACTATAGAAATGATCCCTGAAAGTATAGTCTTAACATGAAAGTGAGTGGAAACAACTAGTGATTCATGTGAATGTCACTTGGAGTAATGGTTGGCAATGGTCACTATACTGTCAGTGAGAAATCCTGAAAAAGCATTTCAACGTGATTTGTCCACACAAGATGTGAACAAACAGGCCACATCTCAGTTCTGTGCATAACATGTGTAATAGCTCTGAACATACTACTAGCAATCAGTCCATTCATTGTGCATTATTACCGTATGACTACTCTCAAAGGCTACGATTAATATATCATGTTTAACCACATTACACAACTCATCCATTCTATGTTTAAAACAGGGTTAAAACCTTTCACGTTGCACAATGGGTAAATTACATTTGTACAATGTCAACCAGAAGATCAATAAATTCATTATCTGTTAGGCCGTCTACTTTTAAGTACCATCATCATGGGACATAGGGCCCGACTTTACAGTAAGCTTCTACCATCATGATGGGTCGCTGTTCCCCCTCCAACTTACCCCATTGTTAACTGTATTTAGTTATATTTTCACACTTTCTTTGGCATTGCAAACATATGCTTTCTCATGCCAATGAAGCTCATTTGAATTTAATTGGATAATGATAATACACTTTATGTGTATGCTATAGCATGTTTCATGACAGCAGCCCAGATTACTTTACATTAAAACATAGATGAACTGATCCTGCACAGCTTTCATGTTTGACATGTCTTTAGAGATCCACTGACAACATTCCCTTCCTCAACGCTCCACTGGGAAGCTAAGAACAGTCATCAATGGCAGCAAACATAAGAAATAAATCATTTTTCACTGCCAGCTTCACGCTCAGAAGGGAATATTACAACTCTTCATCGTGGTCAGCGAGACCAAACACTTTAGAAACTCATCTCTCAAGTTGAAAACTATAGAAATGATCCCTGAAAGTATAGTCTTAACATGAAAGTGAGTGGAAACAACTAGTGATTCATGTGAATGTCACTTAGAGTAATGGTTGGCAATGGTCACTATACTGTCAGTGAGAAATCCTGAAAAAGCATTTCAACGTGATTTGTCCACACAAGATGTGAACAAACAGGCCACATCTCAGTTCTGTGCATAACATGTGTAATGTGTAATAGCTCTGAACATACTACTAGCAATCAGTCCATTCATTGTGCATTATTACCGTATGACTACTCTCAAAGGCTACGATTAATATATCATGTTTAACCACATTACACAACTCATCCATTCTATGTTTAAAACAGGGTTAAAACCTTTCACGTTGCACAATGGGTAAATTACATTTGTACAATGTCAACCAGAAGATCAATAAATTCATTATCTGTTAGGCCGTCTACTTTTAAGTACCATCATCATGGGACATAGGGCCCGACTTTACAGTAAGCTTCTACCATCATGATGGGTCGCTGTTCCCCCTCCAACTTACCCCATTGTCAACTGTATTTAGTTATATTTTCACACTTTCTTTGGCATTGCAAACATAATGCTTTCTCATGCCAATGAAGCTCATTTGAATTTAATTGGATAATGATAATACACTTTATGTGTATGCTATAGCATGTTTCATGACAGCAGCCCAGATTACTTTACATTAAAACATAGATGAACTGATCCTGCACGGCTTTCATGTTTGACATGTCTTTAGAGATCCACTCTGACAACATTCCCTTCCTCAACGCTCCACTGGGAAGCTAAGAACAGTCATCAATGGCAGCAAACATATGAAATAAATCATTTTTCACTGCCAGCTTCACGCTCAGAAGGGAATATTACAACTCTTCATCGTGGTCAGCGAGACCAAACACTTTAGAAACTCATCTCTCAAGTTGAAAACTATAGAAATGATCCCTGAAAGTATAGTCTTAACATGAAAGTGAGTGGAAACAACTAGTGATTCATGTGAATGTCACTTAGAGTAATGGTTGGCAATGGTCACTATACTGTCAGTGAGAAATCCTGAAAAAGCATTTCAACGTGATTTGTCCACACAAGATGTGAACAAACAGGCCACATCTCAGTTCTGTGCATAACATGTGTAATGTGTAATAGCTCTGAACATACTACTAGCAATCAGTCCATTCATTGTGCATTATTACCGTATGACTACTCTCAAAGGCTACGATTAATATATCATGTTTAACCACATTACACAACTCATCCATTCTATGTTTAAAACAGGGTTAAAACCTTTCACGTTGCACAATGGGTAAATTACATTTGTACAATGTCAACCAGAAGATCAATAAATTCATTATCTGTTAGGCCGTCTACTTTTAAGTACCATCATCATGGGACATAGGGCCCGACTTTACAGTAAGCTTCTACCATCATGATGGGTCGCTGTTCCCCCTCCAACTTACCCCATTGTCAACTGTATTTAGTTATATTTTCACACTTTCTTTGGCATTGCAAACATATGCTTTCTCATGCCAATGAAGCTCATTTGAATTTAATTGGATAATGATAATACACTTTATGTGTATGCTATAGCATGTTTCATGACAGCAGCCCAGATTACTTTACATTAAAACATAGATGAACTGATCCTGCACGGCTTTCATGTTTGACATGTCTTTAGAGATCCACTCTGACAACATTCCCTTCCTCAAGGCTCCACTGGGAAGCTAAGAACAGTCATCAATGGCAGCAAACATATAAAATAAATCATTTTTCACTGCCAGCTTCACGCTCAGAAGGGAATATTACAACTCTTCATCGTGGTCAGCAAGACCAAACACTTTAGAAACTCATCTCTCAAGTTGAAAACTATAGAAATGATCCCTGAAAGTATAGTCTTAACATGAAAGTGAGTGGAAACAACTAGTGATTCATGTGAATGTCACTTAGAGTAATGGTTGGCAATGGTCACTATACTGTCAGTGAGAAATCCTGAAAAAGCATTTCAACGTGATTTGTCCACACAAGATGTGAACAAACAGGCCACATCTCAGTTCTGTGCATAACATGTGTAATGTGTAATAGCTCTGAACATACTACTAGCAATCAGTCCATTCATTGTGCATTATTACCGTATGACTACTCTCAAAGGCTACGATTAATATATCATGTTTAACCACATTACACAACTCATCCATTCTATGTTTAAAACAGGGTTAAAACCTTTCACGTTGCACAATGGGTAAATTACATTTGTACAATGTCAACCAGAAGATCAATAAATTCATTATCTGTTAGGCCGTCTACTTTTAAGTACCATCATCATGGGACATAGGGCCCGACTTTACAGTAAGCTTCTACCATCATGATGGGTCGCTGTTCCCCCTCCAACTTACCCCATTGTCAACTGTATTTAGTTATATTTTCACACTTTCTTTGGCATTGCAAACATATGCTTTCTCATGCCAATGAAGCTCATTTGAATTTAATTGGATAATGATAATACACTTTATGTGTATGCTATAGCATGTTTCATGACAGCAGCCCAGATTACTTTACATTAAAACATAGATGAACTGATCCTGCACGGCTTTCATGTTTGACATGTCTTTAGAGATCCACTCTGACAACATTCCCTTCCTCAAGGCTCCACTGGGAAGCTAAGAACAGTCATCAATGGCAGCAAACATATAAAATAAATCATTTTTCACTGCCAGCTTCACGCTCAGAAGGGAATATTACAACTCTTCATCGTGGTCAGCAAGACCAAACACTTTAGAAACTCATCTCTCAAGTTGAGAACTATAGAAATGATCCCTGAAAGTATAGTCTTAACATGAAAGTGAGTGGAAACAACTAGTGATTCATGTGAATGTCACTTAGAGTAATGGTTGGCAATGGTCACTATACTGTCAGTGAGAAATCCTGAAAAAGCATTTCAACGTGATTTGTCCACACAAAATGTGAACAAACAGGCCACATCTCAGTTCTGTGCATAACATGTGTAATGTGTAATAGCTCTGAACATACTACTAGCAATCAGTCCATTCATTGTGCATTATTACCGTATGACTACTCTCAAAGGCTACGATTAATATATCATGTTTAACCACATTACACAACTCATCCATTCTATGTTTAAAACAGGGTTAAAACCTTTCACGTTGCACAATGGGTAAATTACATTTGTACAATGTCAACCAGAAGATCAATAAATTCATTATCTGTTAGGCCGTCTACTTTTAAGTACCATCATCATGGGACATAGGGCCCGACTTTACAGTAAGCTTCTACCATCATGATGGGTCGCTGTTCCCCCTCCAACTTACCCCATTGTCAACTGTATTTAGTTATATTTTCACACTTTCTTTGGCATTGCAAACATATGCTTTCTCATGCCAATGAAGCTCATTTGAATTTAATTGGATAATGATAATACACTTTATGTGTATGCTATAGCATGTTTCATGACAGCAGCCCAGATTACTTTACATTAAAACATAGATGAACTGATCCTGCACAGCTTTCATGTTTGACATGTCTTTAGAGATCCACTCTGACAACATTCCCTTCCTCAACGCTCCACTGGGAAGCTAAGAACAGTCATCAATGGCAGCAAACATATGAAATAAATCATTTTTCACTGCCAGCTTCACGCTCAGAAGGGAATATTACAACTCTTCATCGTGGTCAGCGAGACCAAACACTTTAGAAACTCATCTCTCAAGTTGAAAACTATAGAAATGATCCCTGAAAGTATAGTCTTAACATGAAAGTGAGTGGAAACAACTAGTGATTCATGTGAATGTCACTTAGAGTAATGGTTGGCAATGGTCACTACACTGTCAGTGAGAAATCCTGAAAAAGCATTTCAACGTGATTTGTCCACACAAGATGTGAACAAACAGGCCACATCTCAGTTCTGTGCATAACATGTGTAATGTGTAATAGCTCTGAACATACTACTAGCAATCAGTCCATTCATTGTGCATTATTACCGTATGACTACTCTCAAAGGCTACGATTAATATATCATGTTTAACCACATTACACAACTCATCCATTCTATGTTTAAAACAGGGTTAAAACCTTTCACGTTGCACAATGGGTAAATTACATTTGTACAATGTCAACCAGAAGATCAATAAATTCATTATCTGTTAGGCCGTCTACTTTTAAGTACCATCATCATGGGACATAGGGCCCGACTTTACAGTAAGCTTCTACCATCATGATGGGTCGCTGTTCCCCCTCCAACTTACCCCATTGTCAACTGTATTTAGTTATATTTTCACACTTTCTTTGGCATTGCAAACATATGCTTTCTCATGCCAATGAAGCTCATTTGAATTTAATTGGATAATGATAATACACTTTATGTGTATGCTATAGCATGTTTCATGACAGCAGCCCAGATTACTTTACATTAAAACATAGATGAACTGATCCTGCACGGCTTTCATGTTTGACATGTCTTTAGAGATCCACTCTGACAACATTCCCTTCCTCAAGGCTCCACTGGGAAGCTAAGAACAGTCATCAATGGCAGCAAACATATGAATTAAATCATTTTTCACTGCCAGCTTCACGCTCAGAAGGGAATATTACAACTCTTCATCGTGGTCAGCGAGACCAAACACTTTAGAAACTCATCTCTCAAGTTGAAAACTATAGAAATGATCCCTGAAAGTATAGTCTTAACATGAAAGTGAGTGGAAACAACTAGTGATTCATGTGAATGTCACTTAGAGTAATGGTTGGCAATGGTCACTATACTGTCAGTGAGAAATCCTGAAAAAGCATTTCAACGTGATTTGTCCACACAAGATGTGAACAAACAGGCCACATCTCAGTTCTGTGCATAACATGTGTAATAGCTCTGAACATACTACTAGCAATCAGTCCATTCATTGTGCATTATTACCGTATGACTACTCTCAAAGGCTACGATTAATATATCATGTTTAACCACATTACACAACTCATCCATTCTATGTTTAAAACAGGGTTAAAACCTTTCACGTTGCACAATGGGTAAATTACATTGTACAATGTCAACCAGAAGATCAATAAATTCATTATCTGTTAGGCCGTCTACTTTTAAGTACCATCATCATGGGACATAGGGCCCGACTTTACAGTAAGCTTCTACCATCATGATGGGTCGCTGTTCCCCCTCCAACTTACCCCATTGTCAACTGTATTTAGTTATATTTTCACACTTTCTTTGGCATTGCAAACATATGCTTTCTCATGCCAATGAAGCTCATTTGAATTTAATTGGATAATGATAATACACTTTATGTGTATGCTATAGCATGTTTCATGACAGCAGCCCAGATTACTTTACATTAAAACATAGATGAACTGATCCTGCACGGCTTTCATGTTTGACATGTCTTTAGAGATCCACTCTGACAACATTCCCTTCCTCAAGGCTCCACTGGGAAGCTAAGAACAGTCATCAATGGCAGCAAACATATGAATTAAATCATTTTTCACTGCCAGCTTCACGCTCAGAAGGGAATATTACAACTCTTCATCGTGGTCAGCGAGACCAAACACTTTAGAAACTCATCTCTCAAGTTGAAAACTATAGAAATGATCCCTGAAAGTATAGTCTTAACATGAAAGTGAGTGGAAACAACTAGTGATTCATGTGAATGTCACTTAAAGTAATGGTTGGCAATGGTCACTATACTGTCAGTGAGAAATCCTGAAAAAGCATTTCAACGTGATTTGTCCACACAAGATGTGAACAAACAGGCCACATCTCAGTTCTGTGCATAACATGTGTAATGTGTAATAGCTCTGAACATACTACTAGCAATCAGTCCATTCATTGTGCATTATTACCGTATGACTACTCTCAAAGGCTACGATTAATATATCATGTTTAACCACATTACACAACTCATCCATTCTATGTTTAAAACAGGGTTAAAACCTTTCACGTTGCACAATGGGTAAATTACATTTGTACAATGTCAACCAGAAGATCAATAAATTCATTATCTGTTAGGCCGTCTACTTTTAAGTACCATCATCATGGGACATAGGGCCCGACTTTACAGTAAGCTTCTACCATCATGATGGGTCGCTGTTCCCCCTCCAACTTACCCCATTGTCAACTGTATTTAGTTATATTTTCACACTTTCTTTGGCATTGCAAACATATGCTTTCTCATGCCAATGAAGCTCATTTGAATTTAATTGGATAATGATAATACACTTTATGTGTATGCTATAGCATGTTTCATGACAGCAGCCCAGATTACTTTACATTAAAACATAGATGAACTGATCCTGCACGGCTTTCATGTTTGACATGTCTTTAGAGATCCACTCTGACAACATTCCCTTCCTCAACGCTCCACTGGGAAGCTAAGAACAGTCATCAATGGCAGCAAACATATGAAATAAATCATTTTTCACTGCCAGCTTCACGCTCAGAAGGGAATATTACAACTCTTCATCGTGGTCAGCGAGACCAAACACTTTAGAAACTCATCTCTCAAGTTGAAAACTATAGAAATGATCCCTGAAAGTATAGTCTTAACATGAAAGTGAGTGGAAACAACTAGTGATTCATGTGAATGTCACTTAGAGTAATGGTTGGCAATGGTCACTATACTGTCAGTGAGAAATCCTGAAAAAGCATTTCAACGTGATTTGTCCACACAAGATGTGAACAAACAGGCCACATCTCAGTTCTGTGCATAACATGTGTAATAGCTCTGAACATACTACTAGCAATCAGTCCATTCATTGTGCATTATTACCGTATGACTACTCTCAAAGGCTACGATTAATATATCATGTTTAACCACATTACACAACTCATCCATTCTATGTTTAAAACAGGGTTAAAACCTTTCACGTTGCACAATGGGTAAATTACATTTGTACAATGTCAACCAGAAGATCAATAAATTCATTATCTGTTAGGCCGTCTACTTTTAAGTACCATCATCATGGGACATAGGGCCCGACTTTACAGTAAGCTTCTACCATCATGATGGGTCGCTGTTCCCCCTCCAACTTACCCCATTGTCAACTGTATTTAGTTATATTTTCACACTTTCTTTGGCATTGCAAACATATGCTTTCTCATGCCAATGAAGCTCATTTGAATTTAATTGGATAATGATAATACACTTTATGTGTATGCTATAGCATGTTTCATGACAGCAGCCCAGATTACTTTACATTAAAACATAGATGAACTGATCCTGCACGGCTTTCATGTTTGACATGTCTTTAGAGATCCACTCTGACAACATTCCCTTCCTCAAGGCTCCACTGGGAAGCTAAGAACAGTCATCAATGGCAGCAAACATATGAATTAAATCATTTTTCACTGCCAGCTTCACGCTCAGAAGGGAATATTACAACTCTTCATCGTGGTCAGCGAGACCAAACACTTTAGAAACTCATCTCTCAAGTTGAAAACTATAGAAATGATCCCTGAAAGTATAGTCTTAACATGAAAGTGAGTGGAAACAACTAGTGATTCATGTGAATGTCACTTAAAGTAATGGTTGGCAATGGTCACTATACTGTCAGTGAGAAATCCTGAAAAAGCATTTCAACGTGATTTGTCCACACAAGATGTGAACAAACAGGCCACATCTCAGTTCTGTGCATAACATGTGTAATGTGTAATAGCTCTGAACATACTACTAGCAATCAGTCCATTCATTGTGCATTATTACCGTATGACTACTCTCAAAGGCTACGATTAATATATCATGTTTAACCACATTACACAACTCATCCATTCTATGTTTAAAACAGGGTTAAAACCTTTCACGTTGCACAATGGGTAAATTACATTTGTACAATGTCAACCAGAAGATCAATAAATTCATTATCTGTTAGGCCGTCTACTTTTAAGTACCATCATCATGGGACATAGGGCCCGACTTTACAGTAAGCTTCTACCATCATGATGGGTCGCTGTTCCCCCTCCAACTTACCCCATTGTCAACTGTATTTAGTTATATTTTCACACTTTCTTTGGCATTGCAAACATATGCTTTCTCATGCCAATGAAGCTCATTTGAATTTAATTGGATAATGATAATACACTTTATGTGTATGCTATAGCATGTTTCATGACAGCAGCCCAGATTACTTTACATTAAAACATATATGAACTGATCCTGCACGGCTTTCATGTTTGACATGTCTTTAGAGATCCACTCTGACAACATTCCCTTCCTCAAGGCTCCACTGGGAAGCTAAGAACAGTCATCAATGGCAGCAAACATATGAAATAAATCATTTTTCACTGCCAGCTTCACGCTCAGAAGGGAATATTACAACTCTTCATCGTGGTCAGCAAGACCAAACACTTTAGAAACTCATCTCTCAAGTTGAAAACTATAGAAATGATCCCTGAAAGTATAGTCTTAACATGAAAGTGAGTGGAAACAACTAGTGATTCATGTGAATGTCACTTAGAGTAATGGTTGGCAATGGTCACTATACTGTCAGTGAGAAATCCTGAAAAAGCAT
Organism: Protomyctophum parallelum; assembly: GCF_964188405.1. Classification (NCBI taxonomy): domain Eukaryota; kingdom Metazoa; phylum Chordata; class Actinopteri; order Myctophiformes; family Myctophidae; genus Protomyctophum; species Protomyctophum parallelum. The sequence goes on from NC_139712.1 coordinate 2,308,206, forward strand.
TTCAACGTGATTTGTCCACACAAGATGTGAACAAACAGGCCACATCTCAGTTCTGTGCATAACATGTGTAATAGCTCTGAACATACTACTAGCAATCAGTCCATTCATTGTGCATTATTACCGTATGACTACTCTCAAAGGCTACGATTAATATATCATGTTTAACCACATTACACAACTCATCCATTCTATGTTTAAAACAGGGTTAAAACCTTTCACGTTGCACAATGGGTAAATTACATTTGTACAATGTCAACCAGAAGATCAATAAATTCATTATCTGTTAGGCCGTCTACTTTTAAGTACCATCATCATGGGACATAGGGCCCGACTTTACAGTAAGCTTCTACCATCATGATGGGTCGCTGTTCCCCCTCCAACTTACCCCATTGTCAACTGTATTTAGTTATATTTTCACACTTTCTTTGGCATTGCAAACATATGCTTTCTCATGCCAATGAAGCTCATTTGAATTTAATTGGATAATGACAATACACTTTATGTGTATGCTATAGCATGTTTCATGACAGCAGCCCAGATTACTTCACATTAAAACATAGATGAACTGATCCTGCACGGCTTTCATGTTTGACATGTCTTTAGAGATCCACTCTGACAACATTCCCTTCCTCAACGCTCCACTGGGAAGCTAAGAACAGTCATCAATGGCAGCAAACATATGAAATAAATCATTTTTCACTGCCAGCTTCACGCTCAGAAGGGAATATTACAACTCTTCATCGTGGTCAGCGAGACCAAACACTTTAGAAACTCATCTCTCAAGTTGAAAACTATAGAAATGATCCCTGAAAGTATAGTCTTAACATGAAAGTGAGTGGAAACAACTAGTGATTCATGTGAATGTCACTTAAAGTAATGGTTGGCAATGGTCACTATACTGTCAGTGAGAAATCCTGAAAAAGCATTTCAACGTGATTTGTCCACACAAGATGTGAACAAACAGGCCACATCTCAGTTCTGTGCATAACATGTGTAATGTGTAATAGCTCTGAACATACTACTAGCAATCAGTCCATTCATTGTGCATTATTACCGTATGACTACTCTCAAAGGCTACGATTAATATATCATGTTTAACCACATTACACAACTCATCCATTCTATGTTTAAAACAGGGTTAAAACCTTTCACGTTGCACAATGGGTAAATTACATTTGTACAATGTCAACCAGAAGATCAATAAATTCATTATCTGTTAGGCCGTCTACTTTTAAGTACCATCATCATGGGACATAGGGCCCGACTTTACAGTAAGCTTCTACCATCATGATGGGTCGCTGTTCCCCCTCCAACTTACCCCATTGTCAACTGTATTTAGTTATATTTTCACACTTTCTTTGGCATTGCAAACATATGCTTTCTCATGCCAATGAAGCTCATTTGAATTTAATTGGATAATGATAATACACTTTATGTGTATGCTATAGCATGTTTCATGACAGCAGCCCAGATTACTTTACATTAAAACATAGATGAACTGATCCTGCACGGCTTTCATGTTTGACATGTCTTTAGAGATCCACTCTGACAACATTCCCTTCCTCAACGCTCCACTGGGAAGCTAAGAACAGTCATCAATGGCAGCAAACATATGAAATAAATCATTTTTCACTGCCAGCTTCACGCTCAGAAGGGAATATTACAACTCTTCATCGTGGTCAGCGAGACCAAACACTTTAGAAACTCATCTCTCAAGTTGAAAACTATAGAAATGATCCCTGAAAGTATAGTCTTAACATGAAAGTGAGTGGAAACAACTAGTGATTCATGTGAATGTCACTTAGAGTAATGGTTGGCAATGGTCACTATACTGTCAGTGAGAAATCCTGAAAAAGCATTTCAACGTGATTTGTCCACACAAGATGTGAACAAACAGGCCACATCTCAGTTCTGTGCATAACATGTGTAATAGCTCTGAACATACTACTAGCAATCAGTCCATTCATTGTGCATTATTACCGTATGACTACTCTCAAAGGCTACGATTAATATATCATGTTTAACCACATTACACAACTCATCCATTCTATGTTTAAAACAGGGTTAAAACCTTTCACGTTGCACAATGGGTAAATTACATTTGTACAATGTCAACCAGAAGATCAATAAATTCATTATCTGTTAGGCCGTCTACTTTTAAGTACCATCATCATGGGACATAGGGCCCGACTTTACAGTAAGCTTCTACCATCATGATGGGTCGCTGTTCCCCCTCCAACTTACCCCATTGTCAACTGTATTTAGTTATATTTTCACACTTTCTTTGGCATTGCAAACATATGCTTTCTCATGCCAATGAAGCTCATTTGAATTTAATTGGATAATGATAATACACTTTATGTGTATGCTATAGCATGTTTCATGACAGCAGCCCAGATTACTTTACATTAAAACATAGATGAACTGATCCTGCACGGCTTTCATGTTTGACATGTCTTTAGAGATCCACTCTGACAACATTCCCTTCCTCAAGGCTCCACTGGGAAGCTAAGAACAGTCATCAATGGCAGCAAACATATGAATTAAATCATTTTTCACTGCCAGCTTCACGCTCAGAAGGGAATATTACAACTCTTCATCGTGGTCAGCGAGACCAAACACTTTAGAAACTCATCTCTCAAGTTGAAAACTATAGAAATGATCCCTGAAAGTATAGTCTTAACATGAAAGTGAGTGGAAACAACTAGTGATTCATGTGAATGTCACTTAGTAATGGTTGGCAATGGTCACTATACTGTCAGTGAGAAATCCTGAAAAAGCATTTCAACGTGATTTGTCCACACAAGATGTGAACAAACAGGCCACATCTCAGTTCTGTGCATAACATGTGTAATGTGTAATAGCTCTGAACATACTACTAGCAATCAGTCCATTCATTGTGCATTATTACCGTATCACTACTCTCAAAGGCTACGATTAATATATCATGTTTAACCACATTACACAACTCATCCATTCTATGTTTAAAACAGGGTTAAAACCTTTCACGTTGCACAATGGGTAAATTACATTTGTACAATGTCAACCAGAAGATCAATAAATTCATTATCTGTTAGGCCGTCTACTTTTAAGTACCATCATCATGGGACATAGGGCCCGACTTTACAGTAAGCTTCTACCATCATGATGGGTCGCTGTTCCCCCTCCAACTTACCCCATTGTCAACTGTATTTAGTTATATTTTCACACTTTCTTTGGCATTGCAAACATATGCTTTCTCATGCCAATGAAGCTCATTTGAATTTAATTGGATAATGATAATACACTTTATGTGTATGCTATAGCATGTTTCATGACAGCAGCCCAGATTACTTTACATTAAAACATAGATGAACTGATCCTGCACGGCTTTCATGTTTGACATGTCTTTAGAGATCCACTCTGACAACATTCCCTTCCTCAAGGCTCCACTGGGAAGCTAAGAACAGTCATCAATGGCAGCAAACATATGAAATAAATCATTTTTCACTGCCAGCTTCACGCTCAGAAGGGAATATTACAACTCTTCATCGTGGTCAGCAAGACCAAACACTTTAGAAACTCATCTCTCAAGTTGAAAACTATAGAAATGATCCCTGAAAGTATAGTCTTAACATGAAAGTGAGTGGAAACAACTAGTGATTCATGTGAATGTCACTTAGAGTAATGGTTGGCAATGGTCACTATACTGTCAGTGAGAAATCCTGAAAAAGCATTTCAACGTGATTTGTCCACACAAGATGTGAACAAACAGGCCACATCTCAGTTCTGTGCATAACATGTGTAATAGCTCTGAACATACTACTAGCAATCAGTCCATTCATTGTGCATTATTACCGTATGACTACTCTCAAAGGCTACGATTAATATATCATGTTTAACCACATTACACAACTCATCCATTCTATGTTTAAAACAGGGTTAAAACCTTTCACGTTGCACAATGGGTAAATTACATTTGTACAATGTCAACCAGAAGATCAATAAATTCATTATCTGTTAGGCCGTCTACTTTTAAGTACCATCATCATGGGACATAGGGCCCGACTTTACAGTAAGCTTCTACCATCATGATGGGTCGCTGTTCCCCCTCCAACTTAACCCATTGTCAACTGTATTTAGTTATATTTTCACACTTTCTTTGGCATTGCAAACATATGCTTTCTCATGCCAATGAAGCTCATTTGAATTTAATTGGATAATGACAATACACTTTATGTGTATGCTATAGCATGTTTCATGACAGCAGCCCAGATTACTTCACATTAAAACATAGATGAACTGATCCTGCACGGCTTTCATGTTTGACATGTCTTTAGAGATCCACTCTGACAACATTCCCTTCCTCAACGCTCCACTGGGAAGCTAAGAACAGTCATCAATGGCAGCAAACATATGAAATAAATCATTTTTCACTGCCAGCTTCACGCTCAGAAGGGAATATTACAACTCTTCATCGTGGTCAGCGAGACCAAACACTTTAGAAACTCATCTCTCAAGTTGAAAACTATAGAAATGATCCCTGAAAGTATAGTCTTAACATGAAAGTGAGTGGAAACAACTAGTGATTCATGTGAATGTCACTTAAAGTAATGGTTGGCAATGGTCACTATACTGTCAGTGAGAAATCCTGAAAAAGCATTTCAACGTGATTTGTCCACACAAGATGTGAACAAACAGGCCACATCTCAGTTCTGTGCATAACATGTGTAATGTGTAATAGCTCTGAACATACTACTAGCAATCAGTCCATTCATTGTGCATTATTACCGTATGACTACTCTCAAAGGCTACGATTAATATATCATGTTTAACCACATTACACAACTCATCCATTCTATGTTTAAAACAGGGTTAAAACCTTTCACGTTGCACAATGGGTAAATTACATTTGTACAATGTCAACCAGAAGATCAATAAATTCATTATCTGTTAGGCCGTCTACTTTTAAGTACCATCATCATGGGACATAGGGCCCGACTTTACAGTAAGCTTCTACCATCATGATGGGTCGCTGTTCCCCCTCCAACTTACCCCATTGTCAACTGTATTTAGTTATATTTTCACACTTTCTTTGGCATTGCAAACATATGCTTTCTCATGCCAATGAAGCTCATTTGAATTTAATTGGATAATGATAATACACTTTATGTGTATGCTATAGCATGTTTCATGACAGCAGCCCAGATTACTTTACATTAAAACATAGATGAACTGATCCTGCACGGCTTTCATGTTTGACATGTCTTTAGAGATCCACTCTGACAACATTCCCTTCCTCAACGCTCCACTGGGAAGCTAAGAAAAGTCATCAATGGCAGCAAACATATGAAATAAATCATTTTTCACTGCCAGCTTCACGCTCAGAAGGGAATATTACAACTCTTCATCGTGGTCAGCGAGACCAAACACTTTAGAAACTCATCTCTCAAGTTGAAAACTATAGAAATGATCCCTGAAAGTATAGTCTTAACATGAAAGTGAGTGGAAACAACTAGTGATTCATGTGAATGTCACTTGGAGTAATGGTTGGCAATGGTCACTATACTGTCAGTGAGAAATCCTGAAAAAGCATTTCAACGTGATTTGTCCACACAAGATGTGAACAAACAGGCCACATCTCAGTTCTGTGCATAACATGTGTAATAGCTCTGAACATACTACTAGCAATCAGTCCATTCATTGTGCATTATTACCGTATGACTACTCTCAAAGGCTACGATTAATATATCATGTTTAACCACATTACACAACTCATCCATTCTATGTTTAAAACAGGGTTAAAACCTTTCACGTTGCACAATGGGTAAATTACATTTGTACAATGTCAACCAGAAGATCAATAAATTCATTATCTGTTAGGCCGTCTACTTTTAAGTACCATCATCATGGGACATAGGGCCCGACTTTACAGTAAGCTTCTACCATCATGATGGGTCGCTGTTCCCCCTCCAACTTACCCCATTGTCAACTGTATTTAGTTATATTTTCACACTTTCTTTGGCATTGCAAACATATGCTTTCTCATGCCAATGAAGCTCATTTGAATTTAATTGGATAATGACAATACACTTTATGTGTATGCTATAGCATGTTTCATGACAGCAGCCCAGATTACTTCACATTAAAACATAGATGAACTGATCCTGCACGGCTTTCATGTTTGACATGTCTTTAGAGATCCACTCTGACAACACTCCCTTCCTCAACGCTCCACTGGGAAGCTAAGAACAGTCATCAATGGCAGCAAACATATGAAATAAATCATTTTTCACTGCCAGCTTCACGCTCAGAAGGGAATATTACAACTCTTCATCGTGGTCAGCGAGACCAAACACTTTAGAAACTCATCTCTCAAGTTGAAAACTATAGAAATGATCCCTGAAAGTATAGTCTTAACATGAAAGTGAGTGGAAACAACTAGTGATTCATGTGAATGTCACTTAAAGTAATGGTTGGCAATGGTCACTATACTGTCAGTGAGAAATCCTGAAAAAGCATTTCAACGTGATTTGTCCACACAAGATGTGAACAAACAGGCCACATCTCAGTTCTGTGCATAACATGTGTAATGTGTAATAGCTCTGAACATACTACTAGCAATCAGTCCATTCATTGTGCATTATTACCGTATGACTACTCTCAAAGGCTACGATTAATATATCATGTTTAACCACATTACACAACTCATCCATTCTATGTTTAAAACAGGGTTAAAACCTTTCACGTTGCACAATGGGTAAATTACATTTGTACAATGTCAACCAGAAGATCAATAAATTCATTATCTGTTAGGCCGTCTACTTTTAAGTACCATCATCATGGGACATAGGGCCCGACTTTACAGTAAGCTTCTACCATCATGATGGGTCGCTGTTCCCCCTCCAACTTACCCCATTGTCAACTGTATTTAGTTATATTTTCACACTTTCTTTGGCATTGCAAACATATGCTTTCTCATGCCAATGAAGCTCATTTGAATTTAATTGGATAATGATAATACACTTTATGTGTATGCTATAGCATGTTTCATGACAGCAGCCCAGATTACTTTACATTAAAACATAGATGAACTGATCCTGCACGGCTTTCATGTTTGACATGTCTTTAGAGATCCACTCTGACAACATTCCCTTCCTCAAGGCTCCACTGGGAAGCTAAGAACAGTCATCAATGGCAGCAAACATATGAAATAAATCATTTTTCACTGCCAGCTTCACGCTCAGAAGGGAATATTACAACTCTTCATCGTGGTCAGCAAGACCAAACACTTTAGAAACTCATCTCTCAAGTTGAAAACTATAGAAATGATCCCTGAAAGTATAGTCTTAACATGAAAGTGAGTGGAAACAACTAGTGATTCATGTGAATGTCACTTAGAGTAATGGTTGGCAATGGTCACTATACTGTCAGTGAGAAATCCTGAAAAAGCATTTCAACGTGATTTGTCCACACAAGATGTGAACAAACAGGCCACATCTCAGTTCTGTGCATAACATGTGTAATAGCTCTGAACATACTACTAGCAATCAGTCCATTCATTGTGCATTATTACCGTATGACTACTCTCAAAGGCTACGATTAATATATCATGTTTAACCACATTACACAACTCATCCATTCTATGTTTAAAACAGGGTTAAAACCTTTCACGTTGCACAATGGGTAAATTACATTTGTACAATGTCAACCAGAAGATCAATAAATTCATTATCTGTTAGGCCGTCTACTTTTAAGTACCATCATCATGGGACATAGGGCCCGACTTTACAGTAAGCTTCTACCATCATGATGGGTCGCTGTTCCCCCTCCAACTTACCCCATTGTCAACTGTATTTAGTTATATTTTCACACTTTCTTTGGCATTGCAAACATATGCTTTCTCATGCCAATGAAGCTCATTTGAATTTAATTGGATAATGACAATACACTTTATGTGTATGCTATAGCATGTTTCATGACAGCAGCCCAGATTACTTCACATTAAAACATAGATGAACTGATCCTGCACGGCTTTCATGTTTGACATGTCTTTAGAGATCCACTCTGACAACATTCCCTTCCTCAACGCTCCACTGGGAAGCTAAGAACAGTCATCAATGGCAGCAAACATATGAAATAAATCATTTTTCACTGCCAGCTTCACGCTCAGAAGGGAATATTACAACTCTTCATCGTGGTCAGCGAGACCAAACACTTTAGAAACTCATCTCTCAAGTTGAAAACTATAGAAATGATCCCTGAAAGTATAGTCTTAACATGAAAGTGAGTGGAAACAACTAGTGATTCATGTGAATGTCACTTAAAGTAATGGTTGGCAATGGTCACTATACTGTCAGTGAGAAATCCTGAAAAAGCATTTCAACGTGATTTGTCCACACAAGATGTGAACAAACAGGCCACATCTCAGTTCTGTGCATAACATGTGTAATGTGTAATAGCTCTGAACATACTACTAGCAATCTGTCCATTCATTGTGCATTATTACCGTATGACTACTCTCAAAGGCTACGATTAATATATCATGTTTAACCACATTACACAACTCATCCATTCTATGTTTAAAACAGGGTTAAAACCTTTCACGTTGCACAATGGGTAAATTACATTTGTACAATGTCAACCAGAAGATCAATAAATTCATTATCTGTTAGGCCGTCTACTTTTAAGTACCATCATCATGGGACATAGGGCCCGACTTTACAGTAAGCTTCTACCATCATGATGGGTCGCTGTTCCCCCTCCAACTTACCCCATTGTCAACTGTATTTAGTTATATTTTCACACTTTCTTTGGCATTGCAAACATATGCTTTCTCATGCCAATGAAGCTCATTTGAATTTAATTGGATAATGATAATACACTTTATGTGTATGCTATAGCATGTTTCATGACAGCAGCCCAGATTACTTTACATTAAAACATAGATGAACTGATCCTGCACGGCTTTCATGTTTGACATGTCTTTTGAGATCCACTCTGACAACATTCCCTTCCTCAACGCTCCACTGGGAAGCTAAGAACAGTCATCAATGGCAGCAAACATATGAAATAAATCATTTTTCACTGCCAGCTTCACGCTCAGAAGGGAATATTACAACTCTTCATCGTGGTCAGCGAGACCAAACACTTTAGAAACTCATCTCTCAAGTTGAAAACTATAGAAATGATCCCTGAAAGTATAGTCTTAACATGAAAGTGAGTGGAAACAACTAGTGATTCATGTGAATGTCACTTAGAGTAATGGTTGGCAATGGTCACTATACTGTCAGTGAGAAATCCTGAAAAAGCATTTCAACGTGATTTGTCCACACAAGATGTGAACAAACAGGCCACATCTCAGTTCTGTGCATAACATGTGTAATGTGTAATAGCTCTGAACATACTACTAGCAATCAGTCCATTCATTGTGCATTATTACCGTATGACTACTCTCAAAGGCTACGATTAATATATCATGTTTAACCACATTACACAACTCATCCATTCTATGTTTAAAACAGGGTTAAAACCTTTCACGTTGCACAATGGGTAAATTACATTTGTACAATGTCAACCAGAAGATCAATAAATTCATTATCTGTTAGGCCGTCTACTTTTAAGTACCATCATCATGGGACATAGGGCCCGACTTTACAGTAAGCTTCTACCATCATGATGGGTCGCTGTTCCCCCTCCAACTTACCCCATTGTCAACTGTATTTAGTTATATTTTCACACTTTCTTTGGCATTGCAAACATATGCTTTCTCATGCCAATGAAGCTCATTTGAATTTAATTGGATAATGATAATACACTTTATGTGTATGCTATAGCATGTTTCATGACAGCAGCCCAGATTACTTTACATTAAAACATAGATGAACTGATCCTGCACGGCTTTCATGTTTGACATGTCTTCAGAGATCCACTCTGACAACATTCCCTTCCTCAAGGCTCCACTGGGAAGCTAAGAACAGTCATCAATGGCAGCAAACATATGAAATAAATCATTTTTCACTGCCAGCTTCACGCTCAGAAGGGAATATTACAACTCTTCATCGTGGTCAGCGAGACCAAACACTTTAGAAACTCATCTCTCAAGTTGAAAACTATAGAAATGATCCCTGAAAGTATAGTCTTAACATGAAAGTGAGTGGAAACAACTAGTGATTCATGTGAATGTCACTTAGAGTAATGGTTGGCAATGGTCACTATACTGTCAGTGAGAAATCCTGAAAAAGCATTTCAACGTGATTTGTCCACACAAGATGTGAACAAACAGGCCACATCTCAGTTCTGTGCATAACATGTGTAATGTGTAATAGCTCTGAACATACTACTAGCAATCAGTCCATTCATTGTGCATTATTACCGTATGACTACTCTCAAAGGCTACGATTAATATATCATGTTTAACCACATTACACAACTCATCCATTCTATGTTTAAAACAGGGTTAAAACCTTTCACGTTGCACAATGGGTAAATTACATTTGTACAATGTCAACCAGAAGATCAATAAATTCATTATCTGTTAGGCCGTCTACTTTTAAGTACCATCATCATGGGACATAGGGCCCGACTTTACAGTAAGCTTCTACCATCATGATGGGTCGCTGTTCCCCCTCCAACTTACCCCATTGTCAACTGTATTTAGTTATATTTTCACACTTTCTTTGGCATTGCAAACATATGCTTTATCATGCCAATGAAGCTCATTTGAATTTAATTGGATAATGATAATACACTTTATGTGTATGCTATAGCATGTTTCATGACAGCAGCCCAGATTACTTTACATTAAAACATAGATGAACTGATCCTGCACGGCTTTCATGTTTGACATGTCTTTAGAGATCCACTCTGACAACATTCCCTTCCTCAAGGCTCCACTGGGAAGCTAAGAACAGTCATCAATGGCAGCAAACATATGAAATAAATCATTTTTCACTGCCAGCTTCACGCTCAGAAGGGAATATTACAACTCTTCATCGTGGTCAGCGAGACCAAACACTTTAGAAACTCATCTCTCAAGTTGAAAACTATAGAAATTATCCCTGAAAGTATAGTCTTAACATGAAAGTGAGTGGAAACAACTAGTGATTCATGTGAATGTCACTTAGAGTAATGGTTGGCAATGGTCACTATACTGTCAGTGAGAAATCCTGAAAAAGCATTTCAACGTGATTTGTCCACACAAGATGTGAACAAACAGGCCACATCTCAGTTCTGTGCATAACATGTGTAATGTGTAATAGCTCTGAACATACTACTAGCAATCAGTCCATTCATTGTGCATTATTACCGTATGACTACTCTCAAAGGCTACGATTAATATATCATGTTTAACCACATTACACAACTCATCCATTCTATGTTTAAAACAGGGTTAAAACCTTTCACGTTGCACAATGGGTAAATTACATTTGTACAATGTCAACCAGAAGATCAATAAATTCATTATCTGTTAGGCCGTCTACTTTTAAGTACCATCATCATGGGACATAGGGCCCGACTTTACAGTAAGCTTCTACCATCATGATGGGTCGCTGTTCCCCCTCCAACTTACCCCATTGTCAACTGTATTTAGTTATATTTTCACACTTTCTTTGGCATTGCAAACATATGCTTTCTCATGCCAATGAAGCTCATTTGAATTTAATTGGATAATGATAATACACTTTATGTGTATGCTATAGCATGTTTCATGACAGCAGCCCAGATTACTTTACATTAAAACATAGATGAACTGATCCTGCACGGCTTTCATGTTTGACATGTCTTTAGAGATCCACTCTGACAACATTCCCTTCCTCAAGGCTCCACTGGGAAGCTAAGAACAGTCATCAATGGCAGCAAACATATGAAATAAATCATTTTTCACTGCCAGCTTCACGCTCAGAAGGGAATATTACAACTCTTCATCGTGGTCAGCAAGACCAAACACTTTAGAAACTCATCTCTCAAGTTGAAAACTATAGAAATTATACCTGAAAGTATAGTCTTAACATGAAAGTGAGTGGAAACAACTAGTGATTCATGTGAATGTCACTTAGAGTAATGGTTGGCAATGGTCACTATACTGTCAGTGAGAAATCCTGAAAAAGCATTTCAACGTGATTTGTCCACACAAGATGTGAACAAACAGGCCACATCTCAGTTCTGTGCATAACATGTGTAATAGCTCTGAACATACTACTAGCAATCAGTCCATTCATTGTGCATTATTACCGTATGACTACTCTCAAAGGCTACGATTAATATATCATGTTTAACCACATTACACAACTCATCCATTCTATGTTTAAAACAGGGTTAAAACCTTTCACGTTGCACAATGGGTAAATTACATTTGTACAATGTCAACCAGAAGATCAATAAATTCATTATCTGTTAGGCCGTCTACTTTTAAGTACCATCATCATGGGACATAGGGCCCGACTTTACAGTAAGCTTCTACCATCATGATGGGTCGCTGTTCCCCCTCCAACTTACCCCATTGTCAACTGTATTTAGTTATATTTTCACACTTTCTTTGGCATTGCAAACATATGCTTTCTCATGCCAATGAAGCTCATTTGAATTTAATTGGATAATGATAATACACTTTATGTGTATGCTATAGCATGTTTCATGACAGCAGCCCAGATTACTTTACATTAAAACATAGATGAACTGATCCTGCACGGCTTTCATGTTTGACATGTCTTTAGAGATCCACTCTGACAACATTCCCTTCCTCAAGGCTCCACTGGGAAGCTAAGAACAGTCATCAATGGCAGCAAACATATGAAATAAATCATTTTTCACTGCCAGCTTCACGCTCAGAAGGGAATATTACAACTCTTCATCGTGGTCAGCAAGACCAAACACTTTAGAAACTCATCTCTCAAGTTGAAAACTATAGAAATTATCCCTGAAAGTATAGTCTTAACATGAAAGTGAGTGGAAACAACTAGTGATTCATGTGAATGTCACTTAGAGTAATGGTTGGCAATGGTCACTATACTGTCAGTGAGAAATCCTGAAAAAGCATTTCAACGTGATTTGTCCACACAAGATGTGAACAAACAGGCCACATCTCAGTTCTGTGCATAACATGTGTAATAGCTCTGAACATACTACTAGCAATCAGTCCATTCATTGTGCATTATTACCGTATGACTACTCTCAAAGGCTACGATTAATATATCATGTTTAACCACATTACACAACTCATCCATTCTATGTTTAAAACAGGGTTAAAACCTTTCACGTTGCACAATGGGTAAATTACATTTGTACAATGTCAACCAGAAGATCAATAAATTCATTATCTGTTAGGCCGTCTACTTTTAAGTACCATCATCATGGGACATAGGGCCCGACTTTACAGTAAGCTTCTACCATCATGATGGGTCGCTGTTCCCCCTCCAACTTACCCCATTGTCAACTGTATTTAGTTATATTTTCACACTTTCTTTGGCATTGCAAACATATGCTTTCTCATGCCAATGAAGCTCATTTGAATTTAATTGCATAATGACAATACACTTTATGTGTATGCTATAGCATGTTTCATGACAGCAGCCCAGATTACTTTACATTAAAACATAGATGAACTGATCCTGCACGGCTTTCATGTTTGACATGTCTTTAGAGATCCACTCTGACAACATTCCCTTCCTCAACGCTCCACTGGGAAGCTAAGAACAGTCATCAATGGCAGCAAACATATGAAATAAATCATTTTTCACTGCCAGCTTCACGCTCAGAAGGGAATATTACAACTCTTCATCGTGGTCAGCGAGACCAAACACTTTAGAAACTCATCTCTCAAGTTGAAAACTATAGAAATGATCCCTGAAAGTATAGTCTTAACATGAAAGTGAGTGGAAACAACTAGTGATTCATGTGAATGTCACTTAAAGTAATGGTTGGCAATGGTCACTATACTGTCAGTGAGAAATCCTGAAAAAGCATTTCAACGTGATTTGTCCACACAAGATGTGAACAAACAGGCCACATCTCAGTTCTGTGCATAACATGTGTAATGTGTAATAGCTCTGAACATACTACTAGCAATCAGTCCATTCATTGTGCATTATTACCGTATGACTACTCTCAAAGGCTACGATTAATATATCATGTTTAACCACATTACACAACTCATCCATTCTATGTTTAAAACAGGGTTAAAACCTTTCACGTTGCACAATGGGTAAATTACATTTGTACAATGTCAACCAGAAGATCAATAAATTCATTATCTGTTAGGCCGTCTACTTTTAAGTACCATCATCATGGGACATAGGGCCCGACTTTACAGTAAGCTTCTACCATCATGATGGGTCGCTGTTCCCCCTCCAACTTACCCCATTGTCAACTGTATTTAGTTATATTTTCACACTTTCTTTGGCATTGCAAACATATGCTTTATCATGCCAATGAAGCTCATTTGAATTTAATTGGATAATGATAATACACTTTATGTGTATGCTATAGCATGTTTCATGACAGCAGCCCAGATTACTTTACATTAAAACATAGATGAACTGATCCTGCACGGCTTTCATGTTTGACATGTCTTTAGAGATCCACTCTGACAACATTCCCTTCCTCAAGGCTCCACTGGGAAGCTAAGAACAGTCATCAATGGCAGCAAACATATGAAATAAATCATTTTTCACTGCCAGCTTCACGCTCAGAAGGGAATATTACAACTCTTCATCGTGGTCAGCGAGACCAAACACTTTAGAAACTCATCTCTCAAGTTGAAAACTATAGAAATTATCCCTGAAAGTATAGTCTTAACATGAAAGTGAGTGGAAACAACTAGTGATTCATGTGAATGTCACTTAGAGTAATGGTTGGCAATGGTCACTATACTGTCAGTGAGAAATCCTGAAAAAGCATTTCAACGTGATTTGTCCACACAAGATGTGAACAAACAGGCCACATCTCAGTTCTGTGCATAACATGTGTAATGTGTAATAGCTCTGAACATACTACTAGCAATCAGTCCATTCATTGTGCATTATTACCGTATGACTACTCTCAAAGGCTACGATTAATATATCATGTTTAACCACATTACACAACTCATCCATTCTATGTTTAAAACAGGGTTAAAACCTTTCACGTTGCACAATGGGTAAATTACATTTGTACAATGTCAACCAGAAGATCAATAAATTCATTATCTGTTAGGCCGTCTACTTTTAAGTACCATCATCATGGGACATAGGGCCCGACTTTACAGTAAGCTTCTACCATCATGATGGGTCGCTGTTCCCCCTCCAACTTACCCCATTGTCAACTGTATTTAGTTATATTTTCACACTTTCTTTGGCATTGCAAACATATGCTTTCTCATGCCAATGAAGCTCATTTGAATTTAATTGCATAATGACAATACACTTTATGTGTATGCTATAGCATGTTTCATGACAGCAGCCCAGATTACTTTACATTAAAACATAGATGAACTGATCCTGCACGGCTTTCATGTTTGACATGTCTTTAGAGATCCACTCTGACAACATTCCCTTCCTCAACGCTCCACTGGGAAGCTAAGAAAAGTCATCAATGGCAGCAAACATATGAAATAAATCACTTTTCACTGCCAGCTTCACGCTCAGAAGGGAATATTACAACTCTTCATCGTGGTCAGCGAGACCAAACACTTTAGAAACTCATCTCTCAAGTTGAAAACTATAGAAATGATCCCTGAAAGTATAGTCTTAACATGAAAGTGAGTGGAAACAACTAGTGATTCATGTGAATGTCACTTGGAGTAATGGTTGGCAATGGTCACTATACTGTCAGTGAGAAATCCTGAAAAAGCATTTCAACGTGATTTGTCCACACAAGATGTGAACAAACAGGCCACATCTCAGTTCTGTGCATAACATGTGTAATAGCTCTGAACATACTACTAGCAATCAGTCCATTCATTGTGCATTATTACCGTATGACTACTCTCAAAGGCTACGATTAATATATCATGTTTAACCACATTACACAACTCATCCATTCTATGTTTAAAACAGGGTTAAAACCTTTCACGTTGCACAATGGGTAAATTACATTTGTACAATGTCAACCAGAAGATCAATAAATTCATTATCTGTTAGGCCGTCTACTTTTAAGTACCATCATCATGGGACATAGGGCCCGACTTTACAGTAAGCTTCTACCATCATGATGGGTCGCTGTTCCCCCTCCAACTTACCCCATTGTTAACTGTATTTAGTTATATTTTCACACTTTCTTTGGCATTGCAAACATATGCTTTCTCATGCCAATGAAGCTCATTTGAATTTAATTGGATAATGATAATACACTTTATGTGTATGCTATAGCATGTTTCATGACAGCAGCCCAGATTACTTTACATTAAAACATAGATGAACTGATCCTGCACAGCTTTCATGTTTGACATGTCTTTAGAGATCCACTGACAACATTCCCTTCCTCAACGCTCCACTGGGAAGCTAAGAACAGTCATCAATGGCAGCAAACATAAGAAATAAATCATTTTTCACTGCCAGCTTCACGCTCAGAAGGGAATATTACAACTCTTCATCGTGGTCAGCGAGACCAAACACTTTAGAAACTCATCTCTCAAGTTGAAAACTATAGAAATGATCCCTGAAAGTATAGTCTTAACATGAAAGTGAGTGGAAACAACTAGTGATTCATGTGAATGTCACTTAGAGTAATGGTTGGCAATGGTCACTATACTGTCAGTGAGAAATCCTGAAAAAGCATTTCAACGTGATTTGTCCACACAAGATGTGAACAAACAGGCCACATCTCAGTTCTGTGCATAACATGTGTAATGTGTAATAGCTCTGAACATACTACTAGCAATCAGTCCATTCATTGTGCATTATTACCGTATGACTACTCTCAAAGGCTACGATTAATATATCATGTTTAACCACATTACACAACTCATCCATTCTATGTTTAAAACAGGGTTAAAACCTTTCACGTTGCACAATGGGTAAATTACATTTGTACAATGTCAACCAGAAGATCAATAAATTCATTATCTGTTAGGCCGTCTACTTTTAAGTACCATCATCATGGGACATAGGGCCCGACTTTACAGTAAGCTTCTACCATCATGATGGGTCGCTGTTCCCCCTCCAACTTACCCCATTGTCAACTGTATTTAGTTATATTTTCACACTTTCTTTGGCATTGCAAACATATGCTTTCTCATGCCAATGAAGCTCATTTGAATTTAATTGGATAATGATAATACACTTTATGTGTATGCTATAGCATGTTTCATGACAGCAGCCCAGATTACTTTACATTAAAACATAGATGAACTGATCCTGCACGGCTTTCATGTTTGACATGTCTTTAGAGATCCACTCTGACAACATTCCCTTCCTCAACGCTCCACTGGGAAGCTAAGAACAGTCATCAATGGCAGCAAACATATGAAATAAATCATTTTTCACTGCCAGCTTCACGCTCAGAAGGGAATATTACAACTCTTCATCGTGGTCAGCAAGACCAAACACTTTAGAAACTCATCTCTCAAGTTGAAAACTATAGAAATTATCCCTGAAAGTATAGTCTTAACATGAAAGTGAGTGGAAACAACTAGTGATTCATGTGAATGTCACTTAGAGTAATGGTTGGCAATGGTCACTATACTGTCAGTGAGAAATCCTGAAAAAGCATTTCAACGTGATTTGTCCACACAAGATGTGAACAAACAGGCCACATCTCAGTTCTGTGCATAACATGTGTAATAGCTCTGAACATACTACTAGCAATCAGTCCATTCATTGTGCATTATTACCGTATGACTACTCTCAAAGGCTACGATTAATATATCATGTTTAACCACATTACACAACTCATCCATTCTATGTTTAAAACAGGGTTAAAACCTTTCACGTTGCACAATGGGTAAATTACATTTGTACAATGTCAACCAGAAGATCAATAAATTCATTATCTGTTAGGCCGTCTACTTTTAAGTACCATCATCATGGGACATAGGGCCCGACTTTACAGTAAGCTTCTACCATCATGATGGGTCGCTGTTCCCCCTCCAACTTACCCCATTGTCAACTGTATTTAGTTATATTTTCACACTTTCTTTGGCATTGCAAACATATGCTTTCTCATGCCAATGAAGCTCATTTGAATTTAATTGCATAATGACAATACACTTTATGTGTATGCTATAGCATGTTTCATGACAGCAGCCCAGATTACTTTACATTAAAACATAGATGAACTGATCCTGCACGGCTTTCATGTTTGACATGTCTTTAGAGATCCACTCTGACAACATTCCCTTCCTCAACGCTCCACTGGGAAGCTAAGAACAGTCATCAATGGCAGCAAACATATGAAATAAATCATTTTTCACTGCCAGCTTCACGCTCAGAAGGGAATATTACAACTCTTCATCGTGGTCAGCGAGACCAAACACTTTAGAAACTCATCTCTCAAGTTGAAAACTATAGAAATGATCCCTGAAAGTATAGTCTTAACATGAAAGTGAGTGGAAACAACTAGTGATTCATGTGAATGTCACTTAAAGTAATGGTTGGCAATGGTCACTATACTGTCAGTGAGAAATCCTGAAAAAGCATTTCAACGTGATTTGTCCACACAAGATGTGAACAAACAGGCCACATCTCAGTTCTGTGCATAACATGTGTAATGTGTAATAGCTCTGAACATACTACTAGCAATCAGTCCATTCATTGTGCATTATTACCGTATGACTACTCTCAAAGGCTACGATTAATATATCATGTTTAACCACATTACACAACTCATCCATTCTATGTTTAAAACAGGGTTAAAACCTTTCACGTTGCACAATGGGTAAATTACATTTGTACAATGTCAACCAGAAGATCAATAAATTCATTATCTGTTAGGCCGTCTACTTTTAAGTACCATCATCATGGGACATAGGGCCCGACTTTACAGTAAGCTTCTACCATCATGATGGGTCGCTGTTCCCCCTCCAACTTACCCCATTGTCAACTGTATTTAGTTATATTTTCACACTTTCTTTGGCATTGCAAACATATGCTTTCTCATGCCAATGAAGCTCATTTGAATTTAATTGGATAATGATAATACACTTTATGTGTATGCTATAGCATGTTTCATGACAGCAGCCCAGATTACTTTACATTAAAACATAGATGAACTGATCCTGCACGGCTTTCATGTTTGACATGTCTTTAGAGATCCACTCTGACAACATTCCCTTCCTCAACGCTCCACTGGGAAGCTAAGAAAAGTCATCAATGGCAGCAAACATATGAAATAAATCACTTTTCACTGCCAGCTTCACGCTCAGAAGGGAATATTACAACTCTTCATCGTGGTCAGCGAGACCAAACACTTTAGAAACTCATCTCTCAAGTTGAAAACTATAGAAATGATCCCTGAAAGTATAGTCTTAACATGAAAGTGAGTGGAAACAACTAGTGATTCATGTGAATGTCACTTGGAGTAATGGTTGGCAATGGTCACTATACTGTCAGTGAGAAATCCTGAAAAAGCATTTCAACGTGATTTGTCCACACAAGATGTGAACAAACAGGCCACATCTCAGTTCTGTGCATAACATGTGTAATAGCTCTGAACATACTACTAGCAATCAGTCCATTCATTGTGCATTATTACCGTATGACTACTCTCAAAGGCTACGATTAATATATCATGTTTAACCACATTACACAACTCATCCATTCTATGTTTAAAACAGGGTTAAAACCTTTCACGTTGCACAATGGGTAAATTACATTTGTACAATGTCAACCAGAAGATCAATAAATTCATTATCTGTTAGGCCGTCTACTTTTAAGTACCATCATCATGGGACATAGGGCCCGACTTTACAGTAAGCTTCTACCATCATGATGGGTCGCTGTTCCCCCTCCAACTTACCCCATTGTTAACTGTATTTAGTTATATTTTCACACTTTCTTTGGCATTGCAAACATATGCTTTCTCATGCCAATGAAGCTCATTTGAATTTAATTGGATAATGATAATACACTTTATGTGTATGCTATAGCATGTTTCATGACAGCAGCCCAGATTACTTTACATTAAAACATAGATGAACTGATCCTGCACAGCTTTCATGTTTGACATGTCTTTAGAGATCCACTGACAACATTCCCTTCCTCAACGCTCCACTGGGAAGCTAAGAACAGTCATCAATGGCAGCAAACATAAGAAATAAATCATTTTTCACTGCCAGCTTCACGCTCAGAAGGGAATATTACAACTCTTCATCGTGGTCAGCGAGACCAAACACTTTAGAAACTCATCTCTCAAGTTGAAAACTATAGAAATGATCCCTGAAAGTATAGTCTTAACATGAAAGTGAGTGGAAACAACTAGTGATTCATGTGAATGTCACTTAGAGTAATGGTTGGCAATGGTCACTATACTGTCAGTGAGAAATCCTGAAAAAGCATTTCAACGTGATTTGTCCACACAAGATGTGAACAAACAGGCCACATCTCAGTTCTGTGCATAACATGTGTAATGTGTAATAGCTCTGAACATACTACTAGCAATCAGTCCATTCATTGTGCATTATTACCGTATGACTACTCTCAAAGGCTACGATTAATATATCATGTTTAACCACATTACACAACTCATCCATTCTATGTTTAAAACAGGGTTAAAACCTTTCACGTTGCACAATGGGTAAATTACATTTGTACAATGTCAACCAGAAGATCAATAAATTCATTATCTGTTAGGCCGTCTACTTTTAAGTACCATCATCATGGGACATAGGGCCCGACTTTACAGTAAGCTTCTACCATCATGATGGGTCGCTGTTCCCCCTCCAACTTACCCCATTGTCAACTGTATTTAGTTATATTTTCACACTTTCTTTGGCATTGCAAACATAATGCTTTCTCATGCCAATGAAGCTCATTTGAATTTAATTGGATAATGATAATACACTTTATGTGTATGCTATAGCATGTTTCATGACAGCAGCCCAGATTACTTTACATTAAAACATAGATGAACTGATCCTGCACGGCTTTCATGTTTGACATGTCTTTAGAGATCCACTCTGACAACATTCCCTTCCTCAACGCTCCACTGGGAAGCTAAGAACAGTCATCAATGGCAGCAAACATATGAAATAAATCATTTTTCACTGCCAGCTTCACGCTCAGAAGGGAATATTACAACTCTTCATCGTGGTCAGCGAGACCAAACACTTTAGAAACTCATCTCTCAAGTTGAAAACTATAGAAATGATCCCTGAAAGTATAGTCTTAACATGAAAGTGAGTGGAAACAACTAGTGATTCATGTGAATGTCACTTAGAGTAATGGTTGGCAATGGTCACTATACTGTCAGTGAGAAATCCTGAAAAAGCATTTCAACGTGATTTGTCCACACAAGATGTGAACAAACAGGCCACATCTCAGTTCTGTGCATAACATGTGTAATGTGTAATAGCTCTGAACATACTACTAGCAATCAGTCCATTCATTGTGCATTATTACCGTATGACTACTCTCAAAGGCTACGATTAATATATCATGTTTAACCACATTACACAACTCATCCATTCTATGTTTAAAACAGGGTTAAAACCTTTCACGTTGCACAATGGGTAAATTACATTTGTACAATGTCAACCAGAAGATCAATAAATTCATTATCTGTTAGGCCGTCTACTTTTAAGTACCATCATCATGGGACATAGGGCCCGACTTTACAGTAAGCTTCTACCATCATGATGGGTCGCTGTTCCCCCTCCAACTTACCCCATTGTCAACTGTATTTAGTTATATTTTCACACTTTCTTTGGCATTGCAAACATATGCTTTCTCATGCCAATGAAGCTCATTTGAATTTAATTGGATAATGATAATACACTTTATGTGTATGCTATAGCATGTTTCATGACAGCAGCCCAGATTACTTTACATTAAAACATAGATGAACTGATCCTGCACGGCTTTCATGTTTGACATGTCTTTAGAGATCCACTCTGACAACATTCCCTTCCTCAAGGCTCCACTGGGAAGCTAAGAACAGTCATCAATGGCAGCAAACATATAAAATAAATCATTTTTCACTGCCAGCTTCACGCTCAGAAGGGAATATTACAACTCTTCATCGTGGTCAGCAAGACCAAACACTTTAGAAACTCATCTCTCAAGTTGAAAACTATAGAAATGATCCCTGAAAGTATAGTCTTAACATGAAAGTGAGTGGAAACAACTAGTGATTCATGTGAATGTCACTTAGAGTAATGGTTGGCAATGGTCACTATACTGTCAGTGAGAAATCCTGAAAAAGCATTTCAACGTGATTTGTCCACACAAGATGTGAACAAACAGGCCACATCTCAGTTCTGTGCATAACATGTGTAATGTGTAATAGCTCTGAACATACTACTAGCAATCAGTCCATTCATTGTGCATTATTACCGTATGACTACTCTCAAAGGCTACGATTAATATATCATGTTTAACCACATTACACAACTCATCCATTCTATGTTTAAAACAGGGTTAAAACCTTTCACGTTGCACAATGGGTAAATTACATTTGTACAATGTCAACCAGAAGATCAATAAATTCATTATCTGTTAGGCCGTCTACTTTTAAGTACCATCATCATGGGACATAGGGCCCGACTTTACAGTAAGCTTCTACCATCATGATGGGTCGCTGTTCCCCCTCCAACTTACCCCATTGTCAACTGTATTTAGTTATATTTTCACACTTTCTTTGGCATTGCAAACATATGCTTTCTCATGCCAATGAAGCTCATTTGAATTTAATTGGATAATGATAATACACTTTATGTGTATGCTATAGCATGTTTCATGACAGCAGCCCAGATTACTTTACATTAAAACATAGATGAACTGATCCTGCACGGCTTTCATGTTTGACATGTCTTTAGAGATCCACTCTGACAACATTCCCTTCCTCAAGGCTCCACTGGGAAGCTAAGAACAGTCATCAATGGCAGCAAACATATAAAATAAATCATTTTTCACTGCCAGCTTCACGCTCAGAAGGGAATATTACAACTCTTCATCGTGGTCAGCAAGACCAAACACTTTAGAAACTCATCTCTCAAGTTGAGAACTATAGAAATGATCCCTGAAAGTATAGTCTTAACATGAAAGTGAGTGGAAACAACTAGTGATTCATGTGAATGTCACTTAGAGTAATGGTTGGCAATGGTCACTATACTGTCAGTGAGAAATCCTGAAAAAGCATTTCAACGTGATTTGTCCACACAAAATGTGAACAAACAGGCCACATCTCAGTTCTGTGCATAACATGTGTAATGTGTAATAGCTCTGAACATACTACTAGCAATCAGTCCATTCATTGTGCATTATTACCGTATGACTACTCTCAAAGGCTACGATTAATATATCATGTTTAACCACATTACACAACTCATCCATTCTATGTTTAAAACAGGGTTAAAACCTTTCACGTTGCACAATGGGTAAATTACATTTGTACAATGTCAACCAGAAGATCAATAAATTCATTATCTGTTAGGCCGTCTACTTTTAAGTACCATCATCATGGGACATAGGGCCCGACTTTACAGTAAGCTTCTACCATCATGATGGGTCGCTGTTCCCCCTCCAACTTACCCCATTGTCAACTGTATTTAGTTATATTTTCACACTTTCTTTGGCATTGCAAACATATGCTTTCTCATGCCAATGAAGCTCATTTGAATTTAATTGGATAATGATAATACACTTTATGTGTATGCTATAGCATGTTTCATGACAGCAGCCCAGATTACTTTACATTAAAACATAGATGAACTGATCCTGCACGGCTTTCATGTTTGACATGTCTTTAGAGATCCACTCTGACAACATTCCCTTCCTCAACGCTCCACTGGGAAGCTAAGAACAGTCATCAATGGCAGCAAACATATGAAATAAATCATTTTTCACTGCCAGCTTCACGCTCAGAAGGGAATATTACAACTCTTCATCGTGGTCAGCGAGACCAAACACTTTAGAAACTCATCTCTCAAGTTGAAAACTATAGAAATGATCCCTGAAAGTATAGTCTTAACATGAAAGTGAGTGGAAACAACTAGTGATTCATGTGAATGTCACTTAGAGTAATGGTTGGCAATGGTCACTACACTGTCAGTGAGAAATCCTGAAAAAGCATTTCAACGTGATTTGTCCACACAAGATGTGAACAAACAGGCCACATCTCAGTTCTGTGCATAACATGTGTAATGTGTAATAGCTCTGAACATACTACTAGCAATCAGTCCATTCATTGTGCATTATTACCGTATGACTACTCTCAAAGGCTACGATTAATATATCATGTTTAACCACATTACACAACTCATCCATTCTATGTTTAAAACAGGGTTAAAACCTTTCACGTTGCACAATGGGTAAATTACATTTGTACAATGTCAACCAGAAGATCAATAAATTCATTATCTGTTAGGCCGTCTACTTTTAAGTACCATCATCATGGGACATAGGGCCCGACTTTACAGTAAGCTTCTACCATCATGATGGGTCGCTGTTCCCCCTCCAACTTACCCCATTGTCAACTGTATTTAGTTATATTTTCACACTTTCTTTGGCATTGCAAACATATGCTTTCTCATGCCAATGAAGCTCATTTGAATTTAATTGGATAATGATAATACACTTTATGTGTATGCTATAGCATGTTTCATGACAGCAGCCCAGATTACTTTACATTAAAACATAGATGAACTGATCCTGCACGGCTTTCATGTTTGACATGTCTTTAGAGATCCACTCTGACAACATTCCCTTCCTCAAGGCTCCACTGGGAAGCTAAGAACAGTCATCAATGGCAGCAAACATATGAATTAAATCATTTTTCACTGCCAGCTTCACGCTCAGAAGGGAATATTACAACTCTTCATCGTGGTCAGCGAGACCAAACACTTTAGAAACTCATCTCTCAAGTTGAAAACTATAGAAATGATCCCTGAAAGTATAGTCTTAACATGAAAGTGAGTGGAAACAACTAGTGATTCATGTGAATGTCACTTAGAGTAATGGTTGGCAATGGTCACTATACTGTCAGTGAGAAATCCTGAAAAAGCATTTCAACGTGATTTGTCCACACAAGATGTGAACAAACAGGCCACATCTCAGTTCTGTGCATAACATGTGTAATAGCTCTGAACATACTACTAGCAATCAGTCCATTCATTGTGCATTATTACCGTATGACTACTCTCAAAGGCTACGATTAATATATCATGTTTAACCACATTACACAACTCATCCATTCTATGTTTAAAACAGGGTTAAAACCTTTCACGTTGCACAATGGGTAAATTACATTGTACAATGTCAACCAGAAGATCAATAAATTCATTATCTGTTAGGCCGTCTACTTTTAAGTACCATCATCATGGGACATAGGGCCCGACTTTACAGTAAGCTTCTACCATCATGATGGGTCGCTGTTCCCCCTCCAACTTACCCCATTGTCAACTGTATTTAGTTATATTTTCACACTTTCTTTGGCATTGCAAACATATGCTTTCTCATGCCAATGAAGCTCATTTGAATTTAATTGGATAATGATAATACACTTTATGTGTATGCTATAGCATGTTTCATGACAGCAGCCCAGATTACTTTACATTAAAACATAGATGAACTGATCCTGCACGGCTTTCATGTTTGACATGTCTTTAGAGATCCACTCTGACAACATTCCCTTCCTCAAGGCTCCACTGGGAAGCTAAGAACAGTCATCAATGGCAGCAAACATATGAATTAAATCATTTTTCACTGCCAGCTTCACGCTCAGAAGGGAATATTACAACTCTTCATCGTGGTCAGCGAGACCAAACACTTTAGAAACTCATCTCTCAAGTTGAAAACTATAGAAATGATCCCTGAAAGTATAGTCTTAACATGAAAGTGAGTGGAAACAACTAGTGATTCATGTGAATGTCACTTAAAGTAATGGTTGGCAATGGTCACTATACTGTCAGTGAGAAATCCTGAAAAAGCATTTCAACGTGATTTGTCCACACAAGATGTGAACAAACAGGCCACATCTCAGTTCTGTGCATAACATGTGTAATGTGTAATAGCTCTGAACATACTACTAGCAATCAGTCCATTCATTGTGCATTATTACCGTATGACTACTCTCAAAGGCTACGATTAATATATCATGTTTAACCACATTACACAACTCATCCATTCTATGTTTAAAACAGGGTTAAAACCTTTCACGTTGCACAATGGGTAAATTACATTTGTACAATGTCAACCAGAAGATCAATAAATTCATTATCTGTTAGGCCGTCTACTTTTAAGTACCATCATCATGGGACATAGGGCCCGACTTTACAGTAAGCTTCTACCATCATGATGGGTCGCTGTTCCCCCTCCAACTTACCCCATTGTCAACTGTATTTAGTTATATTTTCACACTTTCTTTGGCATTGCAAACATATGCTTTCTCATGCCAATGAAGCTCATTTGAATTTAATTGGATAATGATAATACACTTTATGTGTATGCTATAGCATGTTTCATGACAGCAGCCCAGATTACTTTACATTAAAACATAGATGAACTGATCCTGCACGGCTTTCATGTTTGACATGTCTTTAGAGATCCACTCTGACAACATTCCCTTCCTCAACGCTCCACTGGGAAGCTAAGAACAGTCATCAATGGCAGCAAACATATGAAATAAATCATTTTTCACTGCCAGCTTCACGCTCAGAAGGGAATATTACAACTCTTCATCGTGGTCAGCGAGACCAAACACTTTAGAAACTCATCTCTCAAGTTGAAAACTATAGAAATGATCCCTGAAAGTATAGTCTTAACATGAAAGTGAGTGGAAACAACTAGTGATTCATGTGAATGTCACTTAGAGTAATGGTTGGCAATGGTCACTATACTGTCAGTGAGAAATCCTGAAAAAGCATTTCAACGTGATTTGTCCACACAAGATGTGAACAAACAGGCCACATCTCAGTTCTGTGCATAACATGTGTAATAGCTCTGAACATACTACTAGCAATCAGTCCATTCATTGTGCATTATTACCGTATGACTACTCTCAAAGGCTACGATTAATATATCATGTTTAACCACATTACACAACTCATCCATTCTATGTTTAAAACAGGGTTAAAACCTTTCACGTTGCACAATGGGTAAATTACATTTGTACAATGTCAACCAGAAGATCAATAAATTCATTATCTGTTAGGCCGTCTACTTTTAAGTACCATCATCATGGGACATAGGGCCCGACTTTACAGTAAGCTTCTACCATCATGATGGGTCGCTGTTCCCCCTCCAACTTACCCCATTGTCAACTGTATTTAGTTATATTTTCACACTTTCTTTGGCATTGCAAACATATGCTTTCTCATGCCAATGAAGCTCATTTGAATTTAATTGGATAATGATAATACACTTTATGTGTATGCTATAGCATGTTTCATGACAGCAGCCCAGATTACTTTACATTAAAACATAGATGAACTGATCCTGCACGGCTTTCATGTTTGACATGTCTTTAGAGATCCACTCTGACAACATTCCCTTCCTCAAGGCTCCACTGGGAAGCTAAGAACAGTCATCAATGGCAGCAAACATATGAATTAAATCATTTTTCACTGCCAGCTTCACGCTCAGAAGGGAATATTACAACTCTTCATCGTGGTCAGCGAGACCAAACACTTTAGAAACTCATCTCTCAAGTTGAAAACTATAGAAATGATCCCTGAAAGTATAGTCTTAACATGAAAGTGAGTGGAAACAACTAGTGATTCATGTGAATGTCACTTAAAGTAATGGTTGGCAATGGTCACTATACTGTCAGTGAGAAATCCTGAAAAAGCATTTCAACGTGATTTGTCCACACAAGATGTGAACAAACAGGCCACATCTCAGTTCTGTGCATAACATGTGTAATGTGTAATAGCTCTGAACATACTACTAGCAATCAGTCCATTCATTGTGCATTATTACCGTATGACTACTCTCAAAGGCTACGATTAATATATCATGTTTAACCACATTACACAACTCATCCATTCTATGTTTAAAACAGGGTTAAAACCTTTCACGTTGCACAATGGGTAAATTACATTTGTACAATGTCAACCAGAAGATCAATAAATTCATTATCTGTTAGGCCGTCTACTTTTAAGTACCATCATCATGGGACATAGGGCCCGACTTTACAGTAAGCTTCTACCATCATGATGGGTCGCTGTTCCCCCTCCAACTTACCCCATTGTCAACTGTATTTAGTTATATTTTCACACTTTCTTTGGCATTGCAAACATATGCTTTCTCATGCCAATGAAGCTCATTTGAATTTAATTGGATAATGATAATACACTTTATGTGTATGCTATAGCATGTTTCATGACAGCAGCCCAGATTACTTTACATTAAAACATATATGAACTGATCCTGCACGGCTTTCATGTTTGACATGTCTTTAGAGATCCACTCTGACAACATTCCCTTCCTCAAGGCTCCACTGGGAAGCTAAGAACAGTCATCAATGGCAGCAAACATATGAAATAAATCATTTTTCACTGCCAGCTTCACGCTCAGAAGGGAATATTACAACTCTTCATCGTGGTCAGCAAGACCAAACACTTTAGAAACTCATCTCTCAAGTTGAAAACTATAGAAATGATCCCTGAAAGTATAGTCTTAACATGAAAGTGAGTGGAAACAACTAGTGATTCATGTGAATGTCACTTAGAGTAATGGTTGGCAATGGTCACTATACTGTCAGTGAGAAATCCTGAAAAAGCATTTCAACGTGATTTGTCCACACAAGATGTGAACAAACAGGCCACATCTCAGTTCTGTGCATAACATGTGTAATAGCTCTGAACATACTACTAGCAATCAGTCCATTCATTGTGCATTATTACCGTATGACTACTCTCAAAGGCTACGATTAATATATCATGTTTAACCACATTACACAACTCATCCATTCTATGTTTAAAACAGGGTTAAAACCTTTCACGTTGCACAATGGGTAAATTACATTTGTACAATGTCAACCAGAAGATCAATAAATTCATTATCTGTTAGGCCGTCTACTTTTAAGTACCATCATCATGGGACATAGGGCCCGACTTTACAGTAAGCTTCTACCATCATGATGGGTCGCTGTTCCCCCTCCAACTTACCCCATTGTCAACTGTATTTAGTTATATTTTCACACTTTCTTTGGCATTGCAAACATATGCTTTCTCATGCCAATGAAGCTCATTTGAATTTAATTGGATAATGATAATACACTTTATGTGTATGCTATAGCATGTTTCATGACAGCAGCCCAGATTACTTTACATTAAAACATAGATGAACTGATCCTGCACGGCTTTCATGTTTGACATGTCTTTAGAGATCCACTCTGACAACATTCCCTTCCTCAAGGCTCCACTGGGAAGCTAAGAACAGTCATCAATGGCAGCAAACATATGAATTAAATCATTTTTCACTGCCAGCTTCACGCTCAGAAGGGAATATTACAACTCTTCATCGTGGTCAGCGAGACCAAACACTTTAGAAACTCATCTCTCAAGTTGAAAACTATAGAAATGATCCCTGAAAGTATAGTCTTAACATGAAAGTGAGTGGAAACAACTAGTGATTCATGTGAATGTCACTTAGTAATGGTTGGCAATGGTCACTATACTGTCAGTGAGAAATCCTGAAAAAGCATTTCAACGTGATTTGTCCACACAAGATGTGAACAAACAGGCCACATCTCAGTTCTGTGCATAACATGTGTAATGTGTAATAGCTCTGAACATACTACTAGCAATCAGTCCATTCATTGTGCATTATTACCGTATCACTACTCTCAAAGGCTACGATTAATATATCATGTTTAACCACATTACACAACTCATCCATTCTATGTTTAAAACAGGGTTAAAACCTTTCACGTTGCACAATGGGTAAATTACATTTGTACAATGTCAACCAGAAGATCAATAAATTCATTATCTGTTAGGCCGTCTACTTTTAAGTACCATCATCATGGGACATAGGGCCCGACTTTACAGTAAGCTTCTACCATCATGATGGGTCGCTGTTCCCCCTCCAACTTACCCCATTGTCAACTGTATTTAGTTATATTTTCACACTTTCTTTGGCATTGCAAACATATGCTTTCTCATGCCAATGAAGCTCATTTGAATTTAATTGGATAATGATAATACACTTTATGTGTATGCTATAGCATGTTTCATGACAGCAGCCCAGATTACTTTACATTAAAACATAGATGAACTGATCCTGCACGGCTTTCATGTTTGACATGTCTTTAGAGATCCACTCTGACAACATTCCCTTCCTCAAGGCTCCACTGGGAAGCTAAGAACAGTCATCAATGGCAGCAAACATATGAAATAAATCATTTTTCACTGCCAGCTTCACGCTCAGAAGGGAATATTACAACTCTTCATCGTGGTCAGCAAGACCAAACACTTTAGAAACTCATCTCTCAAGTTGAAAACTATAGAAATGATCCCTGAAAGTATAGTCTTAACATGAAAGTGAGTGGAAACAACTAGTGATTCATGTGAATGTCACTTAGAGTAATGGTTGGCAATGGTCACTATACTGTCAGTGAGAAATCCTGAAAAAGCATTTCAACGTGATTTGTCCACACAAGATGTGAACAAACAGGCCACATCTCAGTTCTGTGCATAACATGTGTAATAGCTCTGAACATACTACTAGCAATCAGTCCATTCATTGTGCATTATTACCGTATGACTACTCTCAAAGGCTACGATTAATATATCATGTTTAACCACATTACACAACTCATCCATTCTATGTTTAAAACAGGGTTAAAACCTTTCACGTTGCACAATGGGTAAATTACATTTGTACAATGTCAACCAGAAGATCAATAAATTCATTATCTGTTAGGCCGTCTACTTTTAAGTACCATCATCATGGGACATAGGGCCCGACTTTACAGTAAGCTTCTACCATCATGATGGGTCGCTGTTCCCCCTCCAACTTAACCCATTGTCAACTGTATTTAGTTATATTTTCACACTTTCTTTGGCATTGCAAACATATGCTTTCTCATGCCAATGAAGCTCATTTGAATTTAATTGGATAATGACAATACACTTTATGTGTATGCTATAGCATGTTTCATGACAGCAGCCCAGATTACTTCACATTAAAACATAGATGAACTGATCCTGCACGGCTTTCATGTTTGACATGTCTTTAGAGATCCACTCTGACAACATTCCCTTCCTCAACGCTCCACTGGGAAGCTAAGAACAGTCATCAATGGCAGCAAACATATGAAATAAATCATTTTTCACTGCCAGCTTCACGCTCAGAAGGGAATATTACAACTCTTCATCGTGGTCAGCGAGACCAAACACTTTAGAAACTCATCTCTCAAGTTGAAAACTATAGAAATGATCCCTGAAAGTATAGTCTTAACATGAAAGTGAGTGGAAACAACTAGTGATTCATGTGAATGTCACTTAAAGTAATGGTTGGCAATGGTCACTATACTGTCAGTGAGAAATCCTGAAAAAGCATTTCAACGTGATTTGTCCACACAAGATGTGAACAAACAGGCCACATCTCAGTTCTGTGCATAACATGTGTAATGTGTAATAGCTCTGAACATACTACTAGCAATCAGTCCATTCATTGTGCATTATTACCGTATGACTACTCTCAAAGGCTACGATTAATATATCATGTTTAACCACATTACACAACTCATCCATTCTATGTTTAAAACAGGGTTAAAACCTTTCACGTTGCACAATGGGTAAATTACAT
Source organism: Protomyctophum parallelum (assembly GCF_964188405.1). Classification (NCBI taxonomy): domain Eukaryota; kingdom Metazoa; phylum Chordata; class Actinopteri; order Myctophiformes; family Myctophidae; genus Protomyctophum; species Protomyctophum parallelum. The sequence continues at coordinate 2,340,071 of NC_139712.1, forward strand.
TTGTACAATGTCAACCAGAAGATCAATAAATTCATTATCTGTTAGGCCGTCTACTTTTAAGTACCATCATCATGGGACATAGGGCCCGACTTTACAGTAAGCTTCTACCATCATGATGGGTCGCTGTTCCCCCTCCAACTTACCCCATTGTCAACTGTATTTAGTTATATTTTCACACTTTCTTTGGCATTGCAAACATATGCTTTCTCATGCCAATGAAGCTCATTTGAATTTAATTGGATAATGATAATACACTTTATGTGTATGCTATAGCATGTTTCATGACAGCAGCCCAGATTACTTTACATTAAAACATAGATGAACTGATCCTGCACGGCTTTCATGTTTGACATGTCTTTAGAGATCCACTCTGACAACATTCCCTTCCTCAACGCTCCACTGGGAAGCTAAGAAAAGTCATCAATGGCAGCAAACATATGAAATAAATCATTTTTCACTGCCAGCTTCACGCTCAGAAGGGAATATTACAACTCTTCATCGTGGTCAGCGAGACCAAACACTTTAGAAACTCATCTCTCAAGTTGAAAACTATAGAAATGATCCCTGAAAGTATAGTCTTAACATGAAAGTGAGTGGAAACAACTAGTGATTCATGTGAATGTCACTTGGAGTAATGGTTGGCAATGGTCACTATACTGTCAGTGAGAAATCCTGAAAAAGCATTTCAACGTGATTTGTCCACACAAGATGTGAACAAACAGGCCACATCTCAGTTCTGTGCATAACATGTGTAATAGCTCTGAACATACTACTAGCAATCAGTCCATTCATTGTGCATTATTACCGTATGACTACTCTCAAAGGCTACGATTAATATATCATGTTTAACCACATTACACAACTCATCCATTCTATGTTTAAAACAGGGTTAAAACCTTTCACGTTGCACAATGGGTAAATTACATTTGTACAATGTCAACCAGAAGATCAATAAATTCATTATCTGTTAGGCCGTCTACTTTTAAGTACCATCATCATGGGACATAGGGCCCGACTTTACAGTAAGCTTCTACCATCATGATGGGTCGCTGTTCCCCCTCCAACTTACCCCATTGTCAACTGTATTTAGTTATATTTTCACACTTTCTTTGGCATTGCAAACATATGCTTTCTCATGCCAATGAAGCTCATTTGAATTTAATTGGATAATGACAATACACTTTATGTGTATGCTATAGCATGTTTCATGACAGCAGCCCAGATTACTTCACATTAAAACATAGATGAACTGATCCTGCACGGCTTTCATGTTTGACATGTCTTTAGAGATCCACTCTGACAACACTCCCTTCCTCAACGCTCCACTGGGAAGCTAAGAACAGTCATCAATGGCAGCAAACATATGAAATAAATCATTTTTCACTGCCAGCTTCACGCTCAGAAGGGAATATTACAACTCTTCATCGTGGTCAGCGAGACCAAACACTTTAGAAACTCATCTCTCAAGTTGAAAACTATAGAAATGATCCCTGAAAGTATAGTCTTAACATGAAAGTGAGTGGAAACAACTAGTGATTCATGTGAATGTCACTTAAAGTAATGGTTGGCAATGGTCACTATACTGTCAGTGAGAAATCCTGAAAAAGCATTTCAACGTGATTTGTCCACACAAGATGTGAACAAACAGGCCACATCTCAGTTCTGTGCATAACATGTGTAATGTGTAATAGCTCTGAACATACTACTAGCAATCAGTCCATTCATTGTGCATTATTACCGTATGACTACTCTCAAAGGCTACGATTAATATATCATGTTTAACCACATTACACAACTCATCCATTCTATGTTTAAAACAGGGTTAAAACCTTTCACGTTGCACAATGGGTAAATTACATTTGTACAATGTCAACCAGAAGATCAATAAATTCATTATCTGTTAGGCCGTCTACTTTTAAGTACCATCATCATGGGACATAGGGCCCGACTTTACAGTAAGCTTCTACCATCATGATGGGTCGCTGTTCCCCCTCCAACTTACCCCATTGTCAACTGTATTTAGTTATATTTTCACACTTTCTTTGGCATTGCAAACATATGCTTTCTCATGCCAATGAAGCTCATTTGAATTTAATTGGATAATGATAATACACTTTATGTGTATGCTATAGCATGTTTCATGACAGCAGCCCAGATTACTTTACATTAAAACATAGATGAACTGATCCTGCACGGCTTTCATGTTTGACATGTCTTTAGAGATCCACTCTGACAACATTCCCTTCCTCAAGGCTCCACTGGGAAGCTAAGAACAGTCATCAATGGCAGCAAACATATGAAATAAATCATTTTTCACTGCCAGCTTCACGCTCAGAAGGGAATATTACAACTCTTCATCGTGGTCAGCAAGACCAAACACTTTAGAAACTCATCTCTCAAGTTGAAAACTATAGAAATGATCCCTGAAAGTATAGTCTTAACATGAAAGTGAGTGGAAACAACTAGTGATTCATGTGAATGTCACTTAGAGTAATGGTTGGCAATGGTCACTATACTGTCAGTGAGAAATCCTGAAAAAGCATTTCAACGTGATTTGTCCACACAAGATGTGAACAAACAGGCCACATCTCAGTTCTGTGCATAACATGTGTAATAGCTCTGAACATACTACTAGCAATCAGTCCATTCATTGTGCATTATTACCGTATGACTACTCTCAAAGGCTACGATTAATATATCATGTTTAACCACATTACACAACTCATCCATTCTATGTTTAAAACAGGGTTAAAACCTTTCACGTTGCACAATGGGTAAATTACATTTGTACAATGTCAACCAGAAGATCAATAAATTCATTATCTGTTAGGCCGTCTACTTTTAAGTACCATCATCATGGGACATAGGGCCCGACTTTACAGTAAGCTTCTACCATCATGATGGGTCGCTGTTCCCCCTCCAACTTACCCCATTGTCAACTGTATTTAGTTATATTTTCACACTTTCTTTGGCATTGCAAACATATGCTTTCTCATGCCAATGAAGCTCATTTGAATTTAATTGGATAATGACAATACACTTTATGTGTATGCTATAGCATGTTTCATGACAGCAGCCCAGATTACTTCACATTAAAACATAGATGAACTGATCCTGCACGGCTTTCATGTTTGACATGTCTTTAGAGATCCACTCTGACAACATTCCCTTCCTCAACGCTCCACTGGGAAGCTAAGAACAGTCATCAATGGCAGCAAACATATGAAATAAATCATTTTTCACTGCCAGCTTCACGCTCAGAAGGGAATATTACAACTCTTCATCGTGGTCAGCGAGACCAAACACTTTAGAAACTCATCTCTCAAGTTGAAAACTATAGAAATGATCCCTGAAAGTATAGTCTTAACATGAAAGTGAGTGGAAACAACTAGTGATTCATGTGAATGTCACTTAAAGTAATGGTTGGCAATGGTCACTATACTGTCAGTGAGAAATCCTGAAAAAGCATTTCAACGTGATTTGTCCACACAAGATGTGAACAAACAGGCCACATCTCAGTTCTGTGCATAACATGTGTAATGTGTAATAGCTCTGAACATACTACTAGCAATCAGTCCATTCATTGTGCATTATTACCGTATGACTACTCTCAAAGGCTACGATTAATATATCATGTTTAACCACATTACACAACTCATCCATTCTATGTTTAAAACAGGGTTAAAACCTTTCACGTTGCACAATGGGTAAATTACATTTGTACAATGTCAACCAGAAGATCAATAAATTCATTATCTGTTAGGCCGTCTACTTTTAAGTACCATCATCATGGGACATAGGGCCCGACTTTACAGTAAGCTTCTACCATCATGATGGGTCGCTGTTCCCCCTCCAACTTACCCCATTGTCAACTGTATTTAGTTATATTTTCACACTTTCTTTGGCATTGCAAACATATGCTTTCTCATGCCAATGAAGCTCATTTGAATTTAATTGGATAATGATAATACACTTTATGTGTATGCTATAGCATGTTTCATGACAGCAGCCCAGATTACTTTACATTAAAACATAGATGAACTGATCCTGCACGGCTTTCATGTTTGACATGTCTTTAGAGATCCACTCTGACAACATTCCCTTCCTCAACGCTCCACTGGGAAGCTAAGAAAAGTCATCAATGGCAGCAAACATATGAAATAAATCATTTTTCACTGCCAGCTTCACGCTCAGAAGGGAATATTACAACTCTTCATCGTGGTCAGCGAGACCAAACACTTTAGAAACTCATCTCTCAAGTTGAAAACTATAGAAATGATCCCTGAAAGTATAGTCTTAACATGAAAGTGAGTGGAAACAACTAGTGATTCATGTGAATGTCACTTGGAGTAATGGTTGGCAATGGTCACTATACTGTCAGTGAGAAATCCTGAAAAAGCATTTCAACGTGATTTGTCCACACAAGATGTGAACAAACAGGCCACATCTCAGTTCTGTGCATAACATGTGTAATAGCTCTGAACATACTACTAGCAATCAGTCCATTCATTGTGCATTATTACCGTATGACTACTCTCAAAGGCTACGATTAATATATCATGTTTAACCACATTACACAACTCATCCATTCTATGTTTAAAACAGGGTTAAAACCTTTCACGTTGCACAATGGGTAAATTACATTTGTACAATGTCAACCAGAAGATCAATAAATTCATTATCTGTTAGGCCGTCTACTTTTAAGTACCATCATCATGGGACATAGGGCCCGACTTTACAGTAAGCTTCTACCATCATGATGGGTCGCTGTTCCCCCTCCAACTTACCCCATTGTCAACTGTATTTAGTTATATTTTCACACTTTCTTTGGCATTGCAAACATATGCTTTCTCATGCCAATGAAGCTCATTTGAATTTAATTGGATAATGACAATACACTTTATGTGTATGCTATAGCATGTTTCATGACAGCAGCCCAGATTACTTCACATTAAAACATAGATGAACTGATCCTGCACGGCTTTCATGTTTGACATGTCTTTAGAGATCCACTCTGACAACACTCCCTTCCTCAACGCTCCACTGGGAAGCTAAGAACAGTCATCAATGGCAGCAAACATATGAAATAAATCATTTTTCACTGCCAGCTTCACGCTCAGAAGGGAATATTACAACTCTTCATCGTGGTCAGCGAGACCAAACACTTTAGAAACTCATCTCTCAAGTTGAAAACTATAGAAATGATCCCTGAAAGTATAGTCTTAACATGAAAGTGAGTGGAAACAACTAGTGATTCATGTGAATGTCACTTAAAGTAATGGTTGGCAATGGTCACTATACTGTCAGTGAGAAATCCTGAAAAAGCATTTCAACGTGATTTGTCCACACAAGATGTGAACAAACAGGCCACATCTCAGTTCTGTGCATAACATGTGTAATGTGTAATAGCTCTGAACATACTACTAGCAATCAGTCCATTCATTGTGCATTATTACCGTATGACTACTCTCAAAGGCTACGATTAATATATCATGTTTAACCACATTACACAACTCATCCATTCTATGTTTAAAACAGGGTTAAAACCTTTCACGTTGCACAATGGGTAAATTACATTTGTACAATGTCAACCAGAAGATCAATAAATTCATTATCTGTTAGGCCGTCTACTTTTAAGTACCATCATCATGGGACATAGGGCCCGACTTTACAGTAAGCTTCTACCATCATGATGGGTCGCTGTTCCCCCTCCAACTTACCCCATTGTCAACTGTATTTAGTTATATTTTCACACTTTCTTTGGCATTGCAAACATATGCTTTCTCATGCCAATGAAGCTCATTTGAATTTAATTGGATAATGATAATACACTTTATGTGTATGCTATAGCATGTTTCATGACAGCAGCCCAGATTACTTTACATTAAAACATAGATGAACTGATCCTGCACGGCTTTCATGTTTGACATGTCTTTAGAGATCCACTCTGACAACATTCCCTTCCTCAAGGCTCCACTGGGAAGCTAAGAACAGTCATCAATGGCAGCAAACATATGAAATAAATCATTTTTCACTGCCAGCTTCACGCTCAGAAGGGAATATTACAACTCTTCATCGTGGTCAGCAAGACCAAACACTTTAGAAACTCATCTCTCAAGTTGAAAACTATAGAAATGATCCCTGAAAGTATAGTCTTAACATGAAAGTGAGTGGAAACAACTAGTGATTCATGTGAATGTCACTTAGAGTAATGGTTGGCAATGGTCACTATACTGTCAGTGAGAAATCCTGAAAAAGCATTTCAACGTGATTTGTCCACACAAGATGTGAACAAACAGGCCACATCTCAGTTCTGTGCATAACATGTGTAATAGCTCTGAACATACTACTAGCAATCAGTCCATTCATTGTGCATTATTACCGTATGACTACTCTCAAAGGCTACGATTAATATATCATGTTTAACCACATTACACAACTCATCCATTCTATGTTTAAAACAGGGTTAAAACCTTTCACGTTGCACAATGGGTAAATTACATTTGTACAATGTCAACCAGAAGATCAATAAATTCATTATCTGTTAGGCCGTCTACTTTTAAGTACCATCATCATGGGACATAGGGCCCGACTTTACAGTAAGCTTCTACCATCATGATGGGTCGCTGTTCCCCCTCCAACTTACCCCATTGTCAACTGTATTTAGTTATATTTTCACACTTTCTTTGGCATTGCAAACATATGCTTTCTCATGCCAATGAAGCTCATTTGAATTTAATTGGATAATGACAATACACTTTATGTGTATGCTATAGCATGTTTCATGACAGCAGCCCAGATTACTTCACATTAAAACATAGATGAACTGATCCTGCACGGCTTTCATGTTTGACATGTCTTTAGAGATCCACTCTGACAACATTCCCTTCCTCAACGCTCCACTGGGAAGCTAAGAACAGTCATCAATGGCAGCAAACACATGAAATAAATCATTTTTCACTGCCAGCTTCACGCTCAGAAGGGAATATTACAACTCTTCATCGTGGTCAGCGAGACCAAACACTTTAGAAACTCATCTCTCAAGTTGAAAACTATAGAAATGATCCCTGAAAGTATAGTCTTAACATGAAAGTGAGTGGAAACAACTAGTGATTCATGTGAATGTCACTTAAAGTAATGGTTGGCAATGGTCACTATACTGTCAGTGAGAAATCCTGAAAAAGCATTTCAACGTGATTTGTCCACACAAGATGTGAACAAACAGGCCACATCTCAGTTCTGTGCATAACATGTGTAATGTGTAATAGCTCTGAACATACTACTAGCAATCAGTCCATTCATTGTGCATTATTACCGTATGACTACTCTCAAAGGCTACGATTAATATATCATGTTTAACCACATTACACAACTCATCCATTCTATGTTTAAAACAGGGTTAAAACCTTTCACGTTGCACAATGGGTAAATTACATTTGTACAATGTCAACCAGAAGATCAATAAATTCATTATCTGTTAGGCCGTCTACTTTTAAGTACCATCATCATGGGACATAGGGCCCGACTTTACAGTAAGCTTCTACCATCATGATGGGTCGCTGTTCCCCCTCCAACTTACCCCATTGTCAACTGTATTTAGTTATATTTTCACACTTTCTTTGGCATTGCAAACATATGCTTTCTCATGCCAATGAAGCTCATTTGAATTTAATTGGATAATGATAATACACTTTATGTGTATGCTATAGCATGTTTCATGACAGCAGCCCAGATTACTTTACATTAAAACATAGATGAACTGATCCTGCACGGCTTTCATGTTTGACATGTCTTTAGAGATCCACTCTGACAACATTCCCTTCCTCAAGGCTCCACTGGGAAGCTAAGAACAGTCATCAATGGCAGCAAACATATGAATTAAATCATTTTTCACTGCCAGCTTCACGCTCAGAAGGGAATATTACAACTCTTCATCGTGGTCAGCGAGACCAAACACTTTAGAAACTCATCTCTCAAGTTGAAAACTATAGAAATGATCCCTGAAAGTATAGTCTTAACATGAAAGTGAGTGGAAACAACTAGTGATTCATGTGAATGTCACTTAGAGTAATGGTTGGCAATGGTCACTATACTGTCAGTGAGAAATCCTGAAAAAGCATTTCAACGTGATTTGTCCACACAAGATGTGAACAAACAGGCCACATCTCAGTTCTGTGCATAACATGTGTAATAGCTCTGAACATACTACTAGCAATCAGTCCATTCATTGTGCATTATTACCGTATGACTACTCTCAAAGGCTACGATTAATATATCATGTTTAACCACATTACACAACTCATCCATTCTATGTTTAAAACAGGGTTAAAACCTTTCACGTTGCACAATGGGTAAATTACATTTGTACAATGTCAACCAGAAGATCAATAAATTCATTATCTGTTAGGCCGTCTACTTTTAAGTACCATCATCATGGGACATAGGGCCCGACTTTACAGTAAGCTTCTACCATCATGATGGGTCGCTGTTCCCCCTCCAACTTACCCCATTGTCAACTGTATTTAGTTATATTTTCACACTTTCTTTGGCATTGCAAACATATGCTTTCTCATGCCAATGAAGCTCATTTGAATTTAATTGGATAATGATAATACACTTTATGTGTATGCTATAGCATGTTTCATGACAGCAGCCCAGATTACTTTACATTAAAACATAGATGAACTGATCCTGCACGGCTTTCATGTTTGACATGTCTTTAGAGATCCACTCTGACAACATTCCCTTCCTCAAGGCTCCACTGGGAAGCTAAGAACAGTCATCAATGGCAGCAAACATATGAATTAAATCATTTTTCACTGCCAGCTTCACGCTCAGAAGGGAATATTACAACTCTTCATCGTGGTCAGCGAGACCAAACACTTTAGAAACTCATCTCTCAAGTTGAAAACTATAGAAATGATCCCTGAAAGTATAGTCTTAACATGAAAGTGAGTGGAAACAACTAGTGATTCATGTGAATGTCACTTAAAGTAATGGTTGGCAATGGTCACTATACTGTCAGTGAGAAATCCTGAAAAAGCATTTCAACGTGATTTGTCCACACAAGATGTGAACAAACAGGCCACATCTCAGTTCTGTGCATAACATGTGTAATGTGTAATAGCTCTGAACATACTACTAGCAATCAGTCCATTCATTGTGCATTATTACCGTATGACTACTCTCAAAGGCTACGATTAATATATCATGTTTAACCACATTACACAACTCATCCATTCTATGTTTAAAACAGGGTTAAAACCTTTCACGTTGCACAATGGGTAAATTACATTTGTACAATGTCAACCAGAAGATCAATAAATTCATTATCTGTTAGGCCGTCTACTTTTAAGTACCATCATCATGGGACATAGGGCCCGACTTTACAGTAAGCTTCTACCATCATGATGGGTCGCTGTTCCCCCTCCAACTTACCCCATTGTCAACTGTATTTAGTTATATTTTCACACTTTCTTTGGCATTGCAAACATATGCTTTCTCATGCCAATGAAGCTCATTTGAATTTAATTGGATAATGATAATACACTTTATGTGTATGCTATAGCATGTTTCATGACAGCAGCCCAGATTACTTTACATTAAAACATAGATGAACTGATCCTGCACGGCTTTCATGTTTGACATGTCTTTAGAGATCCACTCTGACAACATTCCCTTCCTCAACGCTCCACTGGGAAGCTAAGAACAGTCATCAATGGCAGCAAACATATGAAATAAATCATTTTTCACTGCCAGCTTCACGCTCAGAAGGGAATATTACAACTCTTCATCGTGGTCAGCGAGACCAAACACTTTAGAAACTCATCTCTCAAGTTGAAAACTATAGAAATGATCCGTGAAAGTATAGTCTTAACATGAAAGTGAGTGGAAACAACTAGTGATTCATGTGAATGTCACTTAGAGTAATGGTTGGCAATGGTCACTATACTGTCAGTGAGAAATCCTGAAAAAGCATTTCAACGTGATTTGTCCACACAAGATGTGAACAAACAGGCCACATCTCAGTTCTGTGCATAACATGTGTAATAGCTCTGAACATACTACTAGCAATCAGTCCATTCATTGTGCATTATTACCGTATGACTACTCTCAAAGGCTACGATTAATATATCATGTTTAACCACATTACACAACTCATCCATTCTATGTTTAAAACAGGGTTAAAACCTTTCACGTTGCACAATGGGTAAATTACATTTGTACAATGTCAACCAGAAGATCAATAAATTCATTATCTGTTAGGCCGTCTACTTTTAAGTACCATCATCATGGGACATAGGGCCCGACTTTACAGTAAGCTTCTACCATCATGATGGGTCGCTGTTCCCCCTCCAACTTACCCCATTGTCAACTGTATTTAGTTATATTTTCACACTTTCTTTGGCATTGCAAACATATGCTTTCTCATGCCAATGAAGCTCATTTGAATTTAATTGGATAATGATAATACACTTTATGTGTATGCTATAGCATGTTTCATGACAGCAGCCCAGATTACTTTACATTAAAACATAGATGAACTGATCCTGCACGGCTTTCATGTTTGACATGTCTTTAGAGATCCACTCTGACAACATTCCCTTCCTCAAGGCTCCACTGGGAAGCTAAGAACAGTCATCAATGGCAGCAAACATATGAATTAAATCATTTTTCACTGCCAGCTTCACGCTCAGAAGGGAATATTACAACTCTTCATCGTGGTCAGCGAGACCAAACACTTTAGAAACTCATCTCTCAAGTTGAAAACTATAGAAATGATCCCTGAAAGTATAGTCTTAACATGAAAGTGAGTGGAAACAACTAGTGATTCATGTGAATGTCACTTAAAGTAATGGTTGGCAATGGTCACTATACTGTCAGTGAGAAATCCTGAAAAAGCATTTCAACGTGATTTGTCCACACAAGATGTGAACAAACAGGCCACATCTCAGTTCTGTGCATAACATGTGTAATGTGTAATAGCTCTGAACATACTACTAGCAATCAGTCCATTCATTGTGCATTATTACCGTATGACTACTCTCAAAGGCTACGATTAATATATCATGTTTAACCACATTACACAACTCATCCATTCTATGTTTAAAACAGGGTTAAAACCTTTCACGTTGCACAATGGGTAAATTACATTTGTACAATGTCAACCAGAAGATCAATAAATTCATTATCTGTTAGGCCGTCTACTTTTAAGTACCATCATCATGGGACATAGGGCCCGACTTTACAGTAAGCTTCTACCATCATGATGGGTCGCTGTTCCCCCTCCAACTTACCCCATTGTCAACTGTATTTAGTTATATTTTCACACTTTCTTTGGCATTGCAAACATATGCTTTCTCATGCCAATGAAGCTCATTTGAATTTAATTGGATAATGATAATACACTTTATGTGTATGCTATAGCATGTTTCATGACAGCAGCCCAGATTACTTTACATTAAAACATAGATGAACTGATCCTGCACGGCTTTCATGTTTGACATGTCTTTAGAGATCCACTCTGACAACATTCCCTTCCTCAAGGCTCCACTGGGAAGCTAAGAACAGTCATCAATGGCAGCAAACATATGAAATAAATCCTTTTTCACTGCCAGCTTCACGCTCAGAAGGGAATATTACAACTCTTCATCGTGGTCAGCAAGACCAAACACTTTAGAAACTCATCTCTCAAGTTGAAAACTATAGAAATGATCCCTGAAAGTATAGTCTTAACATGAAAGTGAGTGGAAACAACTAGTGATTCATGTGAATGTCACTTAGAGTAATGGTTGGCAATGGTCACTATACTGTCAGTGAGAAATCCTGAAAAAGCATTTCAACGTGATTTGTCCACACAAGATGTGAACAAACAGGCCACATCTCAGTTCTGTGCATAACATGTGTAATAGCTCTGAACATACTACTAGCAATCAGTCCATTCATTGTGCATTATTACCGTATGACTACTCTCAAAGGCTACGATTAATATATCATGTTTAACCACATTACACAACTCATCCATTCTATGTTTAAAACAGGGTTAAAACCTTTCACGTTGCACAATGGGTAAATTACATTTGTACAATGTCAACCAGAAGATCAATAAATTCATTATCTGTTAGGCCGTCTACTTTTAAGTACCATCATCATGGGACATAGGGCCCGACTTTACAGTAAGCTTCTACCATCATGATGGGTCGCTGTTCCCCCTCCAACTTACCCCATTGTCAACTGTATTTAGTTATATTTTCACACTTTCTTTGGCATTGCAAACATATGCTTTCTCATGCCAATGAAGCTCATTTGAATTTAATTGGATAATGACAATACACTTTATGTGTATGCTATAGCATGTTTCATGACAGCAGCCCAGATTACTTCACATTAAAACATAGATGAACTGATCCTGCACGGCTTTCATGTTTGACATGTCTTTAGAGATCCACTCTGACAACATTCCCTTCCTCAACGCTCCACTGGGAAGCTAAGAACAGTCATCAATGGCAGCAAACATATGAAATAAATCATTTTTCACTGCCAGCTTCACGCTCAGAAGGGAATATTACAACTCTTCATCGTGGTCAGCGAGACCAAACACTTTAGAAACTCATCTCTCAAGTTGAAAACTATAGAAATGATCCCTGAAAGTATAGTCTTAACATGAAAGTGAGTGGAAACAACTAGTGATTCATGTGAATGTCACTTGGAGTAATGGTTGGCAATGGTCACTATACTGTCAGTGAGAAATCCTGAAAAAGCATTTCAACGTGATTTGTCCACACAAGATGTGAACAAACAGGCCACATCTCAGTTCTGTGCATAACATGTGTAATAGCTCTGAACATACTACTAGCAATCAGTCCATTCATTGTGCATTATTACCGTATGACTACTCTCAAAGGCTACGATTAATATATCATGTTTAACCACATTACACAACTCATCCATTCTATGTTTAAAACAGGGTTAAAACCTTTCACGTTGCACAATGGGTAAATTACATTTGTACAATGTCAACCAGAAGATCAATAAATTCATTATCTGTTAGGCCGTCTACTTTTAAGTACCATCATCATGGGACATAGGGCCCGACTTTACAGTAAGCTTCTACCATCATGATGGGTCGCTGTTCCCCCTCCAACTTACCCCATTGTCAACTGTATTTAGTTATATTTTCACACTTTCTTTGGCATTGCAAACATATGCTTTCTCATGCCAATGAAGCTCATTTGAATTTAATTGGATAATGACAATACACTTTATGTGTATGCTATAGCATGTTTCATGACAGCAGCCCAGATTACTTCACATTAAAACATAGATGAACTGATCCTGCACGGCTTTCATGTTTGACATGTCTTTAGAGATCCACTCTGACAACATTCCCTTCCTCAACGCTCCACTGGGAAGCTAAGAACAGTCATCAATGGCAGCAAACATATGAAATAAATCATTTTTCACTGCCAGCTTCACGCTCAGAAGGGAATATTACAACTCTTCATCGTGGTCAGCAAGACCAAACACTTTAGAAACTCATCTCTCAAGTTGAAAACTATAGAAATGATCCCTGAAAGTATAGTCTCAACATGAAAGTGAGTGGAAACAACTAGTGATTCATGTGAATGTCACTTAGAGTAATGGTTGGCAATGGTCACTATACTGTCAGTGAGAAATCCTGAAAAAGCATTTCAACGTGATTTGTCCACACAAGATGTGAACAAACAGGCCACATCTCAGTTCTGTGCATAACATGTGTAATAGCTCTGAACATACTACTAGCAATCAGTCCATTCATTGTGCATTATTACCGTATGACTACTCTCAAAGGCTACGATTAATATATCATGTTTAACCACATTACACAACTCATCCATTCTATGTTTAAAACAGGGTTAAAACCTTTCACGTTGCACAATGGGTAAATTACATTTGTACAATGTCAACCAGAAGATCAATAAATTCATTATCTGTTAGGCCGTCTACTTTTAAGTACCATCATCATGGGACATAGGGCCCGACTTTACAGTAAGCTTCTACCATCATGATGGGTCGCTGTTCCCCCTCCAACTTACCCCATTGTCAACTGTATTTAGTTATATTTTCACACTTTCTTTGGCATTGCAAACATATGCTTTCTCATGCCAATGAAGCTCATTTGAATTTAATTGGATAATGACAATACACTTTATGTGTATGCTATAGCATGTTTCATGACAGCAGCCCAGATTACTTCACATTAAAACATAGATGAACTGATCCTGCACGGCTTTCATGTTTGACATGTCTTTAGAGATCCACTCTGACAACATTCCCTTCCTCAACGCTCCACTGGGAAGCTAAGAACAGTCATCAATGGCAGCAAACACATGAAATAAATCATTTTTCACTGCCAGCTTCACGCTCAGAAGGGAATATTACAACTCTTCATCGTGGTCAGCGAGACCAAACACTTTAGAAACTCATCTCTCAAGTTGAAAACTATAGAAATGATCCCTGAAAGTATAGTCTTAACATGAAAGTGAGTGGAAACAACTAGTGATTCATGTGAATGTCACTTAAAGTAATGGTTGGCAATGGTCACTATACTGTCAGTGAGAAATCCTGAAAAAGCATTTCAACGTGATTTGTCCACACAAGATGTGAACAAACAGGCCACATCTCAGTTCTGTGCATAACATGTGTAATGTGTAATAGCTCTGAACATACTACTAGCAATCAGTCCATTCATTGTGCATTATTACCGTATGACTACTCTCAAAGGCTACGATTAATATATCATGTTTAACCACATTACACAACTCATCCATTCTATGTTTAAAACAGGGTTAAAACCTTTCACGTTGCACAATGGGTAAATTACATTTGTACAATGTCAACCAGAAGATCAATAAATTCATTATCTGTTAGGCCGTCTACTTTTAAGTACCATCATCATGGGACATAGGGCCCGACTTTACAGTAAGCTTCTACCATCATGATGGGTCGCTGTTCCCCCTCCAACTTACCCCATTGTCAACTGTATTTAGTTATATTTTCACACTTTCTTTGGCATTGCAAACATATGCTTTCTCATGCCAATGAAGCTCATTTGAATTTAATTGGATAATGATAATACACTTTATGTGTATGCTATAGCATGTTTCATGACAGCAGCCCAGATTACTTTACATTAAAACATAGATGAACTGATCCTGCACAGCTTTCATGTTTGACATGTCTTTAGAGATCCACTCTGACAACATTCCCTTCCTCAACGCTCCACTGGGAAGCTAAGAAAAGTCATCAATGGCAGCAAACATATGAAATAAATCATTTTTCACTGCCAGCTTCACGCTCAGAAGGGAATATTACAACTCTTCATCGTGGTCAGCGAGACCAAACACTTTAGAAACTCATCTCTCAAGTTGAAAACTATAGAAATGATCCCTAAAAGTATAGTCTTAACATGAAAGTGAGTGGAAACAACTAGTGATTCATGTGAATGTCACTTGGAGTAATGGTTGGCAATGGTCACTATACTGTCAGTGAGAAATCCTGAAAAAGCATTTCAACGTGATTTGTCCACACAAGATGTGAACAAACAGGCCACATCTCAGTTCTGTGCATAACATGTGTAATAGCTCTGAACATACTACTAGCAATCAGTCCATTCATTGTGCATTATTACCGTATGACTACTCTCAAAGGCTACGATTAATATATCATGTTTAACCACATTACACAACTCATCCATTCTATGTTTAAAACAGGGTTAAAAACTTTCACGTTGCACAATGGGTAAATTACATTTGTACAATGTCAACCAGAAGATCAATAAATTCATTATCTGTTAGGCCGTCTACTTTTAAGTACCATCATCATCATGGGACATAGGGCCCGACTTTACAGTAAGCTTCTACCATCATGATGGGTCGCTGTTCCCCCTCCAACTTACCCCATTGTCAACTGTATTTAGTTATATTTTCACACTTTCTTTGGCATTGCAAACATATGCTTTCTCATGCCAATGAAGCTCATTTGAATTTAATTGGATAATGATAATACACTTTATGTGTATGCTATAGCATGTTTCATGACAGCAGCCCAGATTACTTTACATTAAAACATAGATGAACTGATCCTGCACAGCTTTCATGTTTGACATGTCTTTAGAGATCCACTCTGACAACATTCCCTTCCTCAACGCTCCACTGGGAAGCTAAGAACAGTCATCAATGGCAGCAAACATATGAAATAAATCATTTTTCACTGCCAGCTTCACGCTCAGAAGGGAATATTACAACTCTTCATCGTGGTCAGCGAGACCAAACACTTTAGAAACTCATCTCTCAAGTTGAAAACTATAGAAATGATCCCTGAAAGTATAGTCTTAACATGAAAGTGAGTGGAAACAACTAGTGATTCATGTGAATGTCACTTAGAGTAATGGTTGGCAATGGTCACTATACTGTCAGTGAGAAATCCTGAAAAAGCATTTCAACGTGATTTGTCCACACAAGATGTGAACAAACAGGCCACATCTCAGTTCTGTGCATAACATGTGTAATGTGTAATAGCTCTGAACATACTACTAGCAATCAGTCCATTCATTGTGCATTATTACCGTATGACTACTCTCAAAGGCTACGATTAATATATCATGTTTAACCACATTACACAACTCATCCATTCTATGTTTAAAACAGGGTTAAAACCTTTCACGTTGCACAATGGGTAAATTACATTTGTACAATGTCAACCAGAAGATCAATAAATTCATTATCTGTTAGGCCGTCTACTTTTAAGTACCATCATCATGGGACATAGGGCCCGACTTTACAGTAAGCTTCTACCATCATGATGGGTCGCTGTTCCCCCTCCAACTTACCCCATTGTCAACTGTATTTAGTTATATTTTCACACTTTCTTTGGCATTGCAAACATATGCTTTCTCATGCCAATGAAGCTCATTTGAATTTAATTGGATAATGATAATACACTTTATGTGTATGCTATAGCATGTTTCATGACAGCAGCCCAGATTACTTTACATTAAAACATAGATGAACTGATCCTGCACGGCTTTCATGTTTGACATGTCTTTAGAGATCCACTCTGACAACATTCCCTTCCTCAACACTCCACTGGGAAGCTAAGAACAGTCATCAATGGCAGCAAACATATGAAATAAATCATTTTTCACTGCAAGCTTCACGCTCAGAAGGGAATATTACAACTCTTCATCGTGGTCAGCGAGACCAAACACTTTAGAAACTCATCTCTCAAGTTGAAAACTATAGAAATGATCCCTGAAAGTATAGTCTTAACATGAAAGTGAGTGGAAACAACTAGTGATTCATGTGAATGTCACTTGGAGTAATGGTTGGCAATGGTCACTATACTGTCAGTGAGAAATCCTGAAAAAGCATTTCAACGTGATTTGTCCACACAAGATGTGAACAAACAGGCCACATCTCAGTTCTGTGCATAACATGTGTAATAGCTCTGAACATACTACTAGCAATCAGTCCATTCATTGTGCATTATTACCGTATGACTACTCTCAAAGGCTACGATTAATATATCATGTTTAACCACATTACACAACTCATCCATTCTATGTTTAAAACAGGGTTAAAAACGTTCACGTTGCACAATGGGTAAATTACATTTGTACAATGTCAACCAGAAGATCAATAAATTCATTATCTGTTAGGCCGTCTACTTTTAAGTACCATCATCATCATGGGACATAGGGCCC
Source organism: Protomyctophum parallelum (assembly GCF_964188405.1). Classification (NCBI taxonomy): domain Eukaryota; kingdom Metazoa; phylum Chordata; class Actinopteri; order Myctophiformes; family Myctophidae; genus Protomyctophum; species Protomyctophum parallelum. The sequence continues at coordinate 2,357,814 of NC_139712.1, forward strand.
AACTTTACAGTAAGCTTCTACCATCATGATGGGTCGCTGTTCCCCCTCCAACTTACCCCATTGTCAACTGTATTTAGTTATATTTTCACACTTTCTTTGGCATTGCAAACATATGCTTTCTCATGCCAATGAAGCTCATTTGAATTTAATTGGATAATGATAATACACTTTATGTGTATGCTATAGCATGTTTCATGACAGCAGCCCAGATTACTTTACATTAAAACATAGATGAACTGATCCTGCACGGCTTTCATGTTTGACATGTCTTTAGAGATCCACTCTGACAACATTCCCTTCCTCAACGCTCCACTGGGAAGCTAAGAACAGTCATCAATGGCAGCAAACATATGAAATAAATCATTTTTCACTGCCAGCTTCACGCTCAGAAGGGAATATTACAACTCTTCATCATGGTCAGCGAGACCAAACACTTTGGAAACTCATCTCTCAAGTTGAAAACTATAGAAATGATCCCTGAAAGTATAGTCTTAACATGAAAGTGAGTGGAAACAACTAGTGATTCATGTGAATGTCACTTAGAGTAATGGTTGGCAATGGTCACTATACTGTCAGTGAGAAATCCTGAAAAAGCATTTCAACGTGATTTGTCCACACAAGATGTGAACAAACAGGCCACATCTCAGTTCTGTGCATAACATGTGTAATGTGTAATAGCTCTGAACATACTACTAGCAATCAGTCCATTCATTGTGCATTATTACCGTATGACTACTCTCAAAGGCTACGATTAATATATCATGTTTAACCACATTACACAACTCATCCATTCTATGTTTAAAACAGGGTTAAAACCTTTCACGTTGCACAATGGGTAAATTACATTTGTACAATGTCAACCAGAAGATCAATAAATTCATTATCTGTTAGGCCGTCTACTTTTAAGTACCATCATCATGGGACATAGGGCCCGACTTTACAGTAAGCTTCTACCATCATGATGGGTCGCTGTTCCCCCTCCAACTTACCCCATTGTCAACTGTATTTAGTTATATTTTCACACTTTCTTTGGCATTGCAAACATATGCTTTCTCATGCCAATGAAGCTCATTTGAATTTAATTGGATAATGACAATACACTTTATGTGTATGCTATAGCATGTTTCATGACAGCAGCCCAGATCACTTTACATTAAAACATAGATGAACTGATCCTGCACGGCTTTCATGTTTGACATGTCTTTAGAGATCCACTCTGACAACAATCCCTTCCTCAAGGCTCCACTGGGAAGCTAAGAACAGTCATCAATGGCAGCAAACATATGAAATAAATCATTTTTCACTGCCAGCTTCACGCTCAGAAGGGAATATTACAACTCTTCATCGTGGTCAGCGAGACCAAACACTTTAGAAACTCATCTCTCAAGTTGAAAACTATAGAAATGATCCCTGAAAGTATAGTCTTAACATGAAAGTGAGTGGAAACAACTAGTGATTCATGTGAATGTCACTTAGAGTAATGGTTGGCAATGGTCACTATACTGTCAGTGAGAAATCCAACAAACAGGCCACATCTCAGTTCTGTGCATAACATGTGTAATGTGTAATAGCTCTGAACATACTACTAGCAATCAGTCCATTCATTGTGCATTATTACCGTATGACTACTCTCAAAGGCTACGATTAATATATCATGTTTAACCACATTACACAACTCATCCATTCTATGTTTAAAACAGGGTTAAAACCTTTCACGTTGCACAATGGGTAAATTACATTTGTACAATGTCAACCAGAAGATCAATAAATTCATTATCTGTTAGGCCGTCTACTTTTAAGTACCATCATCATGGGACATAGGGCCCGACTTTACAGTAAGCTTCTACCATCATGATGGGTCGCTGTTCCCCCTCCAACTTACCCCATTGTCAACTGTATTTAGTTATATTTTCACACTTTCTTTGGCATTGCAAACATATGCTTTCTCATGCCAATGAAGCTCATTTGAATTTAATTGGATAATGACAATACACTTTATGTGTATGCTATAGCATGTTTCATGACAGCAGCCAAGATTACTTTACATTAAAACATAGATGAACTGATCCTGCACGGCTTTCATGTTTGACATGTCTTTAGAGATCCACTCTGACAACATTCCCTTCCTCAAGGCTCCACTGGGAAGCTAAGAACAGTCATCAATGGCAGCAAACATATGAAATAAATCATTTTTCACTGCCAGCTTCACGCTCAGAAGGGAATATTACAACTCTTCATCGTGGTCAGCGAGACCAAACACTTTAGAAACTCATCTCTCAAGTTGAAAACTATAGAAATGATCCCTGAAAGTATAGTCTTAACATGAATGTGAGTGGAAACAACTAGTGATTCATGTGAATGTCACTTAGAGTAATGGTTGGCAATGGTCACTATACTGTCAGTGAGAAATCCAACAAACAGGCCACATCTCAGTTCTGTGCATAACATGTGTAATGTGTAATAGCTCTGAACATACTACTAGCAATCAGTCCATTCATTGTGCATTATTACCGTATGACTACTCTCAAAGGCTACGATTAATATATCATGTTTAACCACATTACACAACTCATCCATTCTATGTTTAAAACAGGGTTAAAAACTTTCACGTTGCACAATGGGTAAATTACATTTGTACAATGTCAACCAGAAGATCAATAAATTCATTATCTGTTAGGCCGTCTACTTTTAAGTACCATCATCATCATGGGACATAGGGCCCGACTTTACAGTAAGCTTCTACCATCATGATGGGTCGCTGTTCCCCCTCCAACTTACCCCATTGTCAACTGTATTTAGTTATATTTTCACACTTTCTTTGGCATTGCAAACATATGCTTTCTCATGCCAATGAAGCTCATTTGAATTTAATTGGATAATGATAATACACTTTATGTGTATGCTATAGCATGTTTCATGACAGCAGCCCAGATTACTTTACATTAAAACATAGATGAACTGATCCTGCACAGCTTTCATGTTTGACATGTCTTTAGAGATCCACTCTGACAACATTCCCTTCCTCAACGCTCCACTGGGAAGCTAAGAACAGTCATCAATGGCAGCAAACATATGAAATAAATCATTTTTCACTGCCAGCTTCACGCTCAGAAGGGAATATTACAACTCTTCATCGTGGTCAGCGAGACCAAACACTTTAGAAACTCATCTCTCAAGTTGAAAACTATAGAAATGATCCCTGAAAGTATAGTCTTAACATGAAAGTGAGTGGAAACAACTAGTGATTCATGTGAATGTCACTTAGAGTAATGGTTGGCAATGGTCACTATACTGTCAGTGAGAAATCCTGAAAAAGCATTTCAACGTGATTTGTCCACACAAGATGTGAACAAACAGGCCACATCTCAGTTCTGTGCATAACATGTGTAATGTGTAATAGCTCTGAACATACTACTAGCAATCAGTCCATTCATTGTGCATTATTACCGTATGACTACTCTCAAAGGCTACGATTAATATATCATGTTTAACCACATTACACAACTCATCCATTCTATGTTTAAAACAGGGTTAAAACCTTTCACGTTGCACAATGGGTAAATTACATTTGTACAATGTCAACCAGAAGATCAATAAATTCATTATCTGTTAGGCCGTCTACTTTTAAGTACCATCATCATGGGACATAGGGCCCGACTTTACAGTAAGCTTCTACCATCATGATGGGTCGCTGTTCCCCCTCCAACTTACCCCATTGTCAACTGTATTTAGTTATATTTTCACACTTTCTTTGGCATTGCAAACATATGCTTTCTCATGCCAATGAAGCTCATTTGAATTTAATTGGATAATGATAATACACTTTATGTGTATGCTATAGCATGTTTCATGACAGCAGCCCAGATTACTTTACATTAAAACATAGATGAACTGATCCTGCACGGCTTTCATGTTTGACATGTCTTTAGAGATCCACTCTGACAACATTCCCTTCCTCAACGCTCCACTGGGAAGCTAAGAACAGTCATCAATGGCAGCAAACATATGAAATAAATCATTTTTCACTGCAAGCTTCACGCTCAGAAGGGAATATTACAACTCTTCATCGTGGTCAGCGAGACCAAACACTTTAGAAACTCATCTCTCAAGTTGAAAACTATAGAAATGATCCCTGAAAGTATAGTCTTAACATGAAAGTGAGTGGAAACAACTAGTGATTCATGTGAATGTCACTTGGAGTAATGGTTGGCAATGGTCACTATACTGTCAGTGAGAAATCCTGAAAAAGCATTTCAACGTGATTTGTCCACACAAGATGTGAACAAACAGGCCACATCTCAGTTCTGTGCATAACATGTGTAATAGCTCTGAACATACTACTAGCAATCAGTCCATTCATTGTGCATTATTACCGTATGACTACTCTCAAAGGCTACGATTAATATATCATGTTTAACCACATTACACAACTCATCCATTCTATGTTTAAAACAGGGTTAAAAACGTTCACGTTGCACAATGGGTAAATTACATTTGTACAATGTCAACCAGAAGATCAATAAATTCATTATCTGTTAGGCCGTCTACTTTTAAGTACCATCATCATCATGGGACATAGGGCCCAACTTTACAGTAAGCTTCTACCATCATGATGGGTCGCTGTTCCCCCTCCAACTTACCCCATTGTCAACTGTATTTAGTTATATTTTCACACTTTCTTTGGCATTGCAAACATATGCTTTCTCATGCCAATGAAGCTCATTTGAATTTAATTGGATAATGATAATACACTTTATGTGTATGCTATAGCATGTTTCATGACAGCAGCCCAGATTACTTTACATTAAAACATAGATGAACTGATCCTGCACGGCTTTCATGTTTGACATGTCTTTAGAGATCCACTCTGACAACATTCCCTTCCTCAACGCTCCACTGGGAAGCTAAGAACAGTCATCAATGGCAGCAAACATATGAAATAAATCATTTTTCACTGCCAGCTTCACGCTCAGAAGGGAATATTACAACTCTTCATCATGGTCAGCGAGACCAAACACTTTGGAAACTCATCTCTCAAGTTGAAAACTATAGAAATGATCCCTGAAAGTATAGTCTTAACATGAAAGTGAGTGGAAACAACTAGTGATTCATGTGAATGTCACTTAGAGTAATGGTTGGCAATGGTCACTATAATGTCAGTGAGAAATCCTGAAAAAGCATTTCAACGTGATTTGTCCACACAAGATGTGAACAAACAGGCCACATCTCAGTTCTGTGCATAACATGTGTAATGTGTAATAGCTCTGAACATACTACTAGCAATCAGTCCATTCACTGTGCATTATTACCGTATGACTACTCTCAAAGGCTACGATTAATATATCATGTTTAACCACATTACACAACTCATCCATTCTATGTTTAAAACAGGGTTAAAACCTTTCACGTTGCACAATGGGTAAATTACATTTGTACAATGTCAACCAGAAGATCAATAAATTCATTATCTGTTAGGCCGTCTACTTTTAAGTACCATCATCATGGGACATAGGGCCCGACTTTACAGTAAGCTTCTACCATCATGATGGGTCGCTGTTCCCCCTCCAACTTACCCCATTGTCAACTGTATTTAGTTATATTTTCACACTTTCTTTGGCATTGCAAACATATGCTTTCTCATGCCAATGAAGCTCATTTGAATTTAATTGGATAATGACAATACACTTTATGTGTATGCTATAGCATGTTTCATGACAGCAGCCCAGATCACTTTACATTAAAACATAGATGAACTGATCCTGCACGGCTTTCATGTTTGACATGTCTTTAGAGATCCACTCTGACAACAATCCCTTCCTCAAGGCTCCACTGGGAAGCTAAGAACAGTCATCAATGGCAGCAAACATATGAAATAAATCATTTTTCACTGCCAGCTTCACGCTCAGAAGGGAATATTACAACTCTTCATCGTGGTCAGCGAGACCAAACACTTTAGAAACTCATCTCTCAAGTTGAAAACTATAGAAATGATCCCTGAAAGTATAGTCTTAACATGAAAGTGAGTGGAAACAACTAGTGATTCATGTGAATGTCACTTAGAGTAATGGTTGGCAATGGTCACTATACTGTCAGTGAGAAATCCAACAAACAGGCCACATCTCAGTTCTGTGCATAACATGTGTAATGTGTAATAGCTCTGAACATACTACTAGCAATCAGTCCATTCATTGTGCATTATTACCGTATGACTACTCTCAAAGGCTACGATTAATATATCATGTTTAACCACATTACACAACTCATCCATTATATGTTTAAAACAGGGTTAAAAACTTTCACGTTGCACAATGGGTAAATTACATTTGTACAATGTCAACCAGAAGATCAATAAATTCATTATCTGTTAGGCCGTCTACTTTTAAGTACCATCATCATCATGGGACATAGGGCCCGACTTTACAGTAAGCTTCTACCATCATGATGGGTCGCTGTTCCCCCTCCAACTTACCCCATTGTCAACTGTATTTAGTTATATTTTCACACTTTCTTTGGCATTGCAAACATATGCTTTCTCATGCCAATGAAGCTCATTTGAATTTAATTGGATAATGATAATACACTTTATGTGTATGCTATAGCATGTTTCATGACAGCAGCCCAGATTACTTTACATTAAAACATAGATGAACTGATCCTGCACAGCTTTCATGTTTGACATGTCTTTAGAGATCCACTCTGACAACATTCCCTTCCTCAACACTCCACTGGGAAGCTAAGAACAGTCATCAATGGCAGCAAACATATGAAATAAATCATTTTTCACTGCCAGCTTCACGCTCAGAAGGGAATATTACAACTCTTCATCGTGGTCAGCGAGACCAAACACTTTAGAAACTCATCTCTCAAGTTGAAAACTATAGAAATGATCCCTGAAAGTATAGTCTTAACATGAAAGTGAGTGGAAACAACTAGTGATTCATGTGAATGTCACTTAGAGTAATGGTTGGCAATGGTCACTATACTGTCAGTGAGAAATCCTGAAAAAGCATTTCAACATGATTTGTCCACACAAGATGTGAACAAACAGGCCACATCTCAGTTCTGTGCATAACATGTGTAATGTGTAATAGCTCTGAACATACTACTAGCAATCAGTCCATTCATTGTGCATTATTACCGTATGACTACTCTCAAAGGCTACGATTAATATATCATGTTTAACCACATTACACAACTCATCCATTCTATGTTTAAAACAGGGTTAAAACCTTTCACGTTGCACAATGGGTAAATTACATTTGTACAATGTCAACCAGAAGATCAATAAATTCATTATCTGTTAGGCCGTCTACTTTTAAGTACCATCATCATGGGACATAGGGCCCGACTTTACAGTAAGCTTCTACCATCATGATGGGTCGCTGTTCCCCCTCCAACTTACCCCATTGTCAACTGTATTTAGTTATATTTTCACACTTTCTTTGGCATTGCAAACATATGCTTTCTCATGCCAATGAAGCTCATTTGAATTTAATTGGATAATGATAATACACTTTATGTGTATGCTATAGCATGTTTCATGACAGCAGCCCAGATTACTTTACATTAAAACATAGATGAACTGATCCTGCACGGCTTTCATGTTTGACATGTCTTTAGAGATCCACTCTGACAACATTCCCTTCGTCAACGCTCCACTGGGAAGCTAAGAACAGTCATCAATGGCAGCAAACATATGAAATAAATCATTTTTCACTGCCAGCTTCACGCTCAGAAGGGAATATTACAACTCTTCATCGTGGTCAGCGAGACCAAACACTTTAGAAACTCATCTCTCAAGTTGAAAACTATAGAAATGATCCCTGAAAGTATAGTCTTAACATGAAAGTGAGTGGAAACAACTAGTGATTCATGTGAATGTCACTTAGAGTAATGGTTGGCAATGGTCACTATACTGTCAGTGAGAAGTCCTGAAAAAGCATTTCAACGTGATTTGTCCACACAAGATGTGAACAAACAGGCCACATCTCAGTTCTGTGCATAACATGTGTAATGTGTAATAGCTCTGAACATACTACTAGCAATCAGTCCATTCATTGTGCATTATTACCGTATGACTACTCTCAAAGGCTACGATTAATATATCATGTTTAACCACATTACACAACTCATCCATTCTATGTTTAAAACAGGGTTAAAACCTTTCACGTTGCACAATGGGTAAATTACATTTGTACAATGTCAACCAGAAGATCAATAAATTCATTATCTGTTAGGCCGTCTACTTTTAAGTACCATCATCATGGGACATAGGGCCCGACTTTACAGTAAGCTTCTACCATCATGATGGGTCGCTGTTCCCCCTCCAACTTACCCCATTGTCAACTGTATTTAGTTATATTTTCACACTTTCTTTGGCATTGCAAACATATGCTTTCTCATGCCAATGAAGCTCATTTGAATTTAATTGGATAATGACAATACACTTTATGTGTATGCTATAGCATGTTTCATGACAGCAGCCCAGATTACTTTACATTAAAACATAGATTAACTGATCCTGCACGGCTTTCATGTTTGACATGTCTTTAGAGATCCACTCTGACAACATTCCCTTCCTCAAGGCTCCACTGGGAAGCTAAGAACAGTCATCAATGGCAGCAAACATATTAAATAAATCATTTTTCACTGCCAGCTTCACGCTCAGAAGGGAATATTACAACTCTTCATCGTGGTCAGCGAGACCAAACACTTTAGAAACTCATCTCTCAAGTTGAAAACTATAGAAATGATCCCTGAAAGTATAGTCTTAACATGAAAGTGAGTGGAAACAACTAGTGATTCATGTGAATGTCACTTAGAGTAATGGTTGGCAATGGTCACTATACTGTCAGTGAGAAATCCTGAAAAAGCATTTCAACGTGATTTGTCCACACAAGATGTGAACAAACAGGCCACATCTCAGTTCTGTGCATAACATGTGTAATGTGTAATAGCTCTGAACATACTACTAGCAATCAGTCCATTCATTGTGCATTATTACCGTATGACTACTCTCAAAGGCTACGATTAATATATCATGTTTAACCACATTACACAACTCATCCATTCTATGTTTAAAACAGGGTTAAAACCTTTCACGTTGCACAATGGGTAAATTACATTTGTACAATGTCAACCAGAAGATCAATAAATTCATTATCTGTTAGGCCGTCTACTTTTAAGTACCATCATCATGGGACATAGGGCCCGACTTTACAGTAAGCTTCTACCATCATGATGGGTCGCTGTTCCCCCTCCAACTTACCCCATTGTCAACTGTATTTAGTTATATTTTCACACTTTCTTTGGCATTGCAAACATATGCTTTCTCATGCCAATGAAGCTCATTTGAATTTAATTGGATAATGATAATACACTTTATGTGTATGCTATAGCATGTTTCATGACAGCAGCCCAGATTACTTTACATTAAAACATAGATGAACTGATCCTGCACGGCTTTCATGTTTGACATGTCTTTAGAGATCCACTCTGACAACATTCCCTTCCTCAACGCTCCACTGGGAAGCTAAGAACAGTCATCAATGGCAGCAAACATATGAAATAAATCATTTTTCACTGCCAGCTTCACGCTCAGAAGGGAATATTACAACTCTTCATCATTGTCAGCGAGACCAAACACTTTGGAAACTCATCTCTCAAGTTGAAAACTATAGAAATGATCCCTGAAAGTATAGTCTTAACATGAAAGTGAGTGGAAACAACTAGTGATTCATGTGAATGTCACTTAGAGTAATGGTTGGCAATGGTCACTATAATGTCAGTGAGAAATCCTGAAAAAGCATTTCAACGTGATTTGTCCACACAAGATGTGAACAAACAGGCCACATCTCAGTTCTGTGCATAACATGTGTAATGTGTAATAGCTCTGAACATACTACTAGCAATCAGTCCATTCACTGTGCATTATTACCGTATGACTACTCTCAAAGGCTACGATTAATATATCATGTTTAACCACATTACACAACTCATCCATTCTATGTTTAAAACAGGGTTAAAACCTTTCACGTTGCACAATGGGTAAATTACATTTGTACAATGTCAACCAGAAGATCAATAAATTCATTATCTGTTAGGCCGTCTACTTTTAAGTACCATCATCATGGGACATAGGGCCCGACTTTACAGTAAGCTTCTACCATCATGATGGGTCGCTGTTCCCCCTCCAACTTACCCCATTGTCAACTGTATTTAGTTATATTTTCACACTTTCTTTGGCATTGCAAACATATGCTTTCTCATGCCAATGAAGCTCATTTGAATTTAATTGGATAATGACAATACACTTTATGTGTATGCTATAGCATGTTTCATGACAGCAGCCCAGATCACTTTACATTAAAACATAGATGAACTGATCCTGCACGGCTTTCATGTTTGACATGTCTTTAGAGATCCACTCTGACAACAATCCCTTCCTCAAGGCTCCACTGGGAAGCTAAGAACAGTCATCAATGGCAGCAAACATATGAAATAAATCATTTTTCACTGCCAGCTTCACGCTCAGAAGGGAATATTACAACTCTTCATCGTGGTCAGCGAGACCAAACACTTTAGAAACTCATCTCTCAAGTTGAAAACTATAGAAATGATCCCTGAAAGTATAGTCTTAACATGAAAGTGAGTGGAAACAACTAGTGATTCATGTGAATGTCACTTAGAGTAATGGTTGGCAATGGTCACTATACTGTCAGTGAGAAATCCAACAAACAGGCCACATCTCAGTTCTGTGCATAACATGTGTAATGTGTAATAGCTCTGAACATACTACTAGCAATCAGTCCATTCATTGTGCATTATTACCGTATGACTACTCTCAAAGGCTACGATTAATATATCATGTTTAACCACATTACACAACTCATCCATTATATGTTTAAAACAGGGTTAAAAACTTTCACGTTGCACAATGGGTAAATTACATTTGTACAATGTCAACCAGAAGATCAATAAATTCATTATCTGTTAGGCCGTCTACTTTTAAGTACCATCATCATCATGGGACATAGGGCCCGACTTTACAGTAAGCTTCTACCATCATGATGGGTCGCTGTTCCCCCTCCAACTTACCCCATTGTCAACTGTATTTAGTTATATTTTCACACTTTCTTTGGCATTGCAAACATATGCTTTCTCATGCCAATGAAGCTCATTTGAATTTAATTGGATAATGATAATACACTTTATGTGTATGCTATAGCATGTTTCATGACAGCAGCCCAGATTACTTTACATTAAAACATAGATGAACTGATCCTGCACAGCTTTCATGTTTGACATGTCTTTAGAGATCCACTCTGACAACATTCCCTTCCTCAACACTCCACTGGGAAGCTAAGAACAGTCATCAATGGCAGCAAACATATGAAATAAATCATTTTTCACTGCCAGCTTCACGCTCAGAAGGGAATATTACAACTCTTCATCGTGGTCAGCGAGACCAAACACTTTAGAAACTCATCTCTCAAGTTGAAAACTATAGAAATGATCCCTGAAAGTATAGTCTTAACATGAAAGTGAGTGGAAACAACTAGTGATTCATGTGAATGTCACTTAGAGTAATGGTTGGCAATGGTCACTATACTGTCAGTGAGAAATCCTGAAAAAGCATTTCAACGTGATTTGTCCACACAAGATGTGAACAAACAGGCCACATCTCAGTTCTGTGCATAACATGTGTAATGTGTAATAGCTCTGAACATACTACTAGCAATCAGTCCATTCATTGTGCATTATTACCGTATGACTACTCTCAAAGGCTACGATTAATATATCATGTTTAACCACATTACACAACTCATCCATTCTATGTTTAAAACAGGGTTAAAACCTTTCACGTTGCACAATGGGTAAATTACATTTGTACAATGTCAACCAGAAGATCAATAAATTCATTATCTGTTAGGCCGTCTACTTTTAAGTACCATCATCATGGGACATAGGGCCCGACTTTACAGTAAGCTTCTACCATCATGATGGGTCGCTGTTCCCCCTCCAACTTACCCCATTGTCAACTGTATTTAGTTATATTTTCACACTTTCTTTGGCATTGCAAACATATGCTTTCTCATGCCAATGAAGCTCATTTGAATTTAATTGGATAATGATAATACACTTTATGTGTATGCTATAGCATGTTTCATGACAGCAGCCCAGATTACTTTACATTAAAACATAGATGAACTGATCCTGCACGGCTTTCATGTTTGACATGTCTTTAGAGATCCACTCTGACAACATTCCCTTCCTCAACGCTCCACTGGGAAGCTAAGAACAGTCATCAATGGCAGCAAACATATTAAATAAATCATTTTTCACTGCCAGCTTCACGCTCAGAAGGGAATATTACAACTCTTCATCGTGGTCAGCGAGACCAAACACTTTAGAAACTCATCTCTCAAGTTGAAAACTATAGAAATGATCCCTGAAAGTATAGTCTTAACATGAAAGTGAGTGGAAACAACTAGTGATTCATGTGAATGTCACTTAGAGTAATGGTTGGCAATGGTCACTATACTGTCAGTGAGAAATCCTGAAAAAGCATTTCAACGTGATTTGTCCACACAAGATGTGAACAAACAGGCCACATCTCAGTTCTGTGCATAACATGTGTAATGTGTAATAGCTCTGAACATACTACTAGCAATCAGTCCATTCATTGTGCATTATTACCGTATGACTACTCTCAAAGGCTACGATTAATATATCATGTTTAACCACATTACACAACTCATCCATTCTATGTTTAAAACAGGGTTAAAACCTTTCACGTTGCACAATGGGTAAATTACATTTGTACAATGTCAACCAGAAGATCAATAAATTCATTATCTGTTAGGCCGTCTACTTTTAAGTACCATCATCATGGGACATAGGGCCCGACTTTACAGTAAGCTTCTACCATCATGATGGGTCGCTGTTCCCCCTCCAACTTACCCCATTGTCAACTGTATTTAGTTATATTTTCACACTTTCTTTGGCATTGCAAACATATGCTTTCTCATGCCAATGAAGCTCATTTGAATTTAATTGGATAATGATAATACACTTTATGTGTATGCTATAGCATGTTTCATGACAGCAGCCCAGATTACTTTACATTAAAACATAGATGAACTGATCCTGCACGGCTTTCATGTTTGACATGTCTTTAGAGATCCACTCTGACAACATTCCCTTCCTCAACGCTCCACTGGGAAGCTAAGAACAGTCATCAATGGCAGCAAACATATGAAATAAATCATTTTTCACTGCCAGCTTCACGCTCAGAAGGGAATATTACAACTCTTCATCATGGTCAGCGAGACCAAACACTTTGGAAACTCATCTCTCAAGTTGAAAACTATAGAAATGATCCCTGAAAGTATAGTCTTAACATGAAAGTGAGTGGAAACAACTAGTGATTCATGTGAATGTCACTTAGAGTAATGGTTGGCAATGGTCACTATAATGTCAGTGAGAAATCCTGAAAAAGCATTTCAACGTGATTTGTCCACACAAGATGTGAACAAACAGGCCACATCTCAGTTCTGTGCATAACATGTGTAATGTGTAATAGCTCTGAACATACTACTAGCAATCAGTCCATTCACTGTGCATTATTACCGTATGACTACTCTCAAAGGCTACGATTAATATATCATGTTTAACCACATTACACAACTCATCCATTCTATGTTTAAAACAGGGTTAAAACCTTTCACGTTGCACAATGGGTAAATTACATTTGTACAATGTCAACCAGAAGATCAATAAATTCATTATCTGTTAGGCCGTCTACTTTTAAGTACCATCATCATGGGACATAGGGCCCGACTTTACAGTAAGCTTCTACCATCATGATGGGTCGCTGTTCCCCCTCCAACTTACCCCATTGTCAACTGTATTTAGTTATATTTTCACACTTTCTTTGGCATTGCAAACATATGCTTTCTCATGCCAATGAAGCTCATTTGAATTTAATTGGATAATGACAATACACTTTATGTGTATGCTATAGCATGTTTCATGACAGCAGCCCAGATCACTTTACATTAAAACATAGATGAACTGATCCTGCACGGCTTTCATGTTTGACATGTCTTTAGAGATCCACTCTGACAACAATCCCTTCCTCAAGGCTCCACTGGGAAGCTAAGAACAGTCATCAATGGCAGCAAACATATGAAATAAATCATTTTTCACTGCCAGCTTCACGCTCAGAAGGGAATATTACAACTCTTCATCGTGGTCAGCGAGACCAAACACTTTAGAAACTCATCTCTCAAGTTGAAAACTATAGAAATGATCCCTGAAAGTATAGTCTTAACATGAAAGTGAGTGGAAACAACTAGTGATTCATGTGAATGTCACTTAGAGTAATGGTTGGCAATGGTCACTATACTGTCAGTGAGAAATCCAACAAACAGGCCACATCTCAGTTCTGTGCATAACATGTGTAATGTGTAATAGCTCTGAACATACTACTAGCAATCAGTCCATTCATTGTGCATTATTACCGTATGACTACTCTCAAAGGCTACGATTAATATATCATGTTTAACCACATTACACAACTCATCCATTATATGTTTAAAACAGGGTTAAAAACTTTCACGTTGCACAATGGGTAAATTACATTTGTACAATGTCAACCAGAAGATCAATAAATTCATTATCTGTTAGGCCGTCTACTTTTAAGTACCATCATCATCATGGGACATAGGGCCCGACTTTACAGTAAGCTTCTACCATCATGATGGGTCGCTGTTCCCCCTCCAACTTACCCCATTGTCAACTGTATTTAGTTATATTTTCACACTTTCTTTGGCATTGCAAACATATGCTTTCTCATGCCAATGAAGCTCATTTGAATTTAATTGGATAATGATAATACACTTTATGTGTATGCTATAGCATGTTTCATGACAGCAGCCCAGATTACTTTACATTAAAACATAGATGAACTGATCCTGCACAGCTTTCATGTTTGACATGTCTTTAGAGATCCACTCTGACAACATTCCCTTCCTCAACACTCCACTGGGAAGCTAAGAACAGTCATCAATGGCAGCAAACATATGAAATAAATCATTTTTCACTGCCAGCTTCACGCTCAGAAGGGAATATTACAACTCTTCATCGTGGTCAGCGAGACCAAACACTTTAGAAACTCATCTCTCAAGTTGAAAACTATAGAAATGATCCCTGAAAGTATAGTCTTAACATGAAAGTGAGTGGAAACAACTAGTGATTCATGTGAATGTCACTTAGAGTAATGGTTGGCAATGGTCACTATACTGTCAGTGAGAAATCCTGAAAAAGCATTTCAACGTGATTTGTCCACACAAGATGTGAACAAACAGGCCACATCTCAGTTCTGTGCATAACATGTGTAATGTGTAATAGCTCTGAACATACTACTAGCAATCAGTCCATTCATTGTGCATTATTACCGTATGACTACTCTCAAAGGCTACGATTAATATATCATGTTTAACCACATTACACAACTCATCCATTCTATGTTTAAAACAGGGTTAAAACCTTTCACGTTGCACAATGGGTAAATTACATTTGTACAATGTCAACCAGAAGATCAATAAATTCATTATCTGTTAGGCCGTCTACTTTTAAGTACCATCATCATGGGACATAGGGCCCGACTTTACAGTAAGCTTCTACCATCATGATGGGTCGCTGTTCCCCCTCCAACTTACCCCATTGTCAACTGTATTTAGTTATATTTTCACACTTTCTTTGGCATTGCAAACATATGCTTTCTCATGCCAATGAAGCTCATTTGAATTTAATTGGATAATGATAATACACTTTATGTGTATGCTATAGCATGTTTCATGACAGCAGCCCAGATTACTTTACATTAAAACATAGATGAACTGATCCTGCACGGCTTTCATGTTTGACATGTCTTTAGAGATCCACTCTGACAACATTCCCTTCCTCAACGCTCCACTGGGAAGCTAAGAACAGTCATCAATGGCAGCAAACATATGAAATAAATCATTTTTCACTGCCAGCTTCACGCTCAGAAGGGAATATTACAACTCTTCATCATGGTCAGCGAGACCAAACACTTTGGAAACTCATCTCTCAAGTTGAAAACTATAGAAATGATCCCTGAAAGTATAGTCTTAACATGAAAGTGAGTGGAAACAACTAGTGATTCATGTGAATGTCACTTAGAGTAATGGTTGGCAATGGTCACTATAATGTCAGTGAGAAATCCTGAAAAAGCATTTCAACGTGATTTGTCCACACAAGATGTGAACAAACAGGCCACATCTCAGTTCTGTGCATAACATGTGTAATGTGTAATAGCTCTGAACATACTACTAGCAATCAGTCCATTCACTGTGCATTATTACCGTATGACTACTCTCAAAGGCTACGATTAATATATCATGTTTAACCACATTACACAACTCATCCATTCTATGTTTAAAACAGGGTTAAAACCTTTCACGTTGCACAATGGGTAAATTACATTTGTACAATGTCAACCAGAAGATCAATAAATTCATTATCTGTTAGGCCGTCTACTTTTAAGTACCATCATCATGGGACATAGGGCCCGACTTTACAGTAAGCTTCTACCATCATGATGGGTCGCTGTTCCCCCTCCAACTTACCCCATTGTCAACTGTATTTAGTTATATTTTCACACTTTCTTTGGCATTGCAAACATATGCTTTCTCATGCCAATGAAGCTCATTTGAATTTAATTGGATAATGACAATACACTTTATGTGTATGCTATAGCATGTTTCATGACAGCAGCCCAGATCACTTTACATTAAAACATAGATGAACTGATCCTGCACGGCTTTCATGTTTGACATGTCTTTAGAGATCCACTCTGACAACAATCCCTTCCTCAAGGCTCCACTGGGAAGCTAAGAACAGTCATCAATGGCAGCAAACATATGAAATAAATCATTTTTCACTGCCAGCTTCACGCTCAGAAGGGAATATTACAACTCTTCATCGTGGTCAGCGAGACCAAACACTTTAGAAACTCATCTCTCAAGTTGAAAACTATAGAAATGATCCCTGAAAGTATAGTCTTAACATGAAAGTGAGTGGAAACAACTAGTGATTCATGTGAATGTCACTTAGAGTAATGGTTGGCAATGGTCACTATACTGTCAGTGAGAAATCCAACAAACAGGCCACATCTCAGTTCTGTGCATAACATGTGTAATGTGTAATAGCTCTGAACATACTACTAGCAATCAGTCCATTCATTGTGCATTATTACCGTATGACTACTCTCAAAGGCTACGATTAATATATCATGTTTAACCACATTACACAACTCATCCATTATATGTTTAAAACAGGGTTAAAAACTTTCACGTTGCACAATGGGTAAATTACATTTGTACAATGTCAACCAGAAGATCAATAAATTCATTATCTGTTAGGCCGTCTACTTTTAAGTACCATCATCATCATGGGACATAGGGCCCGACTTTACAGTAAGCTTCTACCATCATGATGGGTCGCTGTTCCCCCTCCAACTTACCCCATTGTCAACTGTATTTAGTTATATTTTCACACTTTCTTTGGCATTGCAAACATATGCTTTCTCATGCCAATGAAGCTCATTTGAATTTAATTGGATAATGATAATACACTTTATGTGTATGCTATAGCATGTTTCATGACAGCAGCCCAGATTACTTTACATTAAAACATAGATGAACTGATCCTGCACAGCTTTCATGTTTGACATGTCTTTAGAGATCCACTCTGACAACATTCCCTTCCTCAACACTCCACTGGGAAGCTAAGAACAGTCATCAATGGCAGCAAACATATGAAATAAATCATTTTTCACTGCCAGCTTCACGCTCAGAAGGGAATATTACAACTCTTCATCGTGGTCAGCGAGACCAAACACTTTAGAAACTCATCTCTCAAGTTGAAAACTATAGAAATGATCCCTGAAAGTATAGTCTTAACATGAAAGTGAGTGGAAACAACTAGTGATTCATGTGAATGTCACTTAGAGTAATGGTTGGCAATGGTCACTATACTGTCAGTGAGAAGTCCTGAAAAAGCATTTCAACGTGATTTGTCCACACAAGATGTGAACAAACAGGCCACATCTCAGTTCTGTGCATAACATGTGTAATGTGTAATAGCTCTGAACATACTACTAGCAATCAGTCCATTCATTGTGCATTATTACCGTATGACTACTCTCAAAGGCTACGATTAATATATCATGTTTAACCACATTACACAACTCATCCATTCTATGTTTAAAACAGGGTTAAAACCTTTCACGTTGCACAATGGGTAAATTACATTTGTACAATGTCAACCAGAAGATCAATAAATTCATTATCTGTTAGGCCGTCTACTTTTAAGTACCATCATCATGGGACATAGGGCCCGACTTTACAGTAAGCTTCTACCATCATGATGGGTCGCTGTTCCCCCTCCAACTTACCCCATTGTCAACTGTATTTAGTTATATTTTCACACTTTCTTTGGCATTGCAAACATATGCTTTCTCATGCCAATGAAGCTCATTTGAATTTAATTGGATAATGATAATACACTTTATGTGTATGCTATAGCATGTTTCATGACAGCAGCCCAGATTACTTTACATTAAAACATAGATGAACTGATCCTGCACGGCTTTCATGTTTGACATGTCTTTAGAGATCCACTCTGACAACATTCCCTTCCTCAACGCTCCACTGGGAAGCTAAGAACAGTCATCAATGGCAGCAAACATATGAAATAAATCATTTTTCACTGCCAGCTTCACGCTCAGAAGGGAATATTACAACTCTTCATCATGGTCAGCGAGACCAAACACTTTGGAAACTCATCTCTCAAGTTGAAAACTATAGAAATGATCCCTGAAAGTATAGTCTTAACATGAAAGTGAGTGGAAACAACTAGTGATTCATGTGAATGTCACTTAGAGTAATGGTTGGCAATGGTCACTATAATGTCAGTGAGAAATCCTGAAAAAGCATTTCAACGTGATTTGTCCACACAAGATGTGAACAAACAGGCCACATCTCAGTTCTGTGCATAACATGTGTAATGTGTAATAGCTCTGAACATACTACTAGCAATCAGTCCATTCACTGTGCATTATTACCGTATGACTACTCTCAAAGGCTACGATTAATATATCATGTTTAACCACATTACACAACTCATCCATTCTATGTTTAAAACAGGGTTAAAACCTTTCACGTTGCACAATGGGTAAATTACATTTGTACAATGTCAACCAGAAGATCAATAAATTCATTATCTGTTAGGCCGTCTACTTTTAAGTACCATCATCATGGGACATAGGGCCCGACTTTACAGTAAGCTTCTACCATCATGATGGGTCGCTGTTCCCCCTCCAACTTACCCCATTGTCAACTGTATTTAGTTATATTTTCACACTTTCTTTGGCATTGCAAACATATGCTTTCTCATGCCAATGAAGCTCATTTGAATTTAATTGGATAATGACAATACACTTTATGTGTATGCTATAGCATGTTTCATGACAGCAGCCCAGATCACTTTACATTAAAACATAGATGAACTGATCCTGCACGGCTTTCATGTTTGACATGTCTTTAGAGATCCACTCTGACAACAATCCCTTCCTCAAGGCTCCACTGGGAAGCTAAGAACAGTCATCAATGGCAGCAAACATATGAAATAAATCATTTTTCACTGCCAGCTTCACGCTCAGAAGGGAATATTACAACTCTTCATCGTGGTCAGCGAGACCAAACACTTTAGAAACTCATCTCTCAAGTTGAAAACTATAGAAATGATCCCTGAAAGTATAGTCTTAACATGAAAGTGAGTGGAAACAACTAGTGATTCATGTGAATGTCACTTAGAGTAATGGTTGGCAATGGTCACTATACTGTCAGTGAGAAATCCAACAAACAGGCCACATCTCAGTTCTGTGCATAACATGTGTAATGTGTAATAGCTCTGAACATACTACTAGCAATCAGTCCATTCATTGTGCATTATTACCGTATGACTACTCTCAAAGGCTACGATTAATATATCATGTTTAACCACATTACACAACTCATCCATTATATGTTTAAAACAGGGTTAAAAACTTTCACGTTGCACAATGGGTAAATTACATTTGTACAATGTCAACCAGAAGATCAATAAATTCATTATCTGTTAGGCCGTCTACTTTTAAGTACCATCATCATCATGGGACATAGGGCCCGACTTTACAGTAAGCTTCTACCATCATGATGGGTCGCTGTTCCCCCTCCAACTTACCCCATTGTCAACTGTATTTAGTTATATTTTCACACTTTCTTTGGCATTGCAAACATATGCTTTCTCATGCCAATGAAGCTCATTTGAATTTAATTGGATAATGATAATACACTTTATGTGTATGCTATAGCATGTTTCATGACAGCAGCCCAGATTACTTTACATTAAAACATAGATGAACTGATCCTGCACAGCTTTCATGTTTGACATGTCTTTAGAGATCCACTCTGACAACATTCCCTTCCTCAACACTCCACTGGGAAGCTAAGAACAGTCATCAATGGCAGCAAACATATGAAATAAATCATTTTTCACTGCCAGCTTCACGCTCAGAAGGGAATATTACAACTCTTCATCGTGGTCAGCGAGACCAAACACTTTAGAAACTCATCTCTCAAGTTGAAAACTATAGAAATGATCCCTGAAAGTATAGTCTTAACATGAAAGTGAGTGGAAACAACTAGTGATTCATGTGAATGTCACTTAGAGTAATGGTTGGCAATGGTCACTATACTGTCAGTGAGAAATCCTGAAAAAGCATTTCAACGTGATTTGTCCACACAAGATGTGAACAAACAGGCCACATCTCAGTTCTGTGCATAACATGTGTAATGTGTAATAGCTCTGAACATACTACTAGCAATCAGTCCATTCATTGTGCATTATTACCGTATGACTACTCTCAAAGGCTACGATTAATATATCATGTTTAACCACATTACACAACTCATCCATTCTATGTTTAAAACAGGGTTAAAACCTTTCACGTTGCACAATGGGTAAATTACATTTGTACAATGTCAACCAGAAGATCAATAAATTCATTATCTGTTAGGCCGTCTACTTTTAAGTACCATCATCATGGGACATAGGGCCCGACTTTACAGTAAGCTTCTACCATCATGATGGGTCGCTGTTCCCCCTCCAACTTACCCCATTGTCAACTGTATTTAGTTATATTTTCACACTTTCTTTGGCATTGCAAACATATGCTTTCTCATGCCAATGAAGCTCATTTGAATTTAATTGGATAATGATAATACACTTTATGTGTATGCTATAGCATGTTTCATGACAGCAGCCCAGATTACTTTACATTAAAACATAGATGAACTGATCCTGCACGGCTTTCATGTTTGACATGTCTTTAGAGATCCACTCTGACAACATTCCCTTCCTCAACGCTCCACTGGGAAGCTAAGAACAGTCATCAATGGCAGCAAACATATGAAATAAATCATTTTTCACTGCCAGCTTCACGCTCAGAAGGGAATATTACAACTCTTCATCATGGTCAGCGAGACCAAACACTTTGGAAACTCATCTCTCAAGTTGAAAACTATAGAAATGATCCCTGAAAGTATAGTCTTAACATGAAAGTGAGTGGAAACAACTAGTGATTCATGTGAATGTCACTTAGAGTAATGGTTGGCAATGGTCACTATAATGTCAGTGAGAAATCCTGAAAAAGCATTTCAACGTGATTTGTCCACACAAGATGTGAACAAACAGGCCACATCTCAGTTCTGTGCATAACATGTGTAATGTGTAATAGCTCTGAACATACTACTAGCAATCAGTCCATTCACTGTGCATTATTACCGTATGACTACTCTCAAAGGCTACGATTAATATATCATGTTTAACCACATTACACAACTCATCCATTCTATGTTTAAAACAGGGTTAAAACCTTTCACGTTGCACAATGGGTAAATTACATTTGTACAATGTCAACCAGAAGATCAATAAATTCATTATCTGTTAGGCCGTCTACTTTTAAGTACCATCATCATGGGACATAGGGCCCGACTTTACAGTAAGCTTCTACCATCATGATGGGTCGCTGTTCCCCCTCCAACTTACCCCATTGTCAACTGTATTTAGTTATATTTTCACACTTTCTTTGGCATTGCAAACATATGCTTTCTCATGCCAATGAAGCTCATTTGAATTTAATTGGATAATGACAATACACTTTATGTGTATGCTATAGCATGTTTCATGACAGCAGCCCAGATCACTTTACATTAAAACATAGATGAACTGATCCTGCACGGCTTTCATGTTTGACATGTCTTTAGAGATCCACTCTGACAACAATCCCTTCCTCAAGGCTCCACTGGGAAGCTAAGAACAGTCATCAATGGCAGCAAACATATGAAATAAATCATTTTTCACTGCCAGCTTCACGCTCAGAAGGGAATATTACAACTCTTCATCGTGGTCAGCGAGACCAAACACTTTAGAAACTCATCTCTCAAGTTGAAAACTATAGAAATGATCCCTGAAAGTATAGTCTTAACATGAAAGTGAGTGGAAACAACTAGTGATTCATGTGAATGTCACTTAGAGTAATGGTTGGCAATGGTCACTATACTGTCAGTGAGAAATCCAACAAACAGGCCACATCTCAGTTCTGTGCATAACATGTGTAATGTGTAATAGCTCTGAACATACTACTAGCAATCAGTCCATTCATTGTGCATTATTACCGTATGACTACTCTCAAAGGCTACGATTAATATATCATGTTTAACCACATTACACAACTCATCCATTATATGTTTAAAACAGGGTTAAAAACTTTCACGTTGCACAATGGGTAAATTACATTTGTACAATGTCAACCAGAAGATCAATAAATTCATTATCTGTTAGGCCGTCTACTTTTAAGTACCATCATCATCATGGGACATAGGGCCCGACTTTACAGTAAGCTTCTACCATCATGATGGGTCGCTGTTCCCCCTCCAACTTACCCCATTGTCAACTGTATTTAGTTATATTTTCACACTTTCTTTGGCATTGCAAACATATGCTTTCTCATGCCAATGAAGCTCATTTGAATTTAATTGGATAATGATAATACACTTTATGTGTATGCTATAGCATGTTTCATGACAGCAGCCCAGATTACTTTACATTAAAACATAGATGAACTGATCCTGCACAGCTTTCATGTTTGACATGTCTTTAGAGATCCACTCTGACAACATTCCCTTCCTCAACACTCCACTGGGAAGCTAAGAACAGTCATCAATGGCAGCAAACATATGAAATAAATCATTTTTCACTGCCAGCTTCACGCTCAGAAGGGAATATTACAACTCTTCATCGTGGTCAGCGAGACCAAACACTTTAGAAACTCATCTCTCAAGTTGAAAACTATAGAAATGATCCCTGAAAGTATAGTCTTAACATGAAAGTGAGTGGAAACAACTAGTGATTCATGTGAATGTCACTTAGAGTAATGGTTGGCAATGGTCACTATACTGTCAGTGAGAAATCCTGAAAAAGCATTTCAACATGATTTGTCCACACAAGATGTGAACAAACAGGCCACATCTCAGTTCTGTGCATAACATGTGTAATGTGTAATAGCTCTGAACATACTACTAGCAATCAGTCCATTCATTGTGCATTATTACCGTATGACTACTCTCAAAGGCTACGATTAATATATCATGTTTAACCACATTACACAACTCATCCATTCTATGTTTAAAACAGGGTTAAAACCTTTCACGTTGCACAATGGGTAAATTACATTTGTACAATGTCAACCAGAAGATCAATAAATTCATTATCTGTTAGGCCGTCTACTTTTAAGTACCATCATCATGGGACATAGGGCCCGACTTTACAGTAAGCTTCTACCATCATGATGGGTCGCTGTTCCCCCTCCAACTTACCCCATTGTCAACTGTATTTAGTTATATTTTCACACTTTCTTTGGCATTGCAAACATATGCTTTCTCATGCCAATGAAGCTCATTTGAATTTAATTGGATAATGATAATACACTTTATGTGTATGCTATAGCATGTTTCATGACAGCAGCCCAGATTACTTTACATTAAAACATAGATGAACTGATCCTGCACGGCTTTCATGTTTGACATGTCTTTAGAGATCCACTCTGACAACATTCCCTTCGTCAACGCTCCACTGGGAAGCTAAGAACAGTCATCAATGGCAGCAAACATATGAAATAAATCATTTTTCACTGCCAGCTTCACGCTCAGAAGGGAATATTACAACTCTTCATCGTGGTCAGCGAGACCAAACACTTTAGAAACTCATCTCTCAAGTTGAAAACTATAGAAATGATCCCTGAAAGTATAGTCTTAACATGAAAGTGAGTGGAAACAACTAGTGATTCATGTGAATGTCACTTAGAGTAATGGTTGGCAATGGTCACTATACTGTCAGTGAGAAGTCCTGAAAAAGCATTTCAACGTGATTTGTCCACACAAGATGTGAACAAACAGGCCACATCTCAGTTCTGTGCATAACATGTGTAATGTGTAATAGCTCTGAACATACTACTAGCAATCAGTCCATTCATTGTGCATTATTACCGTATGACTACTCTCAAAGGCTACGATTAATATATCATGTTTAACCACATTACACAACTCATCCATTCTATGTTTAAAACAGGGTTAAAACCTTTCACGTTGCACAATGGGTAAATTACATTTGTACAATGTCAACCAGAAGATCAATAAATTCATTATCTGTTAGGCCGTCTACTTTTAAGTACCATCATCATGGGACATAGGGCCCGACTTTACAGTAAGCTTCTACCATCATGATGGGTCGCTGTTCCCCCTCCAACTTACCCCATTGTCAACTGTATTTAGTTATATTTTCACACTTTCTTTGGCATTGCAAACATATGCTTTCTCATGCCAATGAAGCTCATTTGAATTTAATTGGATAATGATAATACACTTCATGTGTATGCTATAGCATGTTTCATGACAGCAGCCCAGATTACTTTACATTAAAACATAGATTAACTGATCCTGCACGGCTTTCATGTTTGACATGTCTTTAGAGATCCACTCTGACAACATTCCCTTCCTCAACGCTCCACTGGGAAGCTAAGAACAGTCATCAATGGCAGCAAACATATGAAATAAATCATTTTTCACTGCCAGCTTCACGCTCAGAAAGAAATATTACAACTCTTCATCGTGGTCAGCGAGACCAAACACTTTAGAAACTCATCTCTCAAGTTGAAAACCATAGAAATGATCCCTGAAAGTATAGTCTTAACATGAAAGTGAGTGGAAACAACTAGTGATTCATGTGAATGTCACTTAGAGTAATGGTTGGCAATGGTCACTATACTGTCAGTGAGAAATCCTGAAAAAGCATTTCAACGTGATTTGTCCACACAAGATGTGAACAAACAGGCCACATCTCAGTTCTGTGCATAACATGTGTAATAGCTCTGAACATACTACTAGCAATCAGTCCATTCATTGTGCATTATTACCGTATGACTACTCTCAAAGGCTACGATTAATATATCATGTTTAACCACATTACACAACTCATCCATTCTATGTTTAAAACAGGGTTAAAACCTTTCACGTTGCACAATGGGTAAATTACATTTGTACAATGTCAACCAGAAGATCAATAAATTCATTATCTGTTAGGCCGTCTACTTTTAAGTACCATCATCATGGGACATAGGGCCCGACTTTACAGTAAGCTTCTACCATCATGATGGGTCGCTGTTCCCCCTCCAACTTACCCCATTGTCAACTGTATTTAGTTATATTTTCACACTTTCTTTGGCATTGCAAACATATGCTTTCTCATGCCAATGAAGCTCATTTGAATTTAATTGGATAATGATAATACACTTTATGTGTATGCTATAGCATGTTTCATGACAGCAGCCCAGATTACTTTACATTAAAACATAGATGAACTGATCCTGCACGGCTTTCATGTTTGACATGTCTTTAGAGATCCACTCTGACAACATTCCCTTCCTCAAGGCTCCACTGGGAAGCTAAGAACAGTCATCAATGGCAGCAAACATATGAAATGAATCATTTTTCACTGCCAGCTTCACGCTCAGAAGGGAATATTACAACTCTTCATCGTGGTCAGCGAGACCAAACACTTTAGAAACTCATCTCTCAAGTTGAAAACTATAGAAATGATCCCTGAAAGTATAGTCTTAACATGAAAGTGAGTGGAAACAACTAGTGATTCATGTGAATGTCACTTAGAGTAATGGTTGGCAATGGTCACTATACTGTCAGTGAGAAATCCAACAAACAGGCCACATCTCAGTTCTGTGCATAACATGTGTAATGTGTAATAGCTCTGAACATACTACTAGCAATCAGTCCATTCATTGTGCATTATTACCGTATGACTACTCTCAAAGGCTACGATTAATATATC
This sequence comes from Protomyctophum parallelum, assembly GCF_964188405.1. Taxonomy (NCBI): domain Eukaryota; kingdom Metazoa; phylum Chordata; class Actinopteri; order Myctophiformes; family Myctophidae; genus Protomyctophum; species Protomyctophum parallelum. Next base: position 2,384,349 of record NC_139712.1, read on the forward strand.
ATGTTTAACCACATTACACAACTCATCCATTCTATGTTTAAAACAGGGTTAAAAACTTTCACGTTGCACAATGGGTAAATTACATTTGTACAATGTCAACCAGAAGATCAATAAATTCATTATCTGTTAGGCCGTCTACTTTTAAGTACCATCATCATCATGGGACATAGGGCCCGACTTTACAGTAAGCTTCTACCATCATGATGGGTCGCTGTTCCCCCTCCAACTTACCCCATTGTCAACTGTATTTAGTTATATTTTCACACTTTCTTTGGCATTGCAAACATATGCTTTCTCATGCCAATGAAGCTCATTTGAATTTAATTGGATAATGATAATACACTTTATGTGTATGCTATAGCATGTTTCATGACAGCAGCCCAGATTACTTTACATTAAAACATAGATGAACTGATCCTGCACAGCTTTCATGTTTGACATGTCTTTAGAGATCCACTCTGACAACATTCCCTTCCTCAACGCTCCACTGGGAAGCTAAGAACAGTCATCAATGGCAGCAAACATATGAAATAAATCATTTTTCACTGCCAGCTTCACGCTCAGAAGGGAATATTACAACTCTTCATCGTGGTCAGCGAGACCAAACACTTTAGAAACTCATCTCTCAAGTTGAAAACTATAGAAATGATCCCTGAAAGTATAGTCTTAACATGAAAGTGAGTGGAAACAACTAGTGATTCATGTGAATGTCACTTAGAGTAATGGTTGGCAATGGTCACTATACTGTCAGTGAGAAATCCTGAAAAAGCATTTCAACGTGATTTGTCCACACAAGATGTGAACAAACAGGCCACATCTCAGTTCTGTGCATAACATGTGTAATGTGTAATAGCTCTGAACATACTACTAGCAATCAGTCCATTCATTGTGCATTATTACCGTATGACTACTCTCAAAGGCTACGATTAATATATCATGTTTAACCACATTACACAACTCATCCATTCTATGTTTAAAACAGGGTTAAAACCTTTCACGTTGCACAATGGGTAAATTACATTTGTACAATGTCAACCAGAAGATCAATAAATTCATTATCTGTTAGGCCGTCTACTTTTAAGTACCATCATCATGGGACATAGGGCCCGACTTTACAGTAAGCTTCTACCATCATGATGGGTCGCTGTTCCCCCTCCAACTTACCCCATTAGTAGTACAATAGGGCAGATTATTTTCCAATGTTATTGTACTTTCTGCTTATTAATATGAGGGCAGATTAGTGGGCGTGGCACGTGGGCGTGGCGACCAATTTGTTTTTTTTTCCCCCCTGTTGGTGGGAGTTTGAAGGAACATGTGCTGTCAAAACAGGTGTGGGGGGGTGTCTGGGACCCCCGGGGTGTGAGAAGGGGGAAACTGTGAGAGTGTAGAGTGTGAAAGATTAGGTGTTATCTCAGATGTTTTGTATCTAAAGAATAGCATTGATGTCAACTTCAGACAGACCAGACCACAAGCACCTTTTAAAATTAGAACCTAATTTAAATCTCAGGGGGTGTGCCTGTCTACGTCATCCTGGGCGGGGGTTAGGGTAGGGATAAAGGTCTAAGGAGTCTGCGTGGTTATTCAGAAAGAGTGGGGTCATTGTGAGTGTATTACTCATCAGCTCAATGTGAATTTTTTCTCATCATGGATGATACTATATCTGGCATGGTATCTACCACACCTGTTATTTATATGGAGGATGATATTTTCGAGCTTGCTGACCAGATGGGTGCACCTAAGAAGAGGCAACGACGAGTGAGGGAACCTATCATTCAGCCGTCTGTGGAGTCTGTGATGTCTCTAGACGATACTAACGTTAGAGGTTGGTTCAGATCCATACTATGGAAGATTGGTGCTTTCGTTCTCTGTTTACCTGTCTTCACATGCCTGCATATGAGAAGGTCCAACAGCGAGGACACATGCGATCTGATAGGGTAAAAATAAATTGCATACTATGTAACATTCTGACAATATGAAAAGAAGGAAATTATGTGTATAATACGTATATGGGTCTACTGCTGAAATCTAAGTTTTGTTTTTTTTCCTCCCACATTACAGATCATACTAACAGATTTCTTATGTTATTACAGATCATACTCTTGCGAGCATCATCTCCCTGGAGAGTGTTGTGGAACCTCTCATTGTGAACCATCTGTCTCCAGAGATCTGTATGTTGCATTCTGCGATAGCCTCAGCTGAAGACGCACAGTGCTCCACAGAAGCTGCCGCCACCAATTGGTTAAACCACGAATATGCCGTGAATCTAGGCGCACAGAACCTCACATACATATCCGAGTTTGGGGAGTCTCTGTTGGAACCTGTAGGCACATCTACCCCTATAGATGAATGTTCACTCATAGAGCCACAGTCGGTAGATGTGTGTTTAAAGCATGATGATGTAGCCATTCTAAAAGCTGTTATAGGTCTATGTGTGCAGAAAGTGTTGGCCCGTATGCTTACGGACGAATGTTATGGATGTCGTGTGGATCACCCTTCGCAGAGGCATCATAGTTGTCTATACGAGGCCCCCGTTTTTTATTTTGAGAGTCATTATGACGATGTATGTGTATTGTTGTTCACGCCCATGCTGGCGTACGCTTTAGCATATGCTGTACTAGCAACCAGTGGTAAAACAGTGATACCACCTAGACTTCTTGGAGCTGCTGAGGTTATACTCAGTGAAATGAGGGGTGAGCCGTACATAATTGAAAGATTGGACCAGGATGTAAAAGTTAAAGGTGGGGATCACGTCACACGTATACTAGACAGAAGTGTATTTCTATGGATGGGGGGTGATCCGCATCATGAACATTGATGCCTGAAGACATTATGTATCGATGATGGTGGATGTTGTGTATGTCATATCAGAATATGTGAAATAAAAACTCAAGAGCTACGGAGTCTCTGTCATTTGATATCTATCAGTCATCATGGATACAGCTCTACGAAAGCTATATTATGAGCCAAGCAACCCATCTGGTTTAGGGGGTGTAGACAAGCTGATTGCAGGGGTTAAAAAAGACGTGGATAACCCAGTGAAAATAGACGATGTAAAAAAATGGTTAGCGGGGGAGGATGCATATACCCTACACGCACCGGCTGCTAGACATTTCCCTAGAAATCGGGTATTGGTTAGTGGAATCGATATCCAGTTTCAGGCAGACTTAGTAGATATGTCTATGTATTCTAAAGAAAACGATGGAGTGAGATTTCTCTTAACATGTATAGATGTTTTCTCCAAATTTGCATGGGTACGGCCTCTTGAAAACAAAACGGCTAGGTGTGTTACATCAGCTTTTAAAGATATTCTAGCTGCAGGGAGGGTACCCCGTAAGCTGCAAACAGATGAGGGAACGGAATTTTATAATAAGTCGTTTCAGGATATGATTCAACAACACAATATCATACACTTTTCGACAGCTAGTGAAACGAAATGTAGTATAATTGAACGATGGAACAGAACACTGAAAACTGTTATGTGGAGGTATTTAACAGCCATCAATTCGCGGAGATATATCGACTCTCTACAGGATTTGGTGACAGCATATAACAGTAGCTACCATCGTTCCATAAAGATGGCTCCAGTGAATGTGGATACAGATAATGAGGCGGTGGTCTTTAACAATCTGTATAAAACAAAACAGACGCAATTCCCTATATTTAAATATAATGTAGGGGATACGGTTAGGATATCAAAATATCGTGGTATATTCAGGAAAGGATATGAACAGACATTTACAGATGAGCTCTTTATAATAACAGAGTGTTTAGGTCGAACACCGGTTGTATACAGACTGAAAGATTATGCAGACGAAGATATACGTGGGACGTTCTACGAAAAAGAGTTACAGAGTGTCATAGTGGGTAAAAGAAAATTGTATAAGATAGAGGAGATACTCGGTACAAGAAAACGCCGTGGAGTGAAATACATCCATGTACGTTGGCTTGGATGGCCTCAGAAATTTAATTCGTGGATACCGGAGACTGATATTTCAAGCATTTAAATGCTAACTCTTGACCTCTAGATAGACCATACCACCTGCTAACGTTCAACGATACATACCTATCAGACGTCATGGATACAGCTCGCGGAGAGGAATTTTACATAACATTGCCAAGTAATGCGTCAATAGATGTATACCCAGGGAATAAGATCTGGGATTACCGGATAAAATTGGCTAAGCCTATTATACTCAATCAGCCATATCAGGTTGGGATCATTGAAGTTCAGTATCCTAAAAGCTGGGTGAGCTTTTCTAAGGAAGATGGACGAATTCTACTCACATTGAACAAACCATTGGGTGGAACTTCCGTGAAAATTAACTTACCTTCTGGTCATTACGATACCATACCTAAAATCGTACAGGAAATAAACAGTCGTATTATGAGGCATTCGAAGACCCTGACCATGCTGTATGATGGTATAACTAATCGCGTATGCTTTATCGGAGACGAGGCAGCGACCATTGCATTCAGAGGAGGCCTAGCACGCATCCTCGGATTTATACCTATGGCGGAGTTTCAGATACAACCACCATCATCCATACACGTCAGCATAGGATATGCGCCACACCCGGCGGATATTTACGGAGGATGTTATAGTATGTTTATATATACGGACATCGTTGATTATCAGAGGGTAGGCGATACATATGTACCACTTCTTCGGAGTATAAATATTACCGATGACCCACGCAACATTGTCACTCTTCTGTACGACAGACCTCACTACACAACTCTCTCGAAGTCGGTCATAGACGACATTCAGATCTCTATAAAAAACGATCAAAATCACGACGTACGCTTCACGTACGGGAAGGTGATAGTTAAACTACACTTTAGACCTGTACGTTCTATTTTCTAGATAGGTTTTAAAAAATAAATAAAAATAAAAACGTTAGTACGATGCTCGGTGTGCCGTACATAGCTGATGATGGGCGATATATGGAATACTATACTAACCAGGCCGGATGTGGACTACCTGGATTTGCAGGCTCACCTACCCAATATGGAGCTGGGATTGGTGGCGTATTTAGAAATTTGTTTCGTTTTGCTCTGCCTCTACTACGGCGTGGATTCAATATAGCTAGACCTCACCTTAAAACAGCTGCGAAGAATATAGCCAGTGACGTTGTAACAAGACTGGTATCCCGAGTTACAGATCCACGACAAGAGGGGGCCGGTTTCGTGGTTAACAGACGAAGGGGTGTAAAACGTCCCCCAAAAGGACTCCAGGGGCGTGACCTACTGTTAGGGAACCGGAGGAAAACACATAAAAGTGCAGGTCGAGGGGGTAAGAAACCAAAACCAAAACGCCGCAGGAGTGTGCAGACGATTAACTTTAATAGAGACATTTTTTAGACCACTGAATCGGTATCATGTCTCTTCTTCATAATATGTCGGAGACATGTGTCAAAACGGAACTGGATATCTACACAGTTCCTCTAACACAAATATCGATTGATAGGAGTACCTATCAGGAAATTCCACCAGTTTCTGCAATAACGGATACAGGTCCTATAGAATTCTACGTTACCGGTAGTAGCGAGGAATATATGGATTTAAACAACACGTATATTCTTGTACAGGCAAAGATTACAAAACGTGACGGAACGGATATTGCTAACGATGATAAAGTAGGATTAGTGAATTATCCCGGATGTACTCTCTTCTCGCAAGTAGATATCATGCTAGGGGATACGCTAATAACACATTCGAGTTCGACCTATCCGTATCGAGGTATGATTGAGTGCCTTCTGAATTACGGACATGACACCCTGACCACACATTTCGGGTGTGGTTTATTCATTAAAGACTCACCAGGGTCAATGGACGAAACCGACCCCGGTGGAACAAACACTGGATTAACTCGGAGGGCTGCATACACAGCACGAAGCAAGATTGTTGAGTTAATTGCTCCGATCCATGCCGACATGTTTTTCCAGGAAAAACTATTGATAAATGGTATCGATGTTAAGATTAAATTCATCCGCGCGAAAGATGAGTTCTGTGTAATGGCTGACGATGCTGCTGAAGGATTCAAATTAAAAATCGTATCAGCTAGTCTCTACGTAAAAAAGGTGTCTGTTGCACCTGGAGTCAGACTAGCACATGCTAAAGCTATAACGCATACTAATGCAAAATACCCTATAAACAGGGTGTGTTTAAAAAACTTCTCCATACCAGCTGGAACTAGGGTGTGTAATCAGGAAAATCTGTTTCTTGGTCAGATCCCAAAATTCATTGTCATAGCTTTCGTTGATAATGAAGGATTCACAGGGAGTTATAAACGTAATCCATTCCTGTTTCATCATTACAATCTTGAGTATTTATGCATACATGCTGATGGTCAAGCATATCCATCAAGACCATTTCAGCCTGATTTCGCTAACGGTCACTACGCCCGGGAATACTTCCAGATGATTGATGCTACAGGGAGATACCTGAAAGATCGGCCTCTGAGCATAACTAGGAAAGATTTTGGGGATGGTTACACTTTATTTTGCTTCAATCTGGAGGCCGATGGAGGTTCTGCTTCACATATTTCACTCATACGCTCGGGGAACGTCCGGTTGGAGGCCCGTTTCCGAGCTGCATTACCCCGAACGGTTAATCTGATATGTTACGCTGTCTTTGATTCAATCGTTGAGATCTCTGGGAGGAGACAGGTATTAATTGACCATTATTAAAACAGCATCACTGAGAGACTTGGACATGAATACTCTGGAAATTCACGGGGTGATTGTAAAAATGCTTGATAGGAGGACACACACCTTAGGTGTATTAGCGTGTGATGAGTTACCAGTAGGGTTGATTGTGAATCTACCAATGTTAGCTGTTATAAATACAGATCCATCGTCATTACCAGGCACACATTGGCTGGCAATCTATATCACGTATGACAAACATGGATATTTTTTTGATTCTCTTGGACACCCCCCGACATACGCAGAATACCCTAAAACTATATTTAATTTTCTGTGTAAGAACTGTGTAAAGATATCCTATTCAACAATACAGGTACAGGATTTACAGGCCACTACCTGTGGCGAACATTGTATTTTTTTTCTTAGTAATATTCAGAACGGACTATCCTACCACAGTGTTTTAAAATTGTATTCAGATTTTCTCTCATGTAATGACATAATGGTATGTTCATTTGTTAAGCGAATACGCCCCCACTTATGTAGGGGCCATACATCTACATGTGTACAGTATGCTAGACGATGAATGTAACTGTATGTGTGTGTGTGTGTGTGTGTGTGTGTGTGTGTGTGTACACACACACACCGATGATTATGGTATTAAAGTCTAATGAAACATTTCTGTGGCTTTTACAATCATTATTTTATTTAGGAAAAAAGAGTGACATAGATATAGACACATTATTTACACAGTTAGTAATACGAAATCAGATCGTAGATAGTAATACATCATAGTTTAAGATCATATCATAGACAACATTGTAGCATAAGACGTATACATACACAGTACCAGAGGCATAAAACTAAAACAAAACATGATATAAAACTAAATAAAATAAAATAAAGGAGAAAAAAAGAAAAGAAAGCATAAACATATTTCGTAAAACATAAAAATAAGAAGGGAATAAGGTATGACATATCAGTATGTTGTCCATGGAGCAGATGCACGTCTACCCCTGGTCTTTACCCTTGGGGTTATCTCAGCACTACTATCCCTCGACTGATCATCGGGGGAATTGGCAACCCCCCTCAAAGCCATAATTTCACGTTTTACTTTAGAATTAGGTATAACAGATACCGGAACATTCAGAGCTGCTATTTTTCTTAGAAATACATCCCAACCGGCTGGTCTGCTATCATCAGACACACGATGGGATGTCGTTATACTTTTTAGTAGATCGTATACATGAGAACCTACTACAGGGTTACCGTCTATGATCAACTCACCCTGGGGGTCCCACGTAATATGATTTTTAGATTTAGACAGGATGTCTACAATATGCATTGCATTCTTCTTGCTACGCTCTGGCATATACTTCACGATATCTGTCACCATAAAATCGTCGCCAATAACAGTATCGATGGCCTGCGGCTTTGTTAGTGTGAGGACGCTCTTTTCATTATCTCCTTGTCTTACAAGTGAGAGGTAACGTTGTAGTATAGACGAATATCTCTTCGCTTTCTCATGAATGTCTATATTAGGGGTGAGAAGGAGTCGTCGTATTTCACCGTCTAGTACGCTTTCAGCAACATTACGTATAGGCGTATCCAAAGCTGGGGTGGCTGATGTATGATTCAAACGATCTATCTCACGTTGTGAGACCATAAACATTTTCTGTATTTGGTCCATAGTATTGGACGGCTAGTTACCCACGCGAAAAAAGTGATATGAGAAATGGTATTGCAGCTGCGATAGCCGGTAGAAAAAAAGCTCCACCAGTTTGATTAACAAGTCTCTTTTTCCTGTTAACATTAATAGCTTTGGATGCTAGGGTCCGTAACTGTGTCTTATTCTTCTGTAACTGATTGTACTGTCTCCTAGTTAATGGTATCTTACCATTAAGTATGTTGAGAGCTATTTCGCATAAGGTGTTAAGGAAGTCAGGGCCTGAATTCTTTAGAATAACCCTACGCATAGCAGGACGGGCTTTATATAGCCTTTCTAGTATAACGAGATTTCTATGGACCCTCGCAGACATATTTTCCTACTTTTTTTTAGGTACGTACACAACTGGTCTGTCTGAGAGTATGTCTGTTCTGAGACGGAAAGTATCATGTGTAGCCGCTTTAAAATCAATAAGCAGGTAGCCATATGGCCTACTAGTAGCATCTGTAAATGCCTGCAGGAAATAACGTACATTACCAGGGTACATCTGTCTAGCAAGCAGTGATATCTGATATGTGTCACGAGCATTTTTAAATAAAACCATATAATTTGTATTAAGACTAATAGTCCTACTGGTTTTTCCCTGAATGAAAATATTTTGTACAAGATAGATACAGCTCATGTTCCTATGATGTACATACTGTGTAAAAACATTTTGTACTTCCAAATTACTACATGCCTCGTTCATCAAATCGTCAATAATCAGCAGATTATTTGAGTGTACAGGCATTAGCTTGTCATCAGCTAGAGATTCTGGGATCCCTTTAATAAAAATAATATCACGAATCTTCAGCAACTGATCGAAACGGGGCTGCCAGCATGTATACAGATAGATTATGTTATGTATTTCAGCAGAAAATATCCTATCCATATTCTCTATGAGGCTAGATACAAAATGGGTTTTACCACTATTCGAAGGTCCACTGACTAACATTGAGAAAGGATGTTGTAATGAGTTCTGATATCCAACACCATCCATAACAGTTGTCTGACTAGTAGCCATAGGGTAAAGTGCAATAATTATCAGTCAACACGCGTTTGTCGTAGACGACCTGGACACGTTTAGTCACCACAGCGTTTCTGAGTTCTAATTGCTTCTTGTCCCTGCGTATAGTATTTGTAGATACATGAACACATGCGGGGGACTTCTGATTAGCTATGAACGAATCAACCAGCCGCAGTAGTGTGTCTGGTGTGAGTATTGCAGCATTATTTGGATTCAACGTTACACCTTTCCATTTCACAACCGTTTTACCGTGCTTAGTTGTGTAACAGTAAGATTTGGGGCCCCCAGAAATATATCTCACAATAAAATCATCCCCTGATCCATTGTTAATTTCATCAGTCAGATCCCCTAGATATGGACCTACTGGCGGTACCCATTCGCCTTCTTCACATGTAAATATGCACGAATCGGTGTCTGTGTACAGCACACGACGATCTAGTTTTTCAAGAAGTGAGTATAAAACCATGCGAGCATGCGATGTCGTGAACGCACCTATAAAGACGTTCACATCGGCCGATCTACCTGCCTGTGAATGGCGGTGAGTCCACTGTACCATAGCTACCTTATCGGTAATAAAGTAGAACTGACTGACAACGTAGTCATTGCTAAATATCAGCTGAGAAAAACGCGCTGGATCGCTCACAAACTCACATTTAGCCAGGTTAGTGCGCATACAAAATCGACCCCATAAGCTATTCAATAAGAGCTTGTTGCAGTTCCGCATAGCCTTATTAATGCATATCTTAGTGGGATCGAGTAGAATACCTTCGTGAGCTTGGTAATCGGCAATGTATTTTTCTTTCTCGGCATCAGTTGTGACACCTGGCGGATACCCACTAGCTTCCTGTTTGCATTTCATGAAAGTTTTGACGTAGCCACTAAACATTTCATTCGTTTGCACAGGGAAGTGCCATACCTCAACGATATCTGACATCACATAGCCTTTATCAAGAGCCTTTAGAATTTCCAGTATCACCCAGGTCCCTGACAACATTCTCTCGTTGTCAGTATGAGCACACACTGTCTCCTGATTTAAATCAGAAACGCATTTCGCACATAGTGGGAACATAAGTTTCCCATGGGCTCTCACCGGTAAAACGGGGTGATATAGCCCCCTAGGTGGAAGAATCGAGCATTTAGCAAAACCAAAGTACGTACTGATATGCGCAAAATCCTTGAGAATAATCACAGGATGTCCCACGGGGTAAGGCATTGTGGCTTGAACATAATGGATACAATGAGGTAACGTCCAGATACATTGTCTTCGCGGTAAGCGTCTTGACTTCATGGAACAGTTTCACAGCGGTTGTTCGTCCGCCAAAGAGCGCATCACGAGGATTCAAGCGTTCGGGGTGTATGTACACATTTTCAATGAAACCCCGCACATCGGGATCTGACCGTTTCATCTCAGCCCATTCACATTCCCAAATAGGAATATATTCGACATTATGCTCATCTTCTAAATATTTTTTCTGTTCAAAAATCGTCGATACAGTGTACCATATGTGGTTCTAGTAACCGGATTGAAGTCACTAGCTACTGTACAATCACAGTGACCATGCCAGAAACAACCCAGGAACGAATAAAGACGGTTTTTATCCTTATCATAACCATCAGCGGAGTATGGACCAAATCTATATTCTCCCCCATTTAAAGCATGCTGAATGCTCAATTTCTCAGAATAGATCAGATATTCGAGCCATTGGATTGAAACAGTAGAATATGTTTTGTCCAGTCCTAGATAGGCACCATCATAAGTCAAAGCTATAGTACGTTCGGTCAGAAAGTTAGACTTAAAAACACCCATACACGCACTCGCTAATGTTGCATAACTGAATGCGTCCAGACCAGTTATTAGAGTGAATGCCTCTCTATATTTCATCACTGCCGTTCGTAGAACCAGGACATCATTCTTGCAGTATAAAGCGAGCTCTTTTCTGAAATCAAATGTCATACCGCTCACCGTCGCATACCATGCCATGAATGCTTTTCTGTCTGGCATACGCATTTGATCATATCCGTAGTAGCGAGGATGCGGATATGCACCAACGTAATTCTGGTTATGGGGTATGTTGAATTTATGAGGGAAAAAGCCTTTACATAGATCCTGAAACCCCATAGCAGACGGTGTGTCAGCTAGTCGCATAGGAAGAAAGCTGTAACTATCGATCCAACGCTGAGCAAAATATTGATCGGTCATAGTGATGATTCTTGCGCCGCGTATAATACTCTGGAACAAAATTCCCCTCTTAATTACATCTTTCAGTACTAGGTGGTTATCAAAACCTGCTGCATTATGAGCAATGAAACCGTACTCTAAAAATAGAGGTTGTCTGCAGTAGTCTACAAATTTTGTCACACAGCCTACACCGTACTCTTCGAAAGAATATACTCCATCTAGACTCATCGCATATATATAGTTAGCTACATGTATGCCTTGAATCACCTGAGTTTCGAAGTCATATACAATGTATTTGTCTGTGAGTGGTTTCTTTTTTTTAGGTTTGCTTATAAAACATTCATGCACACCACCAGTGTGTAATGCTTCCCTACAGTGCCTACAGGTCCTCACAGCACATGTATGGCCTTGTACATATGTCTTGTCGTCTAGTTTCCGTTTTCGACCGATCTGTGGGTAAACCTCACCACATTCTTTACAGCACACCATTTTTTCACACGATACAAAGTTCACTAAAGGCGACATCAACTTATGCTGATCGTAACAGTAGGTAGACTTGCATTTCTGATTGCATACTTCACAGATTTTACGCACACCTGGACGGATTGCACAGTCAGTATAACAAACGCCACAAAGCATAGGACAATTATGTTTGGTCCTGTCATTATGCCCTGCAAAACATGCATTGCATGCATAAGATGTGCCATGAAACTTATGTGGTTTTAATATGAGACAATAGTGATCATCCTGCAAATACAGTTGTATAACTGATTCACCCTCTTTAATACGATCAGATGTCCTGAATAAGGTCAACTGTTTATTATCATCGGTGTGATGAAAAACAATTATCTTTACCCCCAGCTTAATCTCGAAGGCCGAAATGTCACTGAGTGATACTTTATGATTGATGTCATGACCAACGCTTGTATGCATATCTACTGCAATCTGGCGTAGTGACGCACGGGCCATATGAGGGTTCATATATTTAGCAATGCATAGTGAAAAACATATGTTATCCGTATTAAAAGGGTTGTACAGTGCACCAGATCGAACTCTTACAGACCGTATCTTATCATAAGGAATTCCACCAATGGGTTGTCGATCACGACCACCACCGCTGTACACATGAGCAATGTCAATTCGCATGGACAAATCAGAGTCACCCATAATTGTTTCATTGCTCTGCACAACATTGATGATTTCTTCCAGAAATGTTTCAGCAATATCGGGAGTGTCGCTCATAACTACTGTATGTACACCACTAGCCAATGACGGACCGTCAAGTGTTACATTCAAGGTAGAACCTGGGGTAGAAAGCTCTAAGGCTCTATTAATTGGCTCTGAAATACGCTCCTTAATCAGCCTCCCCAAAATTTCCAAATTCTCACATGGAATATCCGCAAAACTTATAGCCG